>NC_080853.1:2469903-2784670 GCF_030435755.1 Ochotona princeps | reverse complement strand
ACAATCAAGACCTCTAGTGCAAGCTGGGGTCCTGGCTGGCATGCACTAAGGTTCCTCACATGCTTTTGGTTGGAACGCGCTTCCAAGAAGTTCTGGCTTCAATTATTTTTCTGGACGACTGGAGTTTTAAGTGAATATTTAGACTGCAGCTCCAGAAGCCCGCCTTTCGGGGTGGCGGGGTTGGGGGAGGGGGAGCGCTGGCTCGCACCTTGCCATTTTTGTATTTGTCAGCATTTCTAGCAGCAAGGGCGACAGAGTCGGCCCACGCAGCGCCAGGGCCCGCAGCTGTGTTTTATTATTGAGAATTTCTGTGCGAGGCTGGCTGCAGTTCTGTTGATGCTGCCTGCAAGATTTCACGCAAGAGCTCCACGAGGCTGAGGCTTTGGCCAGCACGCCCCAGCTGCCAGGGATCTGCTCCAGCCGCTCCAGGCCGGCCTTTTCCTTTTGTTTTTGCCAAGCGAAGGTTGAACAGGGCCTGGAGAAACAGACTCTGAACAGCAGAGTGCACACACTCTGGCCCCGGCACAGCTCCACGTTGCATTCTGAGGCCCTGATCATGCAGAGCAGCTGTCATGCTCAGGTGCCCTGGGAGTGCCCACTGGTCCGGGTAGCCGCAGTCTCTAGGCCAAGAAAGTAGCCTCTGGGGCCCATCTTGAACAGTGCTCGACGCCCATTGCAATACCAGAGAAATCAAAACTCTGCTTAGAAAAATCTAGACATCCATGCATGGAGAGACAGAGGCAGAGGAAATGCAGACAGCGGCATGAAGGTATAGAGCAGCAACGGCTGGTGCAGCTAGTTGAGGCCAAGTCTCCAGGAGGTTTGTGATGATTGCACAGCAGCAAAGCCTTTGGGCGGGAGCCCCCAGCCTAGCAGGGCCAGCGGTTACCTTGAGCCATGCTGAGCCATGCCGTTTGTTTCACTGTTTTGCTCAGCAGCTGAGCCAGTGGAGGAGAGCGCCTGAGTGTAACCCCAAAGACCCACAAGGTCATGGTCAGGGCAGAGCTGGGCTGAGGGAAGATACAGGGAAAACAGAGAGGGCAGGGGTCCCTCCATGGATCCGTTGGTGACAGCTGGGCCTCGGGCCTCTGTCTCACCCCTGCCCCTGCTTCCTTCAGCTCCCTGAGACTGAAGGATGACTCACTGTGGCAGAGTCAGCCCCAGGTCTCTGTCCCCAAAGTGGATCCTTCCGCCTTCAATTTCTGGGCACCCAATCCTAGCTCAGCCTACACACAGAAGGGCTGCCCTCTGCCTGGGGGTCAACCATCCACTGCCTCACTTGCCTTTGCCAGTGTGGTCCTCTGGGCCAGTGGCATCACATCTCCCGAGAGATGTGGAACCTGCTGGATCAAAATCTGCATTGTAATAAGACTCCCCTACACAGCCCTAACTCAAAGTGCTTAAAGGAAAGAGGCTGTGTGCAGAAATCAGGGGCTACAGCAGGAGCTTGGCTAAGTGTGTGAGTTTCAGGGATCAAAGATTTCCCTGGGCTGGCCATGCAGATGGGAGAGTGAAGGCCACGGCACCCCTCCTTTGTTCAGCAGGAGTGGCAAGTTCTGGGGAATGCCTGACAGCCAGAGGTTTGTGACTTGTGTTCAGGAAGGAACGTCCCAGCCAGGGGCTTGGAAGAAATCAAGTTCTCTCTTATGAAGTCCAGAGCACAAAGACCGGCGTCCCCCACAGCTCCAGCTGGGATTGACAGAAAAGCACATGGAGCTGAAGGGCCCCAGGCAGGTGAACGCATCAATCCTGGGTACATGTTTCTGTGATCAAAACCATTTTTGTGGGGGCTGAGTGGGGTGCCCTCTATGCTGGGGAGAGATGGGTACCCATGGGTCCTGCTCTGCGGATCTGGGATGTTGTAAGTGCAGAAGTCGGGAAACAATGCCCAGTGCCAGCTGTTCCCTGGGTGACAGTGGCACCAGAGAGGGGGACTGCCCTGTATGGAAATGGGAGGGCAGGGTGGGCTCGGGCTAATGTCAGAAGATGGGAAGCAGCAGGTGTGCTGGGCTCACAGGGCAGGTCTGGAGGGGAAGCTGAGGGTGGGGTATGAGGCAATGGGGCTGCTGGATCACTGGCAGGCTCCCCAGGGTCTGCAGGTCCCATGGAGAGGCCAGAGCAAAGACTGTCCCGAGAAGGCCCGCCTGGCTTTGGCTGCAAGTGACAGGCCCTTGGCCTGCCTCCTCCCACAGTCACTGGTTGGGAGGACTCTCTGAGACAGTCCTTGAGCAAGCACATGCTGGGTGCTGTGCCCTGCACAGTGTGTGTGCGGAAGGTGAAGCAGTGGCTCGGTGTCTGCATCAGGTGCTGGTGTGTGGTTCTTAAAAACAAGCATGGGTGTGTGTGTTCACAGGTGTGCGTGTGTAGGTGTGACGCTGTGGACTTGGTCATACGAAGACACACTGTAACCGTGAGCTTGGACAGGTGGATACACATCGTGAGTGACAGCTTCCACAAATGCATGTACTGTGACTATAGGCTTACACACCTGTGTACACTGTGACTATAGGCTTACACATGTGAACAGGTGTCTATTCCCACTGTGACTAGGGACGTGGACACGTGTATGTCCCCACCATGACTGTTCACTCAGGTTCGTACACACACCATTGGGCACACAGCTCTTTTCTCTGAGAAGCCCTAGAAACCAGCACACAGAGCATGTCACACACCCAGGGCTGATTTCTAAGTTTCCGCAAAAGAGTAAGCAGACTGCCCAGAAAGATGCCACATCTGCTGCCAGGGTTAGGAAAGTGCCAGATGAGCCTTAGTCTGCGTGTTTAACCCCTCAGCAAGGATGTGCCAGGAAAAGTGGGTGAAGACACATTTCGGAACCCAAGGAGTCAGCTGGAAGGACGCCCAAGGCCCAGTGGAGCCTTGTTGAGCCCCACAGTCACGAGGCGCTGAGATCAGCCGTCATGAAAGCCCAAGATCCACCCCCCTCACACACAGCTGAGCACTGGGTGACTGAGGGTGGGGAGGGGCTTGCTTCAGCAAGATGTGAGGGAGTGGGAGCCGGAGAAGCAGCCCTGTGCAGCCACTTCATAATTGTCAGGATGGGCTGGGGCTGAGCCGCTGCTGGAGGAAGATCTGGGGGTTTTTGGAGGAGCCAAGAATCCCCCTGCTCCTGGGTTCAGGGGGATCATGGCGAAGATACTGTAAAGAAGTCAGTCTCCCCTCCCTCTGTCAGCCACTGGTGACACCAGGACCCTCAGCATGTCCCAGCCCCCCAGGGCTCTCTCTGTCCCCTCTACTGTCCCATGTCCCTCTCTGCTGTGCTGTGTCCCCTCTACTTCCATAATGGAGCCACCTGGGAGGCCTTTGTCCAGAGATGGCCCCTGCTAATGACAGTGCCCGCAGCTTTCAGTCCTGGATGGTTTCCTGGGTGATGCAGCTGCCAGAGCAGTTCTGTTGGGCACAGTTCACTGGGGAGGGGCCAGGGTGCTGTTCCCCGCCCCCAGTTCACCCAGCCTCACTGGCACCGGCATCACGGAGTGGCCAAGTGGCATGGGTGATTCCCAAGAGCACCGAGAGCCCTGAGCCACAAGCCTGTAAGTGCATGGCCAGGCATCGTCGCAGAGCTGCCCTGGCCCTCGGCCCACCTGCGTTGTTTATAACAGCCAATTCTAATCTTTGCAACTGTGCTCCCACAAGGCAGAGGGGCCTGGAGGGGAGAAAAGCCGAATGGTACTTGCAAGGGATGCACTCCCAGTTCCTCTTTTTTTTTTTTTAAGATTTATTTACTTTTAGCTGAAAGGCATATTTTTATAGAGAAAGGAGAGACAGAAAGATATTTTCCTTCCAGTGGTTCACTCCTCAAATGGCTACAATGGCCAGAGTTGAGTTCATCTGAAGCCAGGAGCTTTTTCCCCAGGTCCTCCACATGGGTGCAGGGTCCCAAGGCCTTGGGCCATCTTCTGCTGCTTTTCTAGGCCAAAGGCAGGGAGCTGGATTTGAAGTGGAGCAGCCAGGACTAGAACTGGCACCCATATAGAATACCAGCACTAGCAGGCAGAGGATTAGCCTATTATGCCACTGTACCACTCCCCAACTTCTCTCTGAGGTGCTTGTGCAGGTTTCTGTAAACATTGAATCATTGGCCTTGGCATCTTGCGGAGCACTCTCCTCTGCTGGATTCACCCTGTGCCCACTTCTGGCTTGCACCCTGCTCCTGAGGGAGTTCCGAGACCAAAAAGGGCATCCATGCCCTCAGGGCTGGACTTGCGGAGACTGAGCTTGCCAGAGCCAGCCCCTGGGGCAGCAGCCAAGGGCAGGATGTGCCAAGGGGACAGGCCCCCAGCCTGGAGACAGTCCGTGTGTTAGTCAAGCAAGGGCTATGCAGCTGCCCTCCGAGCAGAGGGGGAGGCGGGGCCGGCGGGCAAATGGGGTGTCTCCAGGCCCTGTACATCGGAAGGTGGGGGCATGAGAATCCCCCAATATGTGTGTGCGTACCCATGGACATACACCATGCCCCAAGGCATCCTGGGGCACTCAAGCATGAAACACACACACACAGAGGCAGCTGGACCCCCTGTAGCTGGCACCGTTACTGTCCAGACAAGACTGGGAGCCGAGCAGTCTCCCACACTGAGAACTGGGCAGCTTAGAGCTGTAGCACACACACACACACACACACACACACACACACATGCACACATGCATACATACAGACACATAGACATGCACATAGGCTCGCGTGGCAGTCCAGCAGTGTCATGGCCATTCAAACCGCTTTCATCACAGTGGGGGAGGGGTCCCCAGGCCACCACAGGGCTGCTCAGGCCAAAGTCACCAATTCTTTAGCGTTGAGTAAACTGTGGCCCCTGTCTTCTCCTCAGGGTCACATGGATTTTTTACATGACTCATTATGCCCCCTAATGTAGGCACCTGGTGGTTGTCATAGGGCACCTACCAGGACCACCACCCTCCCTCCAAAAGGGGCTTCTTTTTGGGGGCTTCTGCCTTAGAAGCACAGTGGGGTTTCCCATGTAGCCCTAGAAGCCACCTCAGAGGGGCAGAAAGGAGGAGAACGGGGGTGTGACTACCAGGGCCGGTTGTGACTGTCTGGGGACCTTGCAGGTACAGCAGGGTGGAGGAAAGAGCTATCTTTGTTTTGTTTTTGAACTGCTGTGATTACACACGCAGGAAGCCCACGGAGGCCTCGGGGCAGGACAGGCTCACGTGAACACCTGAACTCCAAGTGCAACAACATTTACTTAGCAAATGACATTTCAAGCTGCCAGTCGCATTTACATACTAATTACAATTTCCCTTTAAAACACTGACACTTTTGGCCTCACCGCCTTCCCACAGTGACAAAGATTAAAAGATTTTTTATTACGTCCTGTCAGACAGAGCTCCCGAGAGGGGGCTGCACATTTGAGCCAAGTCTGATCGATCGCCTCCCTAGGCGGGATATCGCATCCTCCTGCACCTGCTACTGGCCCAGTGCGGGGGAGGAGGGAAGACGCTGCCCACTGCCCGCTGCCCTGTCCCCCACACACACCCCTGGCCGTCTTGCAACCAGGGCTGCCTGTGACAGGGAGAAGACTTTGCAGCTCCCGTCTAGTGCCTTTTGGTGAGTTTTGTTCCCACCTATTTTTTGGAGGTCCTGGTGTGACTTTCACAGCATGACGAGGCCACCCTTGCAGGTGGAATTTCTGGAAGTTCTTCATGTCCTGGAGCCAGGGTCCTGTCTGCCTGGTGAGCATCTGTCCCACCACGCCTCTTCTTCCCTTTCTTCCTGCTATGGACGGATGCTTGGAGGGGAACGATGCTTCAAGGGCCCAGGTGTTAAAGGTTTGGTCCCTGGGGTGGTACTGTGGGGAGGCAGCAGGCCCAGTGGGAGGGTCTTAGGCCAAGGGCACCGCAGTTGCCACCTGTTCTCCAGGCGCTCTGCCTGGCAGGTGCCCTGCCCCACTGCCTAGCAAAGGACTGGACAGGTGTCTGGTTGGAAGGAGCAGTGTCTGGGTCGAAGGCCCTCAGCTATGGACCGCTTTGCCAAGTCTCTTGCCCTTGCTTTGTGGGGTTCTCTCTCTTAAGGATTTGCAGGGTTTCTTTGAGGCTTCTGAAGGCCTAAGTCCTTTGTGGAATGTCGATATTGCAAATATTGTCTCCCACTCTGCCCTTGTATTACTTTCTTAATGATTTTTTGATGATTCTTAGTGATAAAGTTGTGCAATTTAGTCATCTTTCCCGTTTTAATCACTATACTTAGCGATTAGTTGGAAATTCACTGCTGGTCATAGGGTCAGAAAAGGAATTTCCTCTGCTAACGTCATGCAGTCTTAGCTATTAGATTTGGATTCCCTTCCTTAGAATTGCTTTTCCTGTGTATGGTGTGAGGTAGGTGTGAACGGAGTTGGAGCCTGCCCTGGACGTGGGCAGATCCTGCCCTGGACGTGGGCAGATCCTGCCCTGGACAACCTGGACGTGGGCAGATCCTACCCTGGACATCCCGGACGTGGGCAGATCCTACCCTGAACGTGGACAGATCCTACCCTGGACGTCCCGGACGTGGGCAGATCCTACCCTGGAAGTCCCGGACGTGGACAGATCCTACCCTGGACGTGGGCAGATCCTAACCTGGACGTCCCGGGCGTGGGCAGATCCTGCTCTGGATGTGGACAAGTCCTGTCCTGGACATGGGCAGGTCTGTGTGGTTTATGGTGAGAGGGGAGGAAGGGCCTTCAGGTACCTTACAATCCTTGACCTTGGTGGAACATGAAAGAAGTCCAAATCTTCCCTGCACTTAGGAAAATCTACCACAGCTCGCCCTGTGCCAGGGCAATATCAAGGTTGATCTAGATGAGGTTGAAGGGAACCAGGTAGGAGTCCTTCATCTACCGTTCAGCAGCATTTCTTCACCAGCTGCAATTCGAGGGAAGCAGCTCTGAGCGACACAGTCCGGTTTGGGGTCCTAACCAGAAGAGCTCAGCATGCAGGGGGCTCAAGATGTATTTCTCTGAGCAAAACAAAAATGGACTAAAATGTAAAGGATGAGGAGCCCCTGGGGAGGCAGGAGGAAAGAGCAGTATCCCATGCTCAGCAGGAGCAGAGCAGGCACCCAGGACAGCAGGGAGCAGGGAGCAGAGCAGGCACCCAGGACAGCAGGGAGCAGAGCAGGCACGCAGGGCAGCAGGGAGCAGAGCAGGCACCCAGGACAGCAGGGAGCAGAGCAGGCACACAGGGCAGCAGGGAGCAGAGCAGGCTCCAGACCAGGAAGGGACCAGGAAGACCAAGAAGGCTAGCCACTCAAGGCACACAGGCTAGAAGATCGGGCCGTGGCGGGGGGGGGGGGGGGTGGTGCGCAGTCTCTCTCCCGAGAGTGTAGAGCTACTGCGGGATTTGAAGGAGGCCAGGCTGGACTGCAGGGTGGGAGCAGTGTGTGAGGCTGCATGAGCCGCATCACTGGCACACAGTGGGACCAGCTCTGGCCCTCCTGGCCACAACCCCTGAGCAGCCCGCGTGGCTCACTGTTGCACCCCAGGCCATCCTGATTGCACTTCTAGCACCTTCTTCACCCTGTGCAAGTTCAGCCTGGTCTGTCACAGTCCTCCCTTCCCCGGCATGCTTTGTGGTGTAAAGCCCCTCCACACCTGCCCTCTCTAAAGTCCTTCCTCCTCCAGCCTCCTGCCCACCCCACCGAGAGAACCCTCAGGGAGGGAGACGGAGCTTGTCCAACTCCAGGGATACACATCCCAGTCCCGAGAAGGTTCCTGCTTCATGCCTGGCCACAGGCCACCTCCCAGGTCCTCCTCATGGGAGAGGCTGTGGAGGTGAGCCCCTTTGCTTTGTGGGACTGACTCACATACCTGTAGCAGGCAGGCTGTCTCCATAGAAGGGCCTGATGGGGGCCATGTGCGTCTCTTGTGTAGCCTGGTTTCACGGTGGGGGGCGGGGGACACTGGTGCTCCACCAGCAAACACACCACAGCAGCTGATACCTGGATGAGGACCTCAGCTTAGGCAGAGCTGCAAGTGCCTTCAGACACACAAATACTTCTGCACCCACACCCAGCTGCATCCATTCTTGGAACAGGTGGCTAAGGACTCAGGTCGCATTCAAGCCCCAGTCTGGGACAGTGTTTTCTGTGGGATGGGGCATTTCCTGGTCTTAGAGCTGTCTCCACTCCCTCCTCCGCAACACACACACACACACACACACACACATGCACACACGCGTGCGCGCCTTCTGGAAAGCTTCTGGGTATCATTTTCTTCCTAATTCTCTTGATTGATGTTCTGAAAACATAGGTCCTGCATCAGGGCTTAGAATTTCCCAGCAGTCACATGAATAATGAAAACCAACTGAGAGTCTGTTCGGGGGGGCGGGGGGAGTAAAAGACCACAAGGAGAGCCTCCTGAAAGCACAAAACCAAAGGAATGTCAGGAATCCACAGACATTGGTCTGTGTGCACCCCCAGGGCACTGCGCGGAGCAGGCTCCTTGGTGGGACGACCTGCAGGAATGGGGTGGCTGTGGTGTTGTCCTCTCTGCCACAGCAGGAGGTTCTATTCTCCAAACACCGCAGCTCAGCACCTCCAGCTGTGGTGGGCTCAGCTGGCACTTCCAGCCGTGGTGGGCTCAGCCGGCACCTCCAGCCATGGTGGGTGCAACTGGCATGTCCAGCTGTGGTGGGCTCAGCTCAGCACCTTTAGCCATGGTGGACTCAGCTGGCACCTCCAGCCGCGGTGGGCTCAGCCGGCACCTCCAGCCGCGGTGGGCTCAGCCGGCACCTCCAGCTGCGGTGGGCTCAGCCGGCACCTCCAGCCGTGGTGGGCTCAGCCGGCACCTCCAGCCGTGGTGGGCTCAGCTCAGCACCCTTAGCCATGGTGGGCTCAGCTGGGCAGGTGCTGATAGCTGGCAGCTGCTGACCTCTCTCTCTTTCAAGCTGGTTGGTTCTCTCTCTCTCTCTCTCTCTCTCCCCCCCCCTTCCATGGAGCTAGCTCAAGTTCAGGCTGCCTCACAGCATGGTAGCCTCAGGGTAGCCATGTTTCACCCATGGTAGTCTTGGGTTCTGGGAAGAAGGAGGCCTCCTGAAAAGTGAGGCGCAGTGCAGGTGGGGCCTCTGTCACTGTACCCAAGGGGGCAGATGGTCCTTGTCAGCCAAGAGGAGGCAGTTCTGACTTCCGCTCTGGATAGGAAGAGCATCAGGTAGCTGGCAGCCTGCAGCCCTGACCCCTGTGGAAAGCTGCAGGACAGAGGTCACAGGTGACAAATGAGCAGGATGCTCAAGGCAGGCCACCAAGAACAGAAAACCAACGCAGAGTGCTGCCTCCACTCCTTGCGCATTCACTCATTTATGCAGTGATGAGACAGCCTACTACGTGCAGGGCACCGTGCTCAGCCCTGAGAATCCAGCAGGCAGCAAGCCAGAGTCCTGCTGTCACGGCACTTGCAAGAGTTGGAAAGGACATGAAGCAAGGAACTGCAGAAGCCGTAGAAGACAATGTCCCAGAATCACGTGGCCTTGGACTTCATTGAGTGCTTGAGGCTCAGAGAGTCCTGCAAAGGAACCTGTCCAAACCTGAGGTAGACCAGTTGAGTTTCTCTGGGACAAGAGGAAGAGAAGAAGAGTGGTGGTCCCTGGCAGAGGGAACAGCATGTGCAAAAGCTCAGAGGAGGGAAGACAGAGAGAGGCCGGGCGACCGGAGCTTGGAATGCGAGCGAGGAAGCAGAGAGAGGAGATGGGGCTGACAACTCCAGCAGGCCTGGTGGAGACTTGGTCTCGTGTAGGCCAGTGTGCTGCTCTCAGGAGGCCTGCAACAGAAGAGGGGACTGGAGGAGCTGAAGAGGGCGGGTCCGGGTGGGGCTGAGAGATGGGCTTGTTGTGGGGGCCAGGTGTGAGGATGCAGGCAGTTGACCTGGCAGGCAGACTTGGCTGCGCATGCTGCTCACCAAGGGCATCTGGCTCCTAGCTGCTGTTGGTGGACTCAGCAAACACACACACGAGAGGCCTGAACCTTGCAGCTGCGAAAGGGGCTGTAAGTGGACTGCGGAGTGTGGGCTGGAGCCTGCAGCAGGCATGGGGGCCTGGAGGTGCCCAGAGAAGTTTGGAGAGAGGGGAAGAGGACAGGGTGAAGACCCAGTAGGATTCTGGTGCCCGAGGAGCGGCCACACTTCTCTCCTGCGGTGAGGCTGCCACTGGGGCCCAGCTCCCAGGCTGCATTGCTCCTGGGTGTAAACCTGGAGGCAGGGCCTGCCCCTCTGCCCAGCCAGGTGTCTGGCCAGAGATAGGCTCCCACTGGAAAATGGCTTTGACCTGGGAGACCGCAGGGGGCCCAGGCAGGAGGGGAGGAGGCTGCAGCCTGCCCCCTGGAGCTAGACGGGCACCTCAACGGCTCCCAGGGGAGCTGCGCCTCCGGCCCCCGCGAAGCGATGATGCCAGTCTCAACAGGGTGTGCAGCCAGCCTGGGCCTTCCGCCCTCATTATCTCCGAGACTGTTTACGGCCTGTAATTATCGCCATTAGCCGGCGAGGGAGGCCGCACTGCTTCCCTGCGGCCATCTGCCTTGCGTGTGGGATCCGATGTGCACAGGCCGGAAGCAGAGGTGGCCGGCCCCAGCTTCACTTTATGACCAGAAAAATGTTTATTTCTCTGCTTTTCCAGATGGAGAGGAGACCTGGGAATAAACAAATGAGACACACACGCAGGCGGGAGCCAACTCCTAACTGTTGTTTAAACATGTATACGAAATATCACAGCTTCTGCATGTCACGCAGATTCCTCACTAATCTTTACTTTTCAGTCAACAGTGCTTCGCCAGCCCTGCATGTGTCATTTGTATCTCTTCACTTACGTATCTGCGACTAATGGGAGCCTTAGTTTGCCCATCTCAAAAGGGGGTTTGCTGTGAGGTTAACTGGATGCCCACTGCCTGCTCTGGTTCCAGGCCAGAACTGTCCCAGAAATGGGCCTGTCCTGTTTGGAAGCCCACAGCTCTGTCTTGAGTTTGGATTTGGTGCCTGCAGTTCTGGAGGTGCGTAGTGGTGGCATCGGGGTGCCCCATGAATGAGATCCAGATCTGGGACAATGCAGAGGCACAACCTAGCCACAGGTGCCTACACCCCAAAGCAGGGACTGACGGAGCCGAGGGACCCAAGGATTTGTCTCTGAGCACAAAAGGTTTCAAGGACATGTTCATAAGGGTGAGTGAGGACTGAGACTTTGAGCAAAGCAGAAGTAGCTCTCAGAGGCAGTGTGGATGCCCTCTGGAGCAGCTGGCAGCCCCGTGGTTCACGGGCGGCCCTGTAGCTGAGCTGAAGTCACAAGGGCTTGGGGCGGGACTAGTTTCCAGGGAAGCATGAAGATGTGTGGGAGCTTGGTGACTGGTCATGGTCTGCCTTTTCCAGGAAGTCGCAGAAGGGACGGTCAGCAGAGTAATTTTCTTGTCCTGATACTGTCCCCATTGTGGCCCCTAGTGGGGGGCACTCAGCAGCTGCCGCTGGCTCTGGGCAGTGGTTTCTCTGGTGTCCTCGCCCACAGCAGGCAGATCCCAGCCTGTCCCTATATGCCGCAACCACCACCCTGCCCTGCACACGCTGAGGCCCAGCTTCTGCCCTAGCAGGCGATCAGAGTTTTCAGATTCACCGTTTTTTAAAGCTTGTTTAAAAGGTGAGGTGATCACAGGTACACGTGAGACATGTTTGGGGTGGAGTGGGCTGGGAAGTAATAAGAAAGATGTTTCTGTCTTCCATTCGGTGTCTGTGGGAAGAGAGACTTTCCCTGCACGCTGCCAGTCTTCATGTGATCTGGGGAAGGGTGGCGGTTTCACCCGAGATCCCCAGTGAGGCAAGTACCTCGTGGCGGTGGCGGTGGCGGTGGGGGCATTGACTGACAGGTGGCTGGGATCCACAGAGCCCAGGTAGTATGGTATCCAGGTTGGGACTCTAAGCTATCCACCAACCTGTCCTATTTTGTTCCTCTAGCAAATATTTTTTTTATGATTTATTTTTGTTGGAAAGACTGATTCACGGAGAGGAGATACAGACAGAAAGATCTTCTGTTTGCTTGTTCATGCCACGAGTGGCTCAATGGCTAGAGCTGTGTCAATCCAAAGCCAGGAGCCAGGAGCTTCCTGAGTCTCCAATGCAGGTGCAGGGTCCCAACGTTTTGGGCCGTCCTTGACTGCTTTCCCAGGCCACAAGCAGGGAGCTGGAAGGGAAATGGAGCTGCCAGGCACCATATAGGATGCCGGCACGTGCGACATGAGAATTTAGCCACTGAGCCAACACGCTAGTCCCCGATTAGAGATTTTTAACTGTTACTGTACAGATTGCTAAAGGATACAGATTCATCACATCTTCTGTAGCTACTTCCTGCTGGCCAAGGATGTAAAGCTTGCCTATTCTAGGTGAATTCTGCATCTCCACTGAGAGCCTTCTCTGTCACTGCCACTATCTGTGCCCCTCATATCTTCTGCAGTGCCATGAGAGGCATGGGAATCAGCAGCGTAGGCAGTCTAATCAGACAGCATGTGCACCGAGGCCAGACCACACACCCACAGCTTCTGGTCCCTGAGTTCGGAGGCCAACATGAGATGAAAGGGCGTGCTGCTTGCCAATGGCCTCCACCCACACTGGGTGCTGCAGCTGGTCCAGGGAGCCCTGCCTGCCTCGTCTGCCCTCAACCCGGGCTGTTGTGTACTCTGGTGGATGAAGTGGCCTGGCCTGAGGGGAGCTGTGGCTGTGGATCTGCCCACATCACATCGAAAGCCCTCAGTACCTGAGCCATCCCAGGGTCTGTATTAGCAGGGAGTTGGGGTCAGGAGCCAGAGCCAGGAATGAAACCTAGGCACTGGGGGGTGAGACTTGGAGGTAGCATCTGTTGGATGAAGCACCTGCTCTTCCCCCCCACCCAGTTTCTCCGTGGAAGTGAGACAGCTTTTCTTGGGACCCTTAGGTCTGACAGGTGGTGAGCCATGCTCCTCACTCCCAGGCAGAACTTGCAACAGTGCAGACCCAAGTGTTAGATCCACAGATGGGGGTTCTCTGCCACCAGCTCCTTCTCACTTGTCTGCTCAGGTCTTTAAGGCTTCTGCTCCTCAGACAGTGGCAAGGGTGAGGGGGCTACAGGGCTGAGGGTGCGGCTTTGAGGAGCTGGAAGACCCCAAGGCAGACCCTGGTGTGGGAATTCAAGGATTGCCAGGAGAAGTTGAGCTGGCGCAGGAACACAAGCAGTGCCTGGGGCTTCAGTCTTCCTGCCAATATCTGCTGGTAGCCTGACCTAGGCTCTGAGGGCTCCAGCCAGTCTCCCCAAGCCACAGGAGCAGCTACGGCAGAAGCCTGGTGCAGGTGCAGAGGCCAGGCACGGAGGCGTCTGAGCAGAGCACCCAGTGTCTGCCGTGGGCTTGGCTTGCTCACCTGTGAAATAGGAATGTCGGCAAAACCGGCACCCACTCCAACTGCGGTGGTCCACAGGGCGCCTTCCCTTGGAGTAGCAGCTCGGGGTAGGGTCCCTGACAGTCCTTAGGTGCTGGGGCGCCCAATCCTACGGTCTCCAATACCAGCCTTCGCTGCACACAGGATGGCCGACAGCCGGGTGGCACCGGGCGATGGCCTGGCTGAGGTGGCCCAGGCCTCACCTGTCCCCTCTCTTCCTGGTGGAGAGATTGGACCTCAGGAGGGGGCTCAGCCTCTGCTGTGCTGTGGCTCCTTTGGGCCCCAGGTGCCACTGTGGAAAGCACAGCTTTCAGGGCCGGTCTGTTTATGAGAATGGGGTCCGGGGGTGCACAGGGGCCTTGGCAGAGCAGGCCTGGGACATGGCAAGGTAAATGCCATATTTCAAGTGGTATAATTAGACTAATAGTTGTAATTGCACCAACTGACATCTTTTGAAATTTTACTGTGTGTTCTATTATTAACCCTTCCATTTTACAGGCGGGAGCATTGAGGCTCAGCAAAGTGAAGCAACTTCCCGAACCCGACAATCACCTCTGTCTTTTGGCAGACCTCCAGCCTGGCAGACCTCATGGCGGGGGGCACAGGGCTGGGGCTAGCCTCTCCCCACCTGTGGCAGCAGTGCCACTGGCAGGCAGGGTGACCATGGGAGCTGCAGATCCGAGGGGAGGCCCTCCAGCTCGGGATGTGTTTCAAAGGGGATAATTTTTCTTCTTGGGATGTTTTGCCAGCAGGGATTCCGTTGGATGTTGGATGTGGCTCAGTTGACCCCCAGGACACAAGGGAGCACTCGGGGGCTTCTGGCTGGGCCAGTGTGACTGAGGTGCCACCAGCATGTTCCCTCCCGGGAGACCCCCATCCCTCCCCAGCCTCTCACTGCTCCCCTGCTTTGTACTCTGTAGCAGGGGTCCATCCCTTCCCATGCCTGGGCACTGACAGACGAGCATATGTCCACCCCCAACTGGTAGAAGTAGCCAGTCCTCGTCAGCATCAGGCAGCTGTGGGTCCCCGTGACCCTTGGACGTCCTGCAGCCCCGTGGAGGAGGCTGGCTCTGTGCGGCCTGTGCGAGCTGTGGGTCCCCGTGACCCTTGGACGTCCTGCAGCCCCGTGGAGAAGGCTGGCTCTGTGCGGCCTGTGGGAGCTGTGGGCACCCAGGAGGCTCCACCAGTGTCTCTGCCCTGGGTGGAGCCATGTGAGCCACACAGGGACCAGACATTGTGCCCTTCACTGTCCAGGAAGGGCCCAACTGTCCAGTGCGGTGCAGGAGGCTAGCCCTGGCTACCCTGCCCAGCCCTCAGCGCCCCTCTGGGCTGCTTCTGCCTCCCTGTCACCCAGCAACGTAGTGTCTCTTGCTTCGGGTCTTGGTTCCTGCAGTTCAGGCTGCTGACCTCTGTCCTGCTCCTTGGTGCCTCCCTGCCTTCTGGGCTGCCCCAGCTCAGTGGGTGCTATTGCCGACCCCCTGGCTGCCTCCAGGGGACTCCTGTTTCAGCTCCCAGCCCTTGTCTAATGGAATCAGGAGCTCCAGTCTGCTTCCTTCAGTTAGCTTTGGGTGTCGCGGTCACTGTAGGGTCACACCATGCTGAGACAAACTAATGGAGAGCAAAGGATCCAAGGCCGGTTTCTCCACCGGGACATGGTGCGGAGCTGGAATATGGCTCACAGCCCACTGATGCCAGCTCAGACCACGGACAGACCCTGACCTCCGCAGCATCCCTGCATGGATGTCCATGTTTGAGTGGAGCCACTTGACTTCTAGCAGATGGGCTGTGGCCACTCTGGTGGCTGGGGTCCCGTCGCATCTGGTGGGGTGGGGGTGGGGAGTATAGCCTGTCACCATCTTGGAGGGTGGGTTTGGGTTGATCCCATATTTTTTTTCCTGAAGATTTACTTGAAAGATAGTTTACAGAGAGAGATCTTCCATACACTGGTTCACTCCCCAAATGACCACAACAGCTAGAGGTGAGCCAGGCCAAAGCCAGGAGTCTATACCCAGATCCCCCATGTGGATGTGAGAGCCCCAGGACTTGGGGTGTTTGGCTGCTTCCTCAGGTATGTTAACAGGGAGCTGGATCAGAAATGGAGCAGCCGGGACTTGAACCAGTGCCCCTAAGGGGTGCTGACATTGCAGGAGGTAGCTTTTTTTTTTTTTTTTTAAGATTTATTATTATTGGAAAGCCGGATATACAGAGAGGAGGAGAGACAGAGAGGAAGATCTTCCATCCGATGATTCACTCCCCAAGTGAGCCACAACGGGCCGGTGCTGCGCCGATCCGAGGCCGGGAACCAGGAACCTCTTCCAGGTCTCCCACGCGGGTGCAGTGTCCCAAAGCCTTGGGCCGTCCTCAACTGCTTTCCCAGGCCACAAGCAGGGAGCTGGATGGGAAGTGGAGCTGCCGGGATTAGAACCGGCGCCCATATAGGATCCTGGCATGTGCAAGGCGAGGACTTTAGCCGCTAGGCCACGCCGCCGGGCCCAGGAGGTAGCTTTATTCACTCAGCCACAGAAGGCATTTCCTAATTGTATAGTCTTCAGATGGAAGCCATGAGGTACAGCAGGATGCAGGCTGGGGTCTTTTGGGGACCCCCTCAGACACAGGAAGTAAGGACAGGCTGACAAGACTGTAACACTGCCAACCCCCCTCCAGGTGTCCTCACCGAGCGTGGAAGTCTACGCATCTGAGCTAGCGAGCCAGGACTCCCATCCTCTGCTCTACCCCCCAGCAGCCTGCAATGACTGGGGCTGGCCTGAGGCAAATCTGGGAGCCGGGAACTCAATGCAGGTCTCCCACGCAGGTGACCCAGCTCTATGCCTGAGTCATCACCTGCAGGCTTGCAGGGGGCACACTGGCAGGAAGCCAGAGGCAGGAGTCAGTGCCCCGTGTGATGTGGCAGCACGTTCCCCACAAGGCTACGTGCCAGTCCTCTCCATGGCTCAGAGCAGGCAAGGAGAAATCTGAGTCCAGGGGAGCTCAGGGTAGCAGCGGGCACCCCGGGGAGGGCTGGGTGGCAGGTGGAGGCTGCTGGGGTTCCACGTGTCCCCGTACTCAACTCCTTCCTGCAGCGCTGTTTTCCCAGTGGATCATTCCAGTGGGAATGGCAGGAAGTGGTTGTCCAGGAATGTGGGCGACAAAGGGGCCATGGACCCCCGCAAGCAGCAGTGATGGCCCACACAACATTGGCGGCCAGGTGCTGGTGGCTCGTAAGATCACTTACAACTTAAAATGCCGGTGCTTGTGGGGAACTTGGAGAATTTGTGGTCAGTCTTCTTGGCCAACCTCTCTTAGCCACAGGTTCGTTCTCCGCACAGTGGGATGTGAAGCTGGCCGACAGGCCGTGTAGAGGGGCAGCTGAGGTCACGTAGGTCGTGTCCAGTGCAGAAGAGCCTGTGCAAAAGGGAGCTGGTGGGGAGGCTGCTGCTCCCGCCCCGCCAGCCTCCTGCTGTCTTGGCAGGGCTTGCCCCTGCCCAGCGCCCAGTCAAGGGCTTACAGCTCTGCCTCTGCATCTCCCCAGGAGACGCCAACCTCCTCCAAGGAGGGCTGACTGCGTTCTTCTGACGCCTGGTGCCCACAGGCAGGGGAGGAGGCTGGCTGCCAGGACAGGCGGCAGACCGGGAGCCTGTACTGAGTGAGGCTAGGGTCCTCTTCACGACCCAAATGGAAGACTGTGGGGCAGGAGGGGAAGACGGGGAAATGGGCAGGGTGGTGGCGCTGATTGTGGGTCGCAGAGTAGGGCCCAGCACACAGCAGGTTAGGCGTGCTCCAGCAGCTGGGAGAGAGAAGCTGCTCTCGGAGCCTCAGCAGGGCGCACGCCTGCCCCAGGCCCTTCTCTGGCAGTTCCCAAAGCCATGCTGGCACCATCAGGAGAGCCTCCCCCAGCCTGGTCCCGGCTCTCAGCCTGCCCACGCTGCTTTGCGTGGAGCATGCCAGCAGGCATTCAGAGTGAGGGTCTCTTTAAAGGGGAGACACCCGAGGGCTCAGCTGAGGTATGTATGTCTCAGCTCCCAAGCAATTATCTGGAGAACACAGAAGTGGAGCCCTAGACATCCCCACCTGGGGAGCCCATTAGCTCTTCTGTTCTCAGAGCTCACTCACCGGTGGGGGTTGAGATGCCCTGTGGCTCTCCTCCCTGCACCGTGGGCCCACTTTCACCGGCACCGGAATGTTCTCAAACCCCCGAGGCCTGCAGCCTTCCTGGGCATGGCCATGCTGGACTGGTGTGGGCTGGAGGCTCTCTGCGCTACTGCTGGGAGCAAATGAAGGCAGGGGCCCAGTGGGTGTGAGCCCAACAGGAGGCTCAGGCCACCCAGACAGGGGCCAGATGTGCGGGCAGGTGGGCAACCATCTGAAGACTCAGGCAGGGTCTGTGGGGCTGGGGGCTTCTCTGCAGACGACGATGACTCGAGTGTCAAGAGGGGGTTTTATTGTGATAGGTCCCCTAGAAGGACGGGAAACCCTGTTCTAGAACTTTAAGGCCTAACACAAGGCCGGGCAGGGACAGAGGGCTATGGCCAGCGGGCTCCCAAGAGACCAGGCCGGGGTTCCTATCAGTGGTTTTCCTGGGGGCCTGCCTTCCCTCTGTCCTGCTTGGCCCGAGGAGTGGGAACACCCCCACCCCAACACACACACACACACACACACACACACACACACACACAGCAGCAGCAGCAGGTCCAGAGCTGCCCATCCCCCAGGCGGCGGCTGCAGGGAACAGATGCCTGGAGCCGTGGCGTGTGCATTAGCTGTGTGCGTGGCCGGTCGCCAGAGCCGCGGAGAAGACCGGAGCTCATAGCCATATGGGGAAGTGGTTGTGGGACAAAATATTTATAAAATGGCTTTTGCAAATGTTTAATCTACAGCAGATGCAGCCTAAATGAATCGGTGTGGCATGGCTTTCGCTGCGGGAGGTGCCATTTCATCACACTGGCCTCCCAGACTGTTCCACAACGCCGGGGTGGCGGATCTTTGGGAGTGTGTAGAAGCTGCCCTTGCCCCACTCTCGAGGGTCGCCCCCACTTTCGCTCTGGGCTCATGGGTGTGTGTTTCTTCTCGGCCTCTAAATAACAATCAATTCTTGGCTAGCAGCCTGCTGGCCTAGTAGTTGCAACCAGGTACTGGGTCCCTACTGAAGGATCGCTGTAGGATTTTTCACAAGTTCTGCAGAAAGGGAAAAACAATCTCTTGTTAGGCATGCCTGCCACCATAGATATTTCTAGAACAGAAAGTGGGACTGCTGGTTTTTCCAGCATGCTGCTAGCTGCTCCTGTCGCTCTCGCCATTTCCTGACCCTGAACACCCCAGACTCCTCCCAGCTTCTGGGATCCTCTTCCCCTAACTTGTGACTTCTGTTTTAATCCAGAATGTCAGTTCTGCAGAATCTTGGCCGGAGCGCCCAATGCACTGTCAGCTTCCCCCTCCTTGCCTCCTCTCACTCATGATTCGGTGTGAGTCCTCGCCTTGCACGCACCTGGATCCCATATGGGCGCCGGTTCTAATCCCAGCAGCCCTGCTTCCCATCCAGCTCCCTACTTGTGGCCTGGGAAAGCAGTGGAGGATGGCCCAAAGCCTTGGGATTCTGCACCCGTGTGGGAGACCTGGAAGAAGTTCCTGGCTCCTGGCTTTAGATTGGCGCACCTTCGGCATTGCGGCCACTTGGGGAGTGAATCTTTGGACAGAAGATCTTCCTCGCTGTATATCTGACTTTGCAAATTAAAAATATATATATATTTTTTAAAGATTTATTTTATTTTTATTACAAAGTCAGATATACTGAGAGGAGGAGAGACAGAGAGGAAGTGGAGCTGCCGGGACTAGAACCAGCAGCCATATGGGATCAAGGCGAGGACCTTAGCCACTAGGCCACACTGCAATGCCCATCAACAGAGGATTGGATAAGAAAGCTATGGTTCATCTACTCCATGGAATACTACTCAGCTATTAAAAAAAACAAAATGCAGTTCTTTGTGGCCAAATGGGCCAAACTGGAAACCATAATGCTAAGGGAAATGAGCCAATCACAAAAGGTTAAATACCACATGTTTGCCTTAATTTAAGATGATATGATGTTATGTATAACATGTTATGTTTTGAATGTTATATGTTGTGTATAAACTAAATTGAAGTGTAGGTGAGGTGGTCACAGAAGGTGGCTGGGAACTCGCATTTACTTTTAACATATTGGTTACTCATTACTATGTCAATTAATTCCATAATGATGTAAATTTTTGCTGATGGTATGTTGGAGCTTTCAATCGACTGGGATGATACTCTGCTGGCTCTGTCTTCAGACCAGAGAGGGTATACCTAAGAAGACGTTGAACTTGACTGGACAATAAGATGCTGGACTCTATGTTTGGTATACGCTTGCAATGGGGGAATCTCAACTGAACTTGAGCTGTGGTTATGCAACAAGGTGGAAGAATCCACCATGGTGGGAGGGTTTGGGGAGGGGTGGGAGAACCCAAGTACCTATGTAACTGTGTCACATAATACAATGTAATTAATGAAGTTAAATAATTAAAAATATATATATATATATTTTGAAAAAAAAGGAGAAGGATCCATCTGAGGTTGGTCTGAAGCAGCTGCCACCAGCAGCCAGGAAAGGGTTCACTGTGTCTCTGGAAACCTCCAGGCCCAAGGCAGCTGGCTCCCTGCTGCCCCTGAGGTGAGGGGTGGGACACACCCTCTGCCTCCCTCTCCGGCAGAGCTGGGGTAGGAAGAATTCAGTCCAGGACTCCAGCAGTTTCCCTGTCTGCATTCTAAAAGGGCCTGTACCCGGCTCTGCAGCCAACTCTGCCTCAGGTAAATATTTGCTTTGGTTCAGTGTGCCTGCAGGGAAGCAGCCCTGGGGCCAGTTGAAAGAGAAACGGAAAAGGGAATTACACAGAGAAAAGCGAGGCAACAAGAAATTCAGATGTCTCCTTCGCTCGCTTGGCTGCTCCAGCCACAGCCTGTGTCCCGCCCTAGGAGACAGCCTGCTCTGTTGGCCGGCTTGGGCGGCAGACTCCTTCACAGGAAAGCGCTTCTTCTGAAGGCCGTTGGATTGCACGGGAGACAGTGAGGGAGACAGTTCCTTTACTTGAACCCATGAACTTCAGCCTACAGGAGCGGAGGACGTGGCGTTCACTCCTCGATCAGGTGAGGATACAGTGGTCACCTATCAGGTGAGATGACAGCATCTGCCAGTTCCTCTTACGTTCCCACGAGGACGTCGGGTCAGGGCAGCACGCACCGTTCCCACGAGGACGTCGGGTCAGGGCAGCACGCACCCGTTCCCACGAGGACGTCGGGTCAGGGCAGCACGCACCCGTTCCCACGAGGACGTCGGGTCAGGGCAGCACGCACCCGTTCCCACGAGGACGTCGGGTCAGGGCAGCACGCACCGTTCCCATGAGGACGTCAGGTCAGGGGAGCACGCACCTTCCAGCCGAGCAAAGCCCCTGAGTCCGCCCTGCCTCTGCTGATTGGCTCTTGCCCTTCTATGCCTTCATTGTCTGGTGTCCGTCGGGTGAAGTCAGGGCATCCGAGCTTCCTCAGGCCTCAGAAGGGCACTGACTGTCCCGTCAGGGAGGTCAGGGCAGCTGCCTGGCCACCCTGTGTGGACAGCCTTTGGCTCTGTGGCATTTACACCCACACACCCCTCCTCCCTCAGGGCATGACCCTCACCCTGTCAGCTTCCAGTCCACAGAGGGTGTCCACCGTCAGGAAGAATGGGACACCCATTCTGTGCCCTGCGCCCGTGAGCTGTGTCACGGGCACAGCTGTGTGCAGTCTGCCCACAGACAGTGACTTGCATCCAGGCTTCTGTTGCCGAGTGTGAGACCTCACTCCCGTCACGGGAGGCCGTGGGAGGCCCATTCTCTTCACATTCCTGCAGGACGCAGTATCTGAGCTTCTGGTGTATGAGGGGCTCACCTACCTCAGAGAACAGTGTTTGTTCTTCCTGTGTGTGACAAGCAGCCTTCAACCCATCATCACATGGGGACATTTACCCCACAGCTACTGTCCCCCCCATAAGATCGGCTACCACCAAGCCTGCATCTGGAATCTCTCTCCCTCTGCTGAAGGGTCAGTCCCTCACCTGACAACTGCCCGAGGACACGCCGGGAGGCTAGGCGACAGTGACATCATCAGCCTTTATAGCCATGTTACAATGCCACCCCCACCCCTGGGTCAGCACCCTGCAGTCCGACTCCTCAAAGCCCAGCACAGTTAACTCCCCAGGCAGGTGGTACCTGAGGTCGCCCGAGGGCTGGTGATGGGGCCAGGCCCATGCTGGCTGTGTGCCTGTGCGCCTGTGTGCTGGTCACTCCAACTCGGGAAGCATACAGCCTGTGGATGTACCACTACGTGACCTGTGAGTGGTGCCAGAGTGGCAGTGGGGTCCCGAACTTCCCTAGTCCTCCTCTTGGCCACTGTGGGGTGCAGATGGAAGGCAGCTGAGGGCACAGTCACGGGCGGGGGAGGCAGGGTCTGAGATGGCATTGCTCTGCCGCTCTCAGCCAATTCTGGCACTGGCCAGACTTGTCACTGTGAGTCTCAGGAGCCCAGCTATAAGAAACGAAAGGGGATTTACTGTGCATGCTTACTGAGAACTCCAAACAGGCCTGACTGCAGGAACGGCTGGATCCTGGGTCCAGAGCCGTCGTCTGCACCCTTTCCACTTTGCACCTCTGCTGGTTCCATGTGGCTCCTGGTGCCCACTTCCTCTGCTCTGGGACGTTCCGCTCTTGAGTCCTCCCCATAGCATAACATCAAGCAAAAGCCCCTGTGGGGCGCCCATGATGACCTGTAATCATAGCTTGACCACTTGGCAAGAGGCAAGTGGTCATGATGGAGGGATCTGGGCTGGGCCACCTGCTGTGCTGGGTTCTGTGGTCAGCAGCTCCTCGAAGGAAGAGGGTGTCTGGGCCCTCTCGCATCTTTCTTTCTTTCTTTCTTTCTTTCTTTCTTTCTTTCTTTCTTTCTTTCTTTCTTTCTTTCTTTCTTTCTTTCCTTCTTTCTTTCTTCCTTCCTTCCTTCCTTCCTTCCTTCCTTCCTTCCTTCCTTCCTTCCTTCCTTCCTTCCTTCGTTCTCCCCAGCTTGCTTTCCCAGTGCCTTAGGAGGGAAAAAGGTTTGGCAGTTTCCAGCGCCAGGTCAGGGGCCCCGTTAGTTCAGCGACTTAGGGAGGTTGACCAGGGCAAAGCGTGAGTGGAGGGACAGATGCACAATGAGCTGGGAAGCAGAGCTAAGCCAACCCTCTGGCAAGCACTGGCCGCCATGGCCGTCTCCCACCAGGCCCACCCCTGAACACTGTAATTGGACCCAGCCTCCATTCTTAATCATCAGCCATTAACACTAACCCCTCGACCCTTAACCCAGGGCTGGGGCTTTCTGACACCTGCTGGGTCAGGAGTCAGACCACAACCCTGGTGTAACAATTGGGCCCTGCGCGATAGTGTAGTGGTTAAAATCCTCGCCTTGCACACGCCAGGATCCCATATGGGCACCGATTCTAATCCCAGCAGCCCTGCTTCCCATCCAGCTCCCTGCTTGTGGCCTGGGAAAGCAGTTGAGGGTGGCCCAAAGCCTTGGGATTCTGCACCACCATGGAAGACCCAGAAGAGCTCCTGGCTCCTGGCTTCGGATTGGCTCGGCTCCAGCTGTTGTGGTCACTTGGGGAGTGAATCATCGGATGGGAGATCTTCCTCTCTGTCTCTCCTCCTCTCTGTATATCTGCCTTTCCGATAAAAATAAATAAATCTTAAAAAAAAAAAGTGGGCCCCACGGGTTCGGTGGGCTGGGAACTGGGGGTAGCTTCTCTGAGTGGGCGCGGCTTGGACCCTGCCCACGTGAGGTTTCTCACAATGTGGCAGAAAGCAGGGGCCAGGGGCTGGGGGAAGGGAACCCCCTTACGATGTCAGAAATAGGCACCCTTATCCATTCTGCGTCCCTCTTTGGTAGGTAGGTGTCATGGCGACAGGCCACACGAAGGGGAGCAGGCTACAACTCGGGAAGGGAATGGGGAAACCGGCACACTTGGGGGCGTGAGGACAGCCAACTCCTCCCGGATCGACACCCCTGGGCTGGCTCTCCTCACACTTCCTGCGAGAGATGATTCCAGCAGTTGGGTATCTGCCATCCACAGGGACGCCCTCGATAGGATTCCCAGCCCCCAAGCGTTTGGGGAGTGTATCTCTCTCTGCCTCTGAAATAAAATGAATTTTAAAAACTGTAGCCTATTTTAAAGCATCACACATACCAAGGATGTTTCAAAACAATTCATGGAAAAAATGGAATTAAAAAAAAAATCAGTGTGTTTTGTGGCAAAAAGATTTGAAATTCATGTTTAGGCACTTTCCATAATATCTGTTTTCCAAGGAGCTTCCTGAATGTTCTAGTTGGGATATTCTAGCTGTTGGTTGCTGAACACTTAAGGGCTTTAAGAAGCCAGTGATTCTGTTGCTGTCCCCGCAGTTCTGGGGTTCATTCCGTGGCTCGTTCTCAATCAAGCTTTTTCATGCAGTGGAACTCTGGGGAGACTGGACCGGATCGCCTTAGAGGTTTCCTGTCTGATGGCATGGACATGAGTCCAGAGCTTCCTGCCAGGACACAGACACCACAGCCTGCTCTGGTGGCCTGTGCTGGCCCCCAGCCTGGTTGCAGGCACGCAAGAGCGAGACGTTTGAATGTGCATGGTGCTGTCAGGACTGGCCTGGGGTGTTGTGAGTACCACGTCTGTCCTATCCTAGCCATTGAGCCGGCCTCACAGTTGAGCCAAGGTTGAGGAGAGGGCATAAAGACCTATGTCTCAGTGGCTGCAGTGTGAGAAGATGTGGGTGGGAACACATGGCTGGGCACAGACGGGTTTCCGGCTACAGCTGTCCCCGTCCTCCCACAGGCTGAATGCCGCAGACCGGCAGGTGTCACTCCGTAACAGCCTCGGCTCCAGGGCCTGCCATCTAATCCAGCTCGTCCGATGAAGCTCCCAGCATGGATTCTCTTGTGTACAGGTCTTATTCTTGAAGGTTTGGTGATTTGAAAGGCAGAATTACAGATAGGGAGCAAAACAGAGAGAGACAGAGAGGGAGAGATAAGGAGAGGGAGAGGCCAGGGCCGGACCAAGCCAAAGCAGGAACCTGGAACTCCATCTGGGTCTCCCATGTGGATGGCAGAGTGCCTTCTGCTACTTTCCCAGGAGAACCAGCAGGGAGCTGGACGGGAAGTGGCGCAAGTGGGACCTGAACCGTGCTCTTAAGGGATTTTGCTGACACAGTGGCTTCTTTGGCTGAGCTCCCGTACCAGCCATTGGGTGGAGCTTCCTGGTATTTGTTTCTTTCAAGGTTGAACACTTACAAGCTGAGGAGACAAGTCCCCTACCCCTTACGAAGGGTAAGGACATAAAACAATGGCCAGAAGCCCTCCAGTGCCCGTGGGCGCAGCAGGGGCAGCAGTGGGGCCGGCCTCTGCTCGCAATGCCTGCTCTCTCTGCAGGGCTGTCGGCTCTGTTGTCCGTGTTGTCCTTTGCTGTGAGGTCTGTCGCTTGTGACTGCCTCTCAGGCTCTCTGCTCTTGCGCTTTGTCTCAGGTGGTTGGGAAAGCCAGCAGGACCTTCCGACATGAGGCTCAGGCTCCTGCTGCATGAGACTCTCGGGTCATTTTGCACTTTTCTGGTTTCTGTGTCACGTCAGAACGGGGTAGCCCAGCTTTCTGACAGTCCCGGCCGCGGAGCCCTTTCTAGTGACTTTGAATCTCTTTCTCCAGGTGTTTTGGCTTTTACTGGGGTCCTCCTCCTTCTCGGTGTCCTTCCAGTGTCTGTCCATTATGGTGTCCCCTTGCCGAAGACGTACGTGTTAGGCTGTGCTGTGTTCTAATGCAGCCTGTTGCTCTTGGCGCCAACATAGGGGCTAGCCTACTGTGGGGTACCAGATCACTCCAGATCTGACAGCTTTAAGCCACAACAAGCATTCCCCTGCTGTCACTCGGTTCTGGGGACTAACCAGCCTCATCTGGCCATTCTCACTTGGGGCGCACAGTTGCAGGTGAAAGGGGCTGGGCCTGCAGTCCTGTTCCACACTGCCCCCGCCCCTGAGAAGCTGTCTGGTGGGTAGCAGGCCCACCCTCAGCTTGGCACCTCACATGCACATCCTCCAGCCTCCCATCAGGAGCTTCGGGGAGCATCTCCCGAGCCACCTGCTGCAGCATCGCCCTCATCTCGGGTCTGCTCTGGGCCAGCCTCGACAGGGGCTGCTCCAACGGACAGCCGACGGACCAGTCTGTACACGTGGTGCTCCCAGCATCACTCTCCAATCAGCAAGGGGTGGGTGACCTGGCTCCAGCTAGCGTTTCTCCCTGAGTCCCAGCAATTTGGGACATCAAACACAGGGTTCTCCCAGGGCAGGGATCTGGGGTCCCTCCGGGAGCCCTCTGTGGGAGTCGGGAGCCCCATATCTCCCACTGAGCCCCTTGCAGCAGGGCGGCCTGTCTCTGCTGGGGGCTTCCTTCCCCCACGGCAGGCTTGCTGGGCCCCACCCCAGGCCATCTGTTCTGCATGTGTAAGCATTGTCAAATTGTTTGAATAAATTGTCACTCTGATGAAAATGTTTATGTCTGCGGGATGACTCGTTCTGCTAAACTGCCCCTAAATAGTCTCACATTTGCTCCGGATAGTTGACATCTGGGCCTGCCTCACACAGCCAACAGAGAGCTGGGTTCACAGGGGAGCCCCCAGCCCCTCATTCACATCTTCAGGGCTGAGCCTGTTGGAGCACGCACACACACACACACACACACATGCATGCACACACACACACACGTGCACACACGCACACAGACTGTTCCTGAGACCAGCTTTAGAAGCAAGACCTCCAGCGCCTTCTACGCTGCCCAGTATTTATTCCCCATGGCTGGAAGGGCATGTCCAGGGCAGCCCGACACGGAGCCCCTGGACCAGCCTGAGTCTCTGATGCAGCTGGTCACAGAGCTAACACTTCTGCAAGATGCAGAGCCTCCTGTGAGAGGAAGGAGGTGGGTGGCTGGGGAGAGGAACATGGCTGGCTGGCTGGACTAAGCAAATCACAGTACCATCCGTTGCCTGCTTGTTGGCACACCTGCAGCATTCACAGCCACAGTTACTACTCACAGTCGCATTTGTTTTCTATTACTGCGTAACAAATTACTGCAGACTCGGCAGCTTACAACCTTACACGTTTATCACCACACATTTCCTGTGGGTTGGGAGTCCAAGTGCAGCTTTGCTAGACTTCGCTGCCCTGCCCACGAAGGGGCTCAGGCTGCAGCCAGGACATAAGCTAGGCTGCTTTTTCACCTGGAGGCTCCCCAGCTCCATGGGGCTGCAGCTGGCTCAGCGAGGCCTTGCTCGGGCCTGGAGACCCCTGCAGCTCCCCACTGCAGGGTCTGGGCTGCAGCAAGCTCACAGCACCCAGGGAAGAGAGCTCTGCGTCCTAAGCCATGGCACCTCTAACAAGGCCACAGCCACCACTGTGTTTTCCTGCGTCTCAGCTGGACTGTCCAGAGTCTCCCCACAGGAGCTGTGAGAGCTAAAGGGACCCCTGCAAGTGAGAGAGTGGAGGCAGTACCCTGATCTTCACTTGTGCACGGGGTGGGGTGGAGGCGTCCTGTGCATCACAGGGGATCCGGCAGCAACCTTGACCTGCCCCGTGAGATGCCAGCGGCATCTCCCCCTCCCTTCTTAACAACAAGCAAAGCTTCCTGATAAGGGAGCATCGCTGTCCCAGGTAGCCCAGGCCCAGGGAGAGAACAGCCTCCTTGCCTGAGCGGTGCTGCCCTTGGCTTAGCCACAGGTCCCAGGGCGTTCTGAGGTGAGGAGAAGGGCAGAGTAGATTCCAAGCTGTGTTGTGGTCCATTGCGCCCTGCACAGCCCCACGGCACCTGGCTCGGAGCTTGTGTTTAGTGGGTGCTAGTTTGTAGAGGGTGGGGTCAAGGCCCCTCTCTGTGTCCCTTGGAACCCCTCTTGCTTCTGGTCTGACTGTCTCTGCCACTCCAGGTTAGGAATGACCCCAACCCGGGGCTTCCACAGGGCCCCAGCGCACCCGTGACCCTTCCCCCTACACTGGCACCTCTGCAGCCTCACGTCCCCTCCCCCCCGCTGGGAGGGGCCGCCTGAGCTCCTTCTCCTCTCCTGCCCTGTGCAGCCGTGCCTCAGTGCTAGGAGGGCTGAAGCTTGTGAGCTCAGCTCACTGGCCGTGCCCACTGTGGCTGCCACATGCTGGCCTCTGTCCCACAGACGCCCTCTCACAGAACAGGAGCTGGGGGTACGCTCAGTCTGTGATCAAGGAGAACATGGTTTTCAGGGACTCAAAGCTACAGCCAGGATGGCTTTCCTGGGCCTCAGGTCCACCATGTTACCCACCAGCCCCAGGGCTAGGGCCACATAGACTTTGCCACAGGCTGGCTCATCCTGGCCCCAGGCACCGGGCCTGGTGGCTGAAACACCTGTGTGCCACACAGTGAGTCTGGGTTCAAATCCAGGCTCCGTTCCTACTGAGGCATCCGCTGGGAGTCCGTCACGGACGGTTGGGAACACAGTCGAGTCATGCCAGCCACAGCAGACGTCTGGGAGTCGGGGGTGACTCAGTGGCTGGAAGCCGTGTCTGCCTCTCACTCAAATAAAATGTGTTAATTCACGAAAATCAAGACAGCCCCTTCCCGCAGGGTCTTCTGTGGCGGCTGCAAGGACGGCATGTCCACGGGGTTCCCATGTGTCTGTCCGGAAGCCTTTCCTGCCCCTCGAAGCCCAGTGCCACAAACGGAACCCAAGCAGGTTCCAGAAATTTCCAGGCAACCGTCTCTAGCCAGAGGAATGAATTACATACTGTGTCTTCCTTGCACTTCTAATTAGGGCTACTGCCTATTTGGGGCATGTGAGGCTGGTGTTCAGACACCGAAATGATAGGAAGTTTCCACTGGAAATATGTTTCTGTGATGAACTGAAGAATCAGAAAAGCAGGGCCTGGCGCGGTAGCCTAGTATCTAAAACCCTTACCTTGCATGTGCCGGGATCCCATATGGGTGCCGGCTCGTGTCCCGACGGCTCCATTTCCCTTCCAGCTCCCTGCTTGTGGCCTGGGAAAGCAGTAGAGGCTGGCCCAAAGCCTAGGGACCCTACACCTGCCTAGGAGTCTAGGTAGCTGGGACCGCTGGCTTTGGATCGACTCAGTTCCAGCTGCTGTGGTCACTTGGGGAGTGAACCAGCGGATGGAAAATCTTTCTCTTTGTCTCTCTCTCTGTAGATCTTTCTAATAAAAATAAAATAAATCTTAAAAAATAAAAAGAATAGGGAAAGTAAAATGACTTCATTTCAAGAAATCTGTAAGAGAAACAATTGTGGCACAGAAATAAGGGAGGTTGCTGCCGACCTGTGCGGACACGGGTCTAGGGCTGCCACGAAGCAAGCGAAGCGTCCCACCAGTCTGTGAGGTTCAAGTTCAGGGCTTCTTGCCCTCAGCATTGCTGACTCGTGGGGCCAGGTCACTTCCCTGCAGTGAGAGCAGGATGTGTGTGCACTGCTAGATGTCCAGCTGTCGCCCTCCCCGCCACCTGCTGGATGCGAGACACCCCCGCCTGCCACGCCAGTCACAGTAAGTGCTGGGCCCTGCCTAGTGTCCCTGGCTGGGAACAGTCTGGCTGCAGGTGGCTTTTGGAGGTCCGGGAGGGGAACCCCAACACCTCTCCAGCCTTCGACCCACAGAGGAAGGCAGCAGCGAGGACACAAGCTGAGGACAACGTGCCCTTGCCCCTGCAGCCCACCCCTTTGCACATGCTCAAGGTTACTCCGGGACTTGAAAGCGGAAACAGGCCTGCTATTATCCCCTTACGATGCTGCTGTCCTCGTGGGATTTCTGAGAGAATGCAGCTGCAAAGTCAAAAATATCCTCCCCACGGCGAGCCTCGGAGCCAGTCGGCGCGCGGGCGCTGCACAATGATGGTGGAAAACGCGGATTACGGCAAAACTGTGCATGGGTTGCAAAATCGACAGCTCCGTGAGAAAGCACTCAGTTCCGATCGGCTTCCTTCGACCTTGTGAAGTCCCCTTGGCACCGCAGTGAGTCTAGGGCCAGGGAGGAAGAACCAGGCCGAGACAGCTCTCTGCCAAGCAAATCCCCACAGAAGAGAAGCAGCAAGGAGACAGGAGAGACTGGGAGAGGGGACGCTGCAGGCCCTTCAGCAGGGCGGGAGCAAAGTGAGGCAGACAGCAGAGGGCCTGGGCAAAGGCCAGGGAGCGCTGCCTTGAGGATGCTCCAGCCCCAGGCGAGACTGAGGGGTTCCAGCTCTGGCACAGCCATGGGGGTGTGTCCAAGCAGGGTCAGGCCTTGGCACTCCCCAGCCAAGTGGGGCTGGGCAGGGCTCAACAGTCCTGAGACCCCGCGAGCTGTGTGGCCAGAGATGAGGTCCAGTTCCCTACAGCTCCGGCTGTTCTTGTTAGTTCGTCATCTACTTCCTAAACATTTGCTTGTTTTACTTGAAAGAGTTACAGAGAGGAGGCCCGGAGGCATGGGTCGTGGAGGAGGGAGAGGTGGAGCCCCAGGTGTGGTCCTGATGGGGCAGGTCTAGGCTTCCTGCCTGGTGCCCAGGGGTCCAGGGGAGGTCCCAGGAATGCTCAGGCAAGATAGCCCCCGAGGACGCCTCCATGCCACTTTGTTTGAGATTCTGAACCCTGTAGAACACAACTCTACAGCTCTGAACACGGGGGTGCTCAGCTTGAACGCTGCCTCCTTCATTCCTCCATCCATCACTTGTTCTTCCTTGTGCCTGGTCGCGTCCTGGGTACCAAGTCCCTGCTCCAAGCACTCCAGAGGAGGAGACCAACATGAACCGGAGATCTTCAAAGAAGCTGGGTTTTCGCAGGCCCTGCTCGGTGTGGTGTCATGTGGCGGGCACCTCTCAACCCAGCCCTGCACCCCATGACCTCGCTGATAGGCATCCACCTGCAGGACTGCATTGTGGGCTGCACCTGCACCCCCTGCCTGGGCCGTGAGGGATCATGGGGCCGGGGGGGGGGGGTCGGGGGACACATGGGAGCAAATGCAGCACACCCTACAGGCGACTCATGAGCACAGGCATGTGAGAGGAGGGTGTGGACCATACTAGGCAAGCTTGCAGGGCCTCCTTCCTTCTCTGGGGTGGGACAATGTCCTAGGAGCATTCCCAGGGGCTGTCTGCGCCTGCAGCTCAGCTGCCAGCCTTCTCTTCCCACAGGAGGCAGACTCAAGCTGGAGGGAACATGCTGGAGGCCCAGCATTTCCCACAGCTTCTCCCTGAGCTACAGTTCCCCTGGTCAGTCTCGTGTGCCTCTTGTGCCCTGATGAGCTCCGTACCAATTGCCCTGGGCGGGCAGCCGTAGGTCAGGGAGCAGCCTCAAGGCTTTGCCACTGCCCGTGGGGTCCACAGGTTACAAGTGAGGAACCCCCTTGGAGCAAGGGCTCAGGCCAAACCAGGAGTCACTGTGTGCACTTGAACTGGACCCCTCAGACTCCTGAAAGCCCATTCCAATGGGAGAAGTGCTGATCTCTGGGGACCCGAGAGGCCATAGCCCCCAAGTCTGGGCACAGGAAGGAATGGCGGATCCAGTGATGCTTCTAAACGTAACCCGGTGAGTCAGCGTGCAGGCTCCGCACCCAGGCAGGGTGACACCAGTGTCCGTCTGCGCCTGACATTCCGTGTGGCCCCAGGCCAGGAGCTGCAGCTCTCCGGGCCTTTCTGGGGCTGTGACCTGAGATAAGAACAGCAGCCCTTTGTGACTCCCTCAAAATGCGTGATGCTCATGTGCAGGAGAACTTGCTGGGGGTGCTGAGACCACCATCAGTCGCCTGGGTGAACACTGCCCACCACCCTCTCCGTCACCGACAGACATCATGTGTCTGGGCAGAGATGCAGTAAATAGAGGGAAAGAAGGATGGAAGGAAGGAGGGAGGGGGAGAGGGTGGACAGAGAGGGAGGAAGGAAAGAATTTCAGCATTTCCTCTCTTTTCTACCTTCCCTTCTTCCTTCCTGGACTGTGGATGCAATGTCTGGGACAAAGCAACCATTTTGCTTTCATAAAGTTGAAGAGCCACTTGAAGGATGGGTGCATGCAGAGAAGAGGAGTTGGGTCCTGCAACTTTGTGGGGCCTCCCTTGGGATACCCTGTCCCTGGCTTCAGGCCTGCCATGCGGGAGAGGAAAGAGCTACTTTGTCGAGCTGTGGTTCCATCCATCCCACCCAGCTGGCACAGGTCTCACGACCGCTTGAGGACATTCTCTCAGGGCTCATCCTGGTTCCTGGGGAGGATGTGCAAATGGCAGGAACCCGAGTGAGGAAGCAGACGGACTGCCACCCTCTCCTACACAGTGAGCACAACAGAAAAATGTAATCCACCTGCGACCCGGGAGCCGCCCCCGCCCCCTGCTGCTCCTCACTGTTCCCCCCTCGCGCATCCATGCGGCCGCTGCCCAGCACTGCTTTCTCCACGGCGGACATGCGCACACCTCCAGCTAACACCTTCCAACGTTTGCTGCAACAACACACGGGAACAGAGCCAGTGTGGAGACAGGCCTGGCTTCCGCACCGCGTTCTGTTGATGTCCATTCCAGCTGTCCGAGTGAACACTTCCCTAGACAGAAGGCCACAAGGGCCCCCGAAGGGACACTTCCTAGGCGGTGTCTTTTGTGGCCCCAAGGCTTGTGGGACCCTCTCTAAACCCTCACTAAACCATATCCTGCCAAGTTGGTAGTGCTCTGAAAAATTCAGACCTCTGCTCCCCATAGCACACTTCCCACCCCGGTCAGAGGGTGCTGCACTCCCTGTTAAAGTGCTAACCCAGCCCCTCAAATACTTTTTCCCAGCCCGTCCAGGGATCTGTTATGTGAAAGCAAGGGGCAGAGGATGAGGACGCACCTGCTGATGACAATGTCGTAAAGTACCTGTGAGAGCCAACCCAACACAGCAACCTACGTTGATGACAACACCGACGATATCGTCAGCATTGATCAATAATTAGCCAACCCAAAAGGGGATTCTGGGGGGGTGGGGAGTGCTCCCTCAAGGCCAAGAGGCCAGGCAGCATGGGGAGCCCCCGCTGCACCCGAGACACGGCCTGTGCCGCACCTGGCAATGATGTGCGTGCTGAGTCAGGCTGCTGGATTCTTCCTGGGCACTCAGGGATACGGACTTCTACTAGGATCTCCCAGTTTTCACATGTTGATCACTGTGCGAGCCCAACAGTGGGCCCTGGCCACAGCTTGGGGCCTCCTGGGTTGCAGCTGCCCTGCAGGCAAGGTCAGGGCTCCTGCCGATCCCTGACGACTGAGCTGGCCACCTCCCCTCCCCAGGCTTTAGGCACAAATGAGACAAATTCAGGGCACTGAGCTGGGAGCCCGCGCATCTGTTTGTTCCCAGGGCTGCTGGGAGGCAGGGAAGTGCTCAGAGCCATGACCTCATTCTGTCCTAGCTGAGCCTTGGCCGGTAGGATGAGGGCTGTGCTGTGCTGCTCTGGCCAGCCCGGTGCGGTGGCAGCGGGTCTGAGGTGCTTGGGAGCTTGGGAACTCGCTTTGTGCCCTGGGTCCAAGCCTCCAGGGCTGGGCTGACTGAGGAGAATCCCAAGGAGCAAACCAGTTGCACTCTGCCTGGTGTGTTGCCTGCCGTGAGGCTCCTTTGCATACCCAGAGTGCACTGGGTCTGGGCTGGGGGGCTCCAGCCTTGACCAAGTCATCTTGGCCTGTACCTCTGAATGGCACGCATCCTGGCTTGCCACGGGCTCTCCAAGGCTCAGCCTCCAAAGTTCTGCAGCTCAGAACTGCAACAGTTTCCCACAGGTTGTTGGCCAACTTGGTTGCTGAATGCACACAGAACAAGTGGACACTACCCCGGTCTAGACAGGCATGATTCTCTGGAATGATGGTGGAGACCATCATGGGGAAGCATTCCTACTCCAGCCTTGTCCGTGGGACATGACAGGTCCAGCCTTGGGCCCAGCCCCTACAGCCCTGGGCTTGACTCAGAACCTCGCCAAGCCTCAGTTTGTCCCTCTACAAAATGGGGCCCTTCGTAGAACTCACCTCCCAGAGCCGCACATGGAAGACATTCCCCACGGGGCCAGCACAGGCAAGCTGGTTTTGTCCTCGAGGGCAGGGGGACGGGACTCACCTCAGGTGCCCTGCTGGCAGAGCCTCTGTCTCAGGCTCCCGGGGGTCCCCTCCAAGGCCCACAGCCCTCATCTCCTCACTTGTGAGACAGACAGTGTGGGCCCTGAAGCCAAGTGCTTGTTCCAGTTCCATGCTGGTCTGGAGGCCAAAGGTTGTTTTCTGATGAGTGCATGCCGCCCACCCGGAGGGCCAGCCCGTTAGAGGTCAGACTGCGGTTAATGAGACTGCCATTGCTAATGAAGCTGCGAGGCTTCTTTAATCCCCACACAGCTGGGAAGTGGGGCTGTGGCGCTGAGCTCTCCCGTCTGCTCCTGGCTGGTCTGCTGCCTCAGGCTTCCCGCTTTAGCTGGATTCCAGGCACACCCAGGGACCAGGCTGGGCCAAGCGTATTTTCTGAGCCTAGGGGATGGTGGGTTTCACCAGTGACTTGGTGTGCTTGGCTGTCCCCTCCACCTACGCACTCACCTACCCCCAGTGCCCATCCTCCAGGCTGGAGACTCCTGCGGGCTGAGGAAGTCAGGCCCGCCTGGATAGTGGGACCAAGAACACAGTGGGGAGGACACGGTGCGCTCCCACGCCCTGGGAACCTGCCTCCTGCTGACCTTCACATGCGGTGAGAGGACGGTGCCCTGTTCACTTAGAGGGACATGATGGCTCTGAGAAGTGACATCACTGAGCGGGTGTCACGTGACCAGCAGGGGACTGGGAGGACCTGAGACTGCAACTCTGCCAACCTTGTTGGTTCCTCTGCATTTGACCCGGCCAAGCCAGGAGCCCACCATACACTCCCTCACTGGACTCCGTGTCTCATCTACTGAACTGCTGGCTTCCCCAGTGTGCATATGAACCACAAAACCACATCATGTCTCTTGTCCAAAGCAGCAAGAGCTGGGAGTCCAGGGAGCCCGTGGCATATCCACTGAGGGTCTCTGTGAGTGTGGGTACTAAGGCACTTCCATCTTTGCTGATTGCAGTCCCTTGGGAATCATCTTACATAAACCTGTTCCTTTTTCTTCTCCTTTTAAGTATTTATTTATTTGAAAGGCAGCGCTACAGAGAGAGAGGGGCCAGGGAGAGACAGAGAGAGGTTCCATTTGCTGGTTCTCTCCCCAGACGTCTGCACAGCCAGGGCTGGGCCAGGCTGCAGGCAGGCGCTGGGGACTCCACTGGGTCTCCCACACAGGGGCAGCAGCAGGGAGCTGGGTTGGAGATGGAGCAACCGGGCCTTGAACTGGAGGTGTTCGTATGAGATGCTGGTTTTGTGGACATAAACTTAACCCACTGCGCAAAACCAGGGCCACACTTACGCATTTCCTAGCATGTGCAAAAACCAAAGGACACTTGCAAAGATCGCTAGATGTAGCAGCTTTTCTTTCTAGTGTACTTTTAAATCCTTCTAGTAATTTCTTGCACCTGATTCTGCAACTTTTTAGCAACTTACGTTTGTCATCATTCAAAAGCATTTGCCTTATTTTCATAGAAAAAATGATACTTTTTCATGTTTTTATTTATGTGCTAGTTCAACTGATTTATGAGATTAACATCACAAGTAAAACTAGCATGTGAAGGTGTGGGAACAAATATATAAGACCTGAGGGAACCAGATGACTGGAGACAGGAGTGCGCAGCGGTGCACCTGACCAGCTTTCCACTCCCTGAGTGCCAGGGCACCCCCAGGCACTGGCGCTGTGTGGTGTGGGTGCAGTGCCTTGGTGACGTGGAGACAGGCAGGAAAGCTGCAACTCCCTGATTCTGGTGTTGGGACCAGCAACCGGGCAGCAGCTTGGCTTCCGTGTGCTGAGGGGAGTGGCCAGCATCAGTGCCCACCTTCGTGGCAGCACTTTGCAACCCCAAGATTCCTGGTGAATAAGAAGTTTCTTGGCCGTGCCAGGAAGCTCTTTCAGAAAAGATTAATTGCTGGCCCAGACTTGGCCACCTGTTCTTGGAGACGTGCCAAGCAACCAGGAAGTGTGGGCTGGCAGTACCTCTCCAGGTCTCCTCGGGGGTTACGGGGAGACATGGAGAGAGCAGGTGGCCCAGGGTGGACCTGAAGGTGCCACACAGACATGTACCCAGTGGACAGAAAATGTATCTTCCATCCTGAATTTCCTCTCCATTTTAAGGTTAAAAGTGCAGTAATTTGGTCAAGGTCACTCAGCATGTAAGTGGAAGAGCTGCGATTGTTGCTTAGGCCTGTCTGTTTTCACTAAGCAACCATTGCCACGGAATTGGGTTGGGTCACACTGAGTGGACTGGGCTGAGCTGGGTTGCGTTGGCCTGGGGCAAACTGCGTTGGTTTCAGTTAAGTAGAACTGGGCTGTATTCACTTGAGTTGATATGGGTTGCAATGAGCAGCAGCAAATCCAACTGAACCCTATGCTGGGTCCCCATGCTCCCGTGGGAGAGGAGTAACATCCTTCATGACTTTCAGCTCCTCGAAAGAAGGCACAGGGATAAACATAAAAGAAACATACCAGAATCACATGTGATTCGTTGTAGTATCATGGAGGCATTTCACTGGGAAGTCACACTTCTCCTTGAGCAAGCCAACAACAGGTTAGAAATCACCATCACCTACAGATGTGTGGGTGCAAAATGGGTCCTCCTTGGCACATCACTGTTCTTGCATCATGGGTCGTGGAAGCCCCAGGGCCAACACCTTCACTTGGAAACCACTCACCTCTGCCCTGAAGCCTGAAGGCGCTCAAGGGGATGGATGACCCCTGCACCAGCTCTGTGCGTGATACAGATGACATGCCCTGCCTCCAGGCCCTGCCCCACCTCAGCCTTTCCCACAGACACTTGCCAGTCCACCAGGCAATTGCGGCCAGAGGTCTAGCTTGCCTCCCTTCACCGCTGTGTGAAGCCTTCAGTTTTCCCAGCACACAGTAGAATTCTATAAAAGGTAGTTTCTAACTTTTCTTGCTTAACTTAGCAAGGATGCATGTGGTACCCACATGTGCCGGGTACTGGGCGCAGTCCCAGCAGTGTGATACTGTAACTTGGACTGCAAAATGCATCCTTTTCCTACCACTTCCAAGTCTGGTGGCTCTGGGAACGTTGTACAGCCTCAGCTCCACCCCATGGAACATGGGAGAACAATCATGACAGCCAACAGCGCTGTCTAATGTGTGAGCAGCACTTCAGCATGCGGTGTGGGGGTACAGATGACCCCAGGGGCTGGGACTGAGCTGGCTTTGAGGAGGGGTCTTCCGAAAGGTCGTGGTAAATGTACACTATCAACATGCTATCCATGGAGCTGAAACTTTTTTTTTGTATCAAAATGACTCATATTCACTTCTCCTAACGTGCCTAAACAGTGTCTGCCAAGGCTAGGACAACCATTTGAACAGAGCACCTATCAGAGCAGGAGCACACGCCACATTGGTGATGCAGACAGAGAACTCACTGACACTTTATGCAAAGTGTGGGAACCATGTCCCCAGAGAGACCCACCAACAGGTGGAGAACTCCCTCTGCTGTTGAGGTGTGCAGGGCCATCCACCTCAGTTTGCAAGGGAAAAAGTTCATGGTACCCGTGTTCTGAAAGAAGAGGACCTACAACCAACAGCAGTGCCGAGGATGCTTGACTGGGTCAGCTCACACAGTGCTGACCGGGAAAAGTGGCACAGCTTTTTGCTCGACGGTTGCCGACACAGCACCTGCGTCCACTGCAGACAGGAACAGAGCTTTCCGATGGAAATGGAGGGGTTTCTGTGAAGAACTGCGACCAGAGACGAGACTTGGCATCTCCTGGACCGTTCTGAAGACGAAGCACACGTAACCACGGCTACCAAGGGTGGAAGTGTTACAGTCCCAGCCAACTGGACCAGCCAAGAGCAAAGTTCCTGGCGGCAGGCTCTGGGACAATGCTCAAAGCATTCTGTGTGCTGATTCTCTGGTGGCCAAAGAAGGTAACATCTGCTTTTTAGCAGGCATGTGGAGCAAGGCGGCTGAAGTCTTTGCAGAAAAACACCCAGGAGCTCCCCCTGGAGTCCTCCATCCAAGCCGTGAAATTTGTGAGAGCATCCATGAAAACTTGGGAGGCGGCCACCTGACTCGGCCCTTTGGCTTGCTAACCTGGAAGTATGTCTTTGAAGCAAACCTGCTTTTCCTCATGGATCTGGCACAGGCCCCGGCCCCCAGTCCCTCAGGGATGGAATAAATGGCTGACATCACCGCAAACATGCACTTGATGGAGCTGATGTTAAGAAATAAAAATGTCGGGCCCGGTGCGGTGGCCTAGCTGCTAAAGTCCTCGCCTTGAACGTGCTGGATTCCATATGGGCGCTGGTTCTAATCCCAGCAACCCAGCAGCTCCCTGAGAAAGCAGTAGAAAAAGGCCCAAAGCCTTGGGACCCTGCACTCACGTGGCAGACCCAGAAGCTCCTAGCTTCGGATCGGCTCAGCTCCAGCTGTAGCAACCACCTGGGGAGGGAATCAGCAGAGAGAAGACCTTCGTCTCTGTCTCTCCTCTTCTCTGTATATCTGACTTTCCAATACAAATAAATAAATCTTTTTTTAAAAAAGGGAAATAAAAATGTTCTTGTTGTTATCTTTTCCTTCCATTCTCTGACTATGAAAGGGTGAAAACCTTCCGAGCCTGGGACTCAGCAGTAGCACTGCCAGCTTTCCTTTCTGCACGAGAACAGCTTCAGAAAAGCACCACCAGACCCCCTTCCCCAGGCCCGGGAGTGCCACCCTGCAGAGGGCATCCTGCCATCTGCCAGGGACAAGAGCAGGAAGACCCAGGGGCCCACCAACACAGCCAGCCCCCAGGCCAGAATTGGTTGGTAAGCTCTGGTGGGGGACGGGGTCCAAGAAATCCTTGGGTGTTTGCAACCTTTTTATCATGAATTCTTGGCAGCCAGTATAGGATTTGCCATTTCCCGTGGTTGAACAATTCTCACTGTGAGGTGCACACACAAGGCCCCCACAGGGCCAGCCATTGTTCCACAGCAGGGAAAGTCTGTTGGATTACTTTTTAGCCTGGGGCAAGCAGGGTGGGAGGGTGTGTGATAACAGATGCCTTCACTTGGGTGGAAAGCCCCAGGAGCAGACCTGACTTCATGGCCATCTCCCCAGGGCCGCCTCTGGGACCAGGACTTACACTGAGCTCTGCACAAGGGCCCGTTCTTGTCCATGCTTTTTTAACCCAGTGAGTGATCCAAACCCACCCAGAGCCTTTCCCACGGCAGGCAGAAGGCGCAGGGCTTGAGGAATTGGCCTCCAGCTGCACTCACACTAGCTTTGGGGGTGGCCTTAGTTTTCCCCATCCATGCAATGGAAGTAGCTCTCATGGTGGCATTGGAGGGTGAGTGGCGACTCCCCAGGTGCTGGGAGCAGGTGAGCCCAGTGGACCATCAGGAACAAATCCTGTCAATTCCTGGAAGCTGGGCTGCTTTCCTGCAAATGTGTAGGGAGACTGCGAGGCTACCAGGGTCATGGCAAAACCTGGTGCCAGGGCCACTGCGGGGGGGCAGGGGGAGAAGGCGTCACAGACTGCTCTGTGAAAGACCTCATTGAAGACAGACAATGTGACACTTGTTCCTGCCTTTGTGGCAGGAGGGCCACATGCCCTCAGGCTGAAGATGTGAGCGACCCCATGAAATGCACTCAAAGAAAAGGCCGCAGGAGGACAGCCCGTCCGCTTCGCACACGCCTGGGGCCCTTCCGACTGGTTCCCAGGCGGCCGTGACCTCAATACTGTGGCGGGGCCACTGCCGGCTGGCCTGATCCCCTAATTGTGACCGCCCGCCTCCCTGCGATGACCTACATTTGCGCGGTGGGGGCGGGGCAGACATTCCAGGGTGGCTAACCCACGCACACACTCATACTCACACACACACACACACACACACACAGCCAGCTCAGCCTGGCCGTGGCTGGCACACAAACTGTCTAGACAGGACTGGAAGCTGACGGGCCTTCCGCCACAGCAGGGATGGGCAGGCTGCCTGGGGCCCGAAGCCAGGACAGCAGAGGGAGCAGGAGGCTCCTCCTGCTCCCTGGAGAAGATGTGGGGGAAGAGAGGGGACTGTTGCTGTCCTTCCTACCCCAGGAGTGTCGGGTTCCCCTGAAAGGGGTCCGCTCAGGGAGCTGGTGAACCAGACAGGCCCAGTGCAGCTGCAGGATCACTCAGTGCCTGATGCTCACCCCAGCAGGGGAAGTGGGGCCTGTGCTTCCCATGGAGCGGTAGAGCTCATGGAGGGCGTTGGCAAGGGGGACCAGACTCAGTCACTAACTATTACAATAAAGGAGATGGCTGGATGCATTTGTGGACGTCATGAACTATTAGACATCAAACGTGAGATTTGGACAGGTGCATCAGGCACTGTGGCCACACCCTAACAGGTGCATGGACCAAAAACTGCAAGAGCACATCCTGCTCACCAGAACTCTTACCCTCCGCTTTTCCTTCTGCTCACGGTCAAGACGTGAACTGAGTCTGGCCGCCCAGGCCTCCTGACTCCTGTCTGGTCCTTCATCAGGCACAGCCCTAGCCCCCCACCTGTCCCTCCTGACCGCCAGTCACATGGAGGCCTTTTTCTTGTCCCTTGCCTATAGACTCTAAGCTCACTTGAACTTGCTCTCTAAATTGAATTGGCCAAGATGCTCTTTGCCGAAAGGTTTCCTTAATGAAGTGAGGGGCACAGGGTGTTTGGGCTGGTGGCTACAATACTGTTGAGACACCTGCATCTCTGAAACCAGCTCTGGGTCCTGACTCCAGCTCCTGCTGAGGCCAACCCTGGGAGGCAGCAAGGATGTCTCCCACCACCCGCTCGGGAGCTCTGCATTGAGATCCTGCCATTGGCCCTGGCCATCATTGCCAGAACAGCCGGTAGCAGCAGACAGGAGCTCTCTCTCCTTCTCAAATATCTACATTTTAAAAATTAAAATAGAGTAGAGGAAGTTCAGTTCAGGCAGGTCAGGATTTGCTTCAGGTCATTCAGGAGCCAGGAGCCCCACATACTGTTACAGGCTACTAACCTTATACAGCACAGCATGAAGTTCTGCTCACCCATCCCAGAAGAACCCTGGGGCAGGGAGGCCAGATCTGTCTCCACGGAGACAGGAGCTGCCCCAGTTGCCAGTGCCTAGCCCATCTCCAAGGTCCCAGGGCCCCAGCTGGGCCGCAAGCACCCTGCCCAGCACCTCCTCGGTCCCCAGCCCCCATGGCAGCCGCTTCTCCAAGGCTGAGGGGAAGCCAGACAACGGTGCGTGTAATTATTTCTAATTGCATATTGCTCAATTCTGCAGTCAATTAATTCCATTTCCTTTCCAAGGGCCCCATGGCTCTTCTTTTTCCCAGTAGATTTTCTGGGCTCCCCCATGGCTTGGTTAGTCTGTCTTCATGAACTCTTCCCACTTCTTCCTGTGCCACGGCCACGTTGGACACTCCGGGTGGGATGCTGGCAGTATGAGGAGTGGGCATCATGGTGCCAGCCTGAGCTGAGAGGACAGAGGAGCCCTCAGAGGCAGGGGGGAGGAGGCCTGCAGCCCTCTCCAGAGGCCCTTCTTCCATGTCAGAGCTGGGATGCCTGGGGGACCCTCTGGTTTGGGGTCCCTGTTGTATTTTACTTTTTAGGGACACAACGACAAGCACATGACCCTGACTTCTCCTGGGTTAGGCATGTGACCCTAGCTGGCCAGTCAGGGTTGTCCCTGCCCTGGACCTCATGATAGGCCAGGCAGCAGCCTAAGCCCCATGTGATTGGTGTCAGGCATGGCGTAGGCCTGTAGTGACTCTCCTGTGGGGTGCAGAGAGGGCTCCCCAAAACATGCCGCTGTGTAGGACAAGCATGGAGAGTAAGTTCTCCTCAACTCCTCATGGTTAAGCTTGCTTGGAACTTGGGCCCTCGTGGCCTATGCATGACTGGCTTCCTCCACACTGGGGAATGTCCCGTCCCTGCTACTGCCCAGCTCACAGCCAGACATTGCTGACGGGAGCCCCAGCTGTGCCCTTATAGGGTGGAGCTGAGGCTTGGAAGTCTGTTGTGAGCACCCTACAGGCTCATTCATGTTAGGGTTCAGAGTGGAACCGCAGTGCTGGGTCCTCGGCAGTACTGGTGCTCACGACCTCCATGCGTGAACCACCTGTGCGTGAACCACCTGTGACTGGCTTGTCGTGACCCATACCATCTCTCTTCCCTTCTCCCCTTGTCTCAGGCTCCCCAGTCCTCACTCAGGGGCTGCCACCTCTCACGGGCACTAAGGGATGCTGGCTGAACAGGTGCGCTCCTTCCAGGTAACGGCCACACCTGCGACCTCTACCCTCCCTGCTGCCTGCCGCAGAAACTCGGCTGGTGCATTTCTGGTTCTGTCCTAAAGACAGGCTGCACAGGGAGGGCGAGGGCAGAGGAGTGGCAGCAGAAGAGGTGGGCAGACGAGCACAGGGCGGAGGGAGCCGGGAACCAGCAGGGCAGGGGGCACCTCGCCCAGCACCCCCTTTCCCACTCTGTCCTAAAGAAGACAGAGGCATGTCCTGCTAGGATCAAGGCTTAAGTTTCCTGGCCTCCCAGGAGGTTATTTGCTCGGGGAGCGGGGGTGCCTCCAACCTTGTATCATCAGGAGCCTCTTCTTTGTGCCACTTGCTCGCAGGGACTCATTCCTGCCCCCTGCTGGTCACAGCGGCATCAGCCTTGCCTGGAAGCCTCTCGCCAGGTCCCCAAGTGACAGGACGGCTTTCAGTACGGGTTCCCCCACCCCTCAGATGTCCTCTTTGGAGACAAGAAAGACACTGAGAGAGAGCGGGGTGTGGGGAGGTGGGGACAGACATCCCAGTGAGGTGACCACAAGGTCAAGGAGCCCAGCACAAAGTGGACAAGGCCAGGAGGTGACGTTTCCTTGGACCGTGTGCCCAAGATCACACGGCCGGAGGAGCAGGTCACAGATTCCCAAGAAAGCCAGGAGACCTAAGGGCCACATGCTTGGCCACCCCATGCACACTGTCACCCTGTCGAATTCCCAGCACCTGCCAGGCTTGAGGCTGGTGGTGGGATGATGGCAGAGAAGGACAGGTCAGTGTATGTAGCCGTGGGACCTGGAGGAGGGACAGATTGGGGACCTGTCCGGCAGGCAGCAGGGTGGACAACAGGACTGCTTCCTGGGGAAAGATGATCAGGTGCCTGATGGGAAGACCCTGTGGCAGAACTTTCTGGAACTTCGGCCCTTGATGCTCCCCCCCCCTGCTGGCAGGTTCCCCGTTTGGAACAGAGGGAAGCTGGCACTGATCAGCCAGGATCAGAGCAGGAGGCAGATTCTGGCCACAGGTGGCCGTGGTGCGTAGCTTGGACCTCTTCCATGTGGGACTGGCTTCGCTGGGAAGCTATTGCCTCTTGTCCCAGCTCTCGCTGCACGCACTTCACCTCCAAATCACCCCACTTGCAGGAAAGACTCCGGGTTTTGAAACAACAATAAAGGCTACCATGGACATTTAGGAACGTCCACCCCAGGGCAGTGCAGACAAGTGGTTGGGTGCTTTTATGGCTGTCCTGCCTGCCGTCTGCTCCAGACTTGTGACCAGGAAGCTCAGGCATGACTGAAAGCTTGCCCCCATCCCGTCTGCGAAGATTGAGCATAAGGGTTTCACAAGTAAACATCGTCTTCTCCTTTTTGCAGCTTTAAGATGCTCTCTTTGGATAACTGAACCCGGATGCACCTGCAGTTCCAAGTGAATCAGGGGTAATTTTATTACAGTATTGACTGCTCTGCCCAGACAGGTCAGTCACATTTCCTAGCCTTGATCAAAGGTGAGAGTGGCATCAGTTCAAGCAGGGGTACACCACTGTCAGGAGGGTTGAACTGAGCCAAAGCCGAAAGGTGGAGGGAAGAGAGAAGTCGCAGGCTGGGGGTGGGGGGGCAAACCCACAGCTTCCAGTGGCAAGATGGGTGAGTGCTCAGTGAGCCCAGGGGGAGGACAGAGCAGAACTCAGCTGTTACGCTGCTCCTTCTGCTGTGTGCATGCCCAAGGGAGCGGGTGGCACTGGGAGGAAGGTGGTATTCCTGGAGTAGGAACCTAAGGGAAGCCAGACGAGGGCTCTTGGAACTCAGGGGAGCCTGGTGCATCAGAGGTGCTCATTGTGTAGTTTGGGAATGTTGTCAGAGGGGAGCTTGCTGGAGAGGGGTGTGTTGTGACGATCCCTTCCTAAAGGAAGCGGAAGGAGTGCCCAAGTGGGAGCAGAGGGGAGGGAGGACTGGGGTTTGGTGGAATGTTCTAGGCTGAGGGAAGAGCTTGTGGGTCCCCTTGGGATGCCCTGGAGCCGGAGCCCTCAGGGAGGACTGCTGCTCTGGACAGATCAAACGTGAGGCAGCAAAGAGCACTCTGGGGAAGGAGGCTGCCCACCGTGCTGGTCCCCGGTCCAGGGGAGGGGCAGCTGCGGTTACTGGAGAGACAGAACGGACATGGGAGAGCGGAAGGGAAGGAAGGAGTTGCTCTCTTAGAAACTTCCTCCTCTTCCATGTTGTCTGTGGACAGCTATAAGGACCTCGGCTAAGACAGGAATGATGCGAAAGGAAGCTGTTTGGAGAGCCTTGGCAACGCTCTCCCAAGCTCACCCTTCCCAGCAGCCCCTGGGCACCTTCACCCGCTGCGTGGGCCAGGATGTAGAAGGGGCTTGGCCCAGCGGCTGCGGCCCATGCAGGCCACACAGTCTGCCCTGCTTCAGTCCCAACAAGCCCAACTAGGACAAATGGACTGATGGGATGGGATCTCCTGGTGGAGGCTGTGGGAGGTAGGAGACATGTGGTCCCCAGCCTCCAGCTCAAGGAACACTGATGCAGGATCGGGGCAGTTTCCAGAAGCTCCCACGGCAGCCCTGGGGGACGCATGTAAAACAGGACGCCTTCCTCCCCGGCCGACACACACTGAGCAGGAGCGATGTGACTAAAAACTGCTAAGAGTTTGGGAGAGGCCCAGGATCCATCCTCGAGTGTGCAAGGAGCCCCTCTCTCCAGAGGGCGAGTCTGGAGACTGCAGGGCTTGCAGAATACTCCTCCTGTGGCTGCTGGGTGCCAGCCACAGCTGCTGGGCACTGGCCGTGGCTGCCGGGTGCTTACTGTGGCTGTTGGGTGCCAGCCGAGGCTGGGAGCTGGCTCATGCATCTCCCAGAGCACTCACAGTCAATGCGCAGGAAACCTTCAAGCAGGCGTCGGCATGGGTTCTGTGTGTGCTCAGGGTGAGCACAGAGACATACCACCCTCTTGCAGTCCCGCTGGGACCTGCTTTGTGATGCTGAGGAAGGCAGAGCCATGGTCTTCTCAGTCACCTGTCTCAGACCCCTGTGTCCTGCTTGGCTCTAATCGGCCACACGAGCTGGAACACTCCGCTCTCTGTCCCCACCTGCCAAGACCCTCTGCCTTTGCGCTCCCTTCCACAAACACATGTGACACCACTGCTCCTAAATGACCGTGTCCCTCAGCACAAGCAGACACCATCTGAACCACAGGCCGTATCTGCCTCCTCTTACGGCTTTAGGCTCACCCTGGACACCATTCCCCCACTCACCCACCCGCTCAATCACTCAGCTCGCTCACCCATCCACTCACTCAATACCCACTGAAAACTAGGCCTGTGCCAGGTGCAGGACTCACAGAGCTGTTCTGTTTTACTGTATTTACTGTATTACTGCTGGGGATCATAGCAGCAATACGAGTTCACAGCTAAGCATTTGGGAAATGTCTTGAAGAATGAAACATGATCGAATAACCCACACTTCCAATACTCAGAGCAAGCCACCGCTCATGCTCGAGAGTGCATCAATGCAGTCAACAGCAGAAGACGAAGATGGGAAAGCACGCTTCTACAAAGTTCTAACCATTTAATGGTGCGTTGCAACACTTTCCACAACATCAGATGCTTTCTTGGCAATGTAACTTTCACGCGGTGTAGTAGTCCGCAGTGTGACGTGCCTCCTTGCCTGAGCAACTGCCTTTGCTGGGCACCGGGGTGACTTGGTTTCTTAGGATGCTGAGCCATGAGCCATGGCAATTCTCCGACGAGTGTGTGTGTTCTTGATCAATCGCCTGGGGCAAATCCTTGGGAAAACCCTGACTTCTGGGTCCCTAATGGTCCCCCACCCCCCTTTGGCCCAAAGTTGTTGAGCAGATACTTTTTTTGGTTTGCTTGGCTGTGCTTTATTTCTAAATCTCAGGTTTGTCAGCTTTTCCTTCTTGTTGGAAGCTAGCACACTCGGGAAGACACACCCCGAATCACAGATGTCAGAGCCACACCCGAATCACTCGGGTCCACGGCAGAGTGCCCCTTCCTTGCACACCCGGGTCCCACAGGGGGATCACTGACATGCAGTCTACACCACCGGCTCACCTTGGCTGGTGTCAGACTCGACATACATCTCCCTCTGACTGCCCCTGCCCGCGTGGTGTCTGAGATCCACGCATGTTACTGCATGTGGTGTGTGTTCCCTTCCGCACGTGGCTGCCCAGTGTCCCAGTGCGTTTAGCCATCCTCTCACCGTGGGCGTCAGCAGCCGTGTGAGTGATCCCACACAGCCTCTCTAGACACACTTGTTTGGATTTGTGAATTTGAAATTGCCCACTGTCTCATGTGCTACAGATGGAGGGGGCCAGCCCAAGGCCGCAGGCACGTGGTCCTGTCTGCTAGCTCAGCACAGTCCACCACATGTGACCGCAGGCAAATCCTGAGCACCCAGACCTGGGCTTCCCCCAAGCCTGGACGCTTGCCGAGTGCATGAACAAGCGCCCTGGTGCCCTCACTGTATGTGCCCGTCCAATGCAGAAAGGGACCTTTGTTGCTCACAGGCAGGGCACTGTCTTGTGGGTCTCTGTGGGCCTGCGTGGGAGCGGGCCCAGGGGAGCTGTGGCCCAGGCCTTGCCTGCTGCCACCAGGGCCTGGCGCTTTTGACTCTGGAGCGAAGACACAATGGTGACATTGTGGCCACTTCCTGGTCCCTCGATTGTCCCAGTTACTCATCCAGGATGTTGACAAGTTGGGTCCCGGAACACAGTGTCCTTGTTCCTTGATTAAGCAGCAGACAGGCGAGACAGTGGCTCCACGGGAGGTGGCCCATGAATTCATGTCTCAGCCTTTCAGGAAATCCAGCAGCCATGGGTGGGTCAATGGGAGGTCAGGCCGGGTGGTCTCCCTGCAGGGGCCACCCCCACCCCAGGGAAAGGATGACAGCTCTCCTCCCCCCAGAGGAGTCCCAGACTGAGGCCAGGGATGGTGTGAGGTTGTTTTCCTGGCAGCCTGCTGTCTCTTCCCTGCCCAAGCAAACCCCTCCGGGGCTTCCCTGTGCCCTTGGGATAAAGCTTGCTCAGTGACTCAACCTCTTGTCTTGCTGCTCACTCCTTTGGGCAGTGTGCTCTGCCCTTTCCCCTAACCTCTGACCTAGTAAAAGCCCCAGTCTGTCCAGCCTCAGGCTTCTCCCTGACAGGTCTCTGAGCCCTGCCCCAGGCTCTGAGTCCCAGCCAGCATTGCCGTTGGTCACCCTGCCCAACCCCTGGGGGCACTGCTGCCCAGGGCAGAGACATTTGCTGAGCCAGCAGCACCTAGCACGCCTAGCAAAAGACCTGGTGGGTGCTCAGCAAACGGGAACAGCCAAGGCGCTGCTAACGCACCTGCACAGCCACGTCAGAGTGGGGAATCAGAGAAAGGCTCCCATGCACACCCAGCTCCTGCTTTTGGGATGGACCCACTGCACAGTCCCAGCCTACTCCCCAGGGCCAAGACAGTCATCCTCTGTGGCCCAGAGCACTCCAGGGTGGGGGAGTTTGCACCCAGAGTGGCGGGAAGCAAGCCCCATCCCCCTCCCGTGTCTGTCCCTTGCTCCAGGATTGGCTCTGTCGTATGATGACTGATGGAGAGGGGGTCCACGCCTGTCAAGATAACTTGTAAAGCCATCATGATCCTTCCATTCTTCCCAAAGTCTTCTTCTGAAGACCTCCCATGCCTCAGGCCAGGTCTAGGCTGGGGCCCAGGCAGTGGGCAAGGTGCCATGGGTCCATCTTTTTTATTTTGAAGATTTATTTTTTTTTATTGGAAAGCTAGATTTACAAAGAGAAAGAGGGGCAGAGAGAAAGATCCTCCATCCGCAGGTTCACTTCCCAGATGGCCATATGGCCGGACCTGAGCCAATCTGGAGCCAAAAGTCAGGATCCAGGAACTTCTGTAAGATCTCCCACTTGGATGCAGGGCCACCCTTGGCTGCTTTCCCAGGCCATAAGCAGGAAACTGGGTGGGAAATGGCGCAGCTGGGACATGACCTGGCACCCGAATGGAATGCTGGCACTTGTAGGTGAAGGATTAGCCAACAGAGCCATTACATTGACCCCTGCCCTCCACTGTAGTCACCCACTAGTCTTTGAACTTGTCCGTGAACACAGACCAGGTGGAGAACTCAGGCAGTGACCAAGCCTCTGCTGGCCATGCCACAGAAGCACAGCCCCAGGTCAGCGGGGGTCACAAGCAGGATTGAGAAGCTCAAGCCCCAGGAGCCATCAGTCTTGTTCCTCCTTTGGCACCTGCAGCAAGTGGCCACCTGAGTGGGAGTGGCCCGAATGGCTTCTCTTCACCCAGCCTACAGCCCCCTCAACAGAGCTCAGGGCTGAAAGGGGCTGGATGGTGGGGACAGCTTCTGCTTGACAGCCCCTCATGCAGTGGCCTTGCACTCCCTGGGCAGGCTCAGTGCTCGGAGGGGCTCCCCAGGTGGATGGCAGCTGGTGCAGGGAGGGCAGGCAGGGCCTCCCGCAACTGCCTGAGCCACTGCGGGTGCACCTGGGAGTCCCCAGGCACCAGTCCACCATTGTCCAGGAGAGAAGCCGCATTGGCCTTGAGGGATTCCCAAACCCAGGAAACCTGGGCCAGGGCTCAGCTGCAGATCAGCCCCTGGCCCCGAGATCACTGCTGACTGAACTCACTGTAGAGCCAGCCTGACCTCAGGGCCTGGCCAGGAACCAGGAACAAGCTCATGAGGTACTTTCTGGGCTGGGCTGGGCTCTCTGGCTGTGTCCAGCACAAGGTTCCAGTGTGAAACAAAGTGTCCACATCAGAACCAAGCACTGTGCACAGCTCATAGCACCTCAACCAGGAAGTTCTCATGAGACTCCAAGGAGCAGAAGGAAGGCAAGCACCCATCCAGTGGGGCTGTGCAGGCACTGTGCAGGCACCAGGGCACTTGTCCATCCACTCGGCGTGCATCCATCAGTGCTTCCCAAGCCCAGGCACTGAGGCCAGAGAGCCGTGAGCCTCAACACCCTGAGTTCCAGCTGCTCGCAGAACTTGCCTGCCAGTCTCCACTCCCATTCACTCCACAGTGTGTGAGGGCTGCCCTGGGACACAGACAAGGTCTGAGGAATGGAAATGCAATAGGGAGGGGGGATGGAGCCCAGGGGCAGTACAGCAAGCAAATGGCAGTAGAGACGAACAGCACGGGGAATGCATGGGAGTCTAACCAAGGCACTGCGGTGGGGGTGAGGCTACCCTGCCCTGTGTGTGGGGGCGGGGCGGGGAGGTACCCCTATCAGCAGGTGGAAAGAAGGTCCTGGGACAGCAGCCAGGATGAGTGCCAGGGGTGGGGAGAGCCTGCCAGCAAGGGGAGCTCTCAGACAGGGGTGCCTGTTCGGGCAGACAAGTGCAGAGAGGTTGTACAATGGCATGGGAGGCAGGCCTGGGTTTTAAAATAATTAGCAGTGGGAGGGAAATTTCAGCACAAAGCTCAAAAATTCAGTGAAAAGCTATCTTCCCCTATTGCCCTTTTATTGTCCCTTTCCTGCTGTGCCAGTCTGGGTTGGACCACAGAGACAGAACCAGGGGGAGGTGAGGAGAAAGGGGTTGTGGGTCTGGGAGTCAAGCCAGGCAGCCCTGGGTGGGCTGGCCCTCAGGTGGGTGTCTCAGAAACGGCCAAGGCTGTGTCTACAGGAATAATATCTCTTTCACGGAGCCCCAGATCCGCTGCTAAGACTTTCCTTGGCCTGGATCAGGCCTGCCCAGCCTGCCCAGGCCAATTTCCTCTTACACGAACTGCAGACACCCCAAGGGTCACACTCTGACCCATGACTAATGGTCAACTGGGGAGGTTGACGATCATGGTCGCCCAGCCACCATAGCATCAAACACTACCCAGAAGTCACCACACGTTTCCATTGTTCGTTCTGCCAGCCTGCTGGTTCCCCCAGCCTGGGCCCCTGGTCTGTGTCCCATCCCCATGCCCCATGGGGTAGCAGGAAAGGCTAGGCCGAGGGCCGCTACGGAGAGCATCTGTGACTGCCCCCAGTGTCCCATTAGGAACACAGGTGTGCATGCCCATGGTGTGGGCTAGAGTGTTCTGGAAGGGTACTTCTTGCTGTCCCTGGGATTTTCTGAAGGATCATGGGAAATGCAATTCCAGTCAGTTCTTCCCATGACAGAGTGATAAAGTCATTTATTTGACAATTTAGAGGGGGTTTCCGGCTGTGACAGCTAATTTCTTGTAAGTAATTAGAAATATTTTTATTTAGGCCAAAATGTCACCAGTAGCATCACAGGGCTTACTGGTGACCAGTGCGGCTGCGCGTACGATCACGGCCTGTTACCTTTCCTACTCTGCATGTGTACGTTTGGGAGTACATGGAAGTTTCTCGTCTTTGAAATTGTGTCGCATCATTTTCTACAGGAAAATAACAGTAAAAAGATCAACTAGCTTCTAACATTATTTACGGCAATTGGCTTTGTACGCTGAAGTCTGCAGGAGCCTTCGTCAGACTCTCAACCCTTATCCACAGAGATGAATCCTTCCCAATTACTATTGGATTGGCATCAGCTTTGAGAGAACTGCAGCTGAATCTCCCTCCTGGCATCGGAGTGGGCATGGGCAGCACGTGCCCAGCCCCCAAGCACTGACAGGAACGTCAAGTTCACACAGAGCGTAGGATCCAGGGCAAATTCAACAGTGGCCGCGAGAGACAGTCACCACTGTTTGGGACAACAGAGAGGCAGGCTGGGGTGCTGGACCACTTGGTCTCCCCCAGATCCTACACAGGAGGGGCAGCGATGCCTGCGGGAGGCCACATTGCATCCTTGGACAGAGGGACTAGTTTTTCCACGCTCCCTGCCCACCTCTTCTCTGGCTTCTTCCCAGCTCCTCATCCTGTTCGGCAGGCAGTGATTTCCCGGAACTCCAGCCTGTGTATGTCCCTGCTGAGCTGAACTGCAGCAGGGAGGTGCTCCACAGTCCTTGAAAGACAGAGTGCAACCCACCTGACACGGCCCCTGGCCTCACTGTCTGCACCTGCTCCTTGCCGCACTTTGAGCCGGATTTTCAACCGTGCCTCGTCCGTGGATCCTCATTGCTTCTTGTTGTCTCCCTCTTTGTCCCTGCTGGCTTCTTTGGCCTTTCCGGGGTCCTGGACATCACTACTTCCATTTTCCTCCATCATAGCACTTCTCAAATCAAGCAGCAAGTCTTTGTAATTTGCTGGGCTTGTCGCACACCCACACACTACATACAGATGCGCACGTGTACGCAGAACTCTAAATTCACCAAGGAGGACAGTTCTTTCTTGTCCAGTTCACAGAGGACCTGGCACCCAGCCGGTGGCTGATGGAATGAGTGGCTGCATCCGTGAGCACAATCTGGCAGCTTCCTGGCAATGAGGCTGGAGTGACCTCGTTCTAGACTCACAGCTCTTTGTACAAAAGCTCAGGGAAGAGGAGCCTTGGACGTGGAGGTCACCAAGGGAAGGGAGACGGGGCCCCTGGGTCAGCAACTGCTGCCTCACCCTCCGTCCACCAGGGAGCGGGAGAGCAGTGCCCTTCCCCCGATGGGGATCTCAGTTCAACTTTGTCTCCTTCCTGCTGGGAGCTGGCTGCCATGGAGGGGGAGGTCACCCCACATCCCAAGGTGAACTAACACTGACGCGTGTTGCTGCTGGGCTGGCACACTGAGCAGGCCTGAGCAGCCCAGGCCCGGGAACCTGCAAGGACTGCAGAGCCCTGAGCCCTGCTCCTGCCACCGGGACTCCGAGGTCGTGGCTGGGTCCCAGGAACTGGGGCCTTACAAGCTCTGCTGGCATTCCTGAGCAGGTGGTCCCTGCAGGGAGCCAGCTCCTGCCATGGCCTGTGTGTCACCACTGTGGACGGGAAGAGCCAGCAGAATGAGCAGGCTCCAGCGTGGGCAAAGCTCCATCATGCTTGCTCTCCTTTCCCCGGTGGCAACTAATGTGGTGATTATTGTTCCCATTTTCCAGGCTTGGAAATTGAGGCGTGGGAAGATGACTCCCTTGTCCAGGATCACACAGCACACCTCTCGGGTCTGAACAAAGCACCACCCACCAGGCCCGTGCTGGGGTGTCTCCTGGGTCAGTTCTGGGCTCCCTGCAGCCTTGCAGTGAGGACGAGCCCAGCAGATTCTCCTGGGCCCAGGCCAACAATGGTGGCTGAGCAGGTGGTAGAAGCTGTGCGGACCTCGGGCAGTGGGGTGCACTTGGCCTCAGGCTTCTCTCTGTAACAGAAAACAGATACCAGTCCCAAGGGCTGTCCTCTTCATGCAGTAAACGCTTGATGGAACTCAGTCCTTGTGACAGTGGCTGAGGGGGTCCCAGCTTGGACAGCACAGCGCCGGGGTAGGGGGTAAGGAGAGGCCCAGATAAGGAGGCAGCTTTTCTAAAGCGTGTGTGGGCTTCTGGTTTCTGGGAGCCATTGGAGTGGTTTACTGGTATCAAGAACATTTCCCCAATGAATTAGTTGAAGTTCCCCTCCTGCTCTTGACCTACTCTCACATGCTTGCCCGCAGCCTGCTTGCTTTCACAGCCTGGCCTCCTTCCCTCCACTCTGCCCTGCGGCGCGCTGTGAGCCAGGCTCCTGTCTCTGCCCATTTCCTGTCTGTGTGTGCACTGTCATCTACCTGTGCAAAGTGTTACGTGTCTGCCCCGAAAAGCACTTTGCAAACTGGCGACTGTGGCAGGTGCTGCGGTTCAGTCTCTTGTGGGGGTCAACAAGGGACAAGGGACAAGAGGACGCCATGGGGGCTGGAGTCTGGCCTTCCCTCCTTGCCTGGCTGGCCAACAGGCAAATCTTTCTTTCCTTAGGATGTACAAAGGAGTCTTTATTAGCCAAGCACCAGATACACTCTAGGAACCAAGCTGAAGTTGCATCTTCCTAGTACTAGCTGTGGCTATCAGGCAGCCATTCATCAGGTGATAACAAATTAGCAAATGATTGAAGCCCTGAGAAGAAAAAGTGGCCATTACCGTTAAATCCGTCTGCTAAACTGAAGACCTGTGTTCCGGCTTCCCCAGAAACAGAAGCGATGCTAAGCGATTCAGTACAAACAGCCTGGATGTACTTACAAGCTGCAAACATCCACAAACCCATTCACCTTTTCCAGGCTTCTCCACCCACATTCCATAACGATAGTAGTCTGCCTGGGCCTCACTGCTCCTGGAGCTCTTGCAAATACACAAATTAGAAATATAAAACATCTTAGCATTTGCATCTTTGCCGACTTGCCCAAGCAGTGAACAGAAGCTGAGGAATACAGACACACATGGGCCATGTTCAAGAGAGCAACTGGGTACACGAGAGACCAAGAGCCCACGCGCTGAAGCATGGCACGAGGCAAGACAGTGAGCGAGCGAGCCCCCTCCCCAGCACAGGTTTCCGGGGGTTCGGGAGGGGAGTGCTTACTCTAGACTGCAACCAGAGGCTATTAGGACCGGAATTCTCCTGGGGAAAGACAGGCTCCTTCAACATGAGAGAAAGGAAGGAACTGTGAGACCCAGGTCCCTGTACACCCCACTCTGCCCCTCCCAGGCACTGCGAAGCAGGCAGACTCCTAGGTGGCCTCCTCCTCCTCATAAACACAAGGATGTTGTCCACTGGTGCTGGAGAAAGTGCCAGGGCTGGGTGAGGCGGCCAGGGGAAGCGCTTGGAGTCAAAGCAGCTGACACGGCATGGAACTGTTACATGTCACTAGCTGATCCGGCGTGGGCTCTTGTTCATAGGGCAGGTCCAAGGTGATGCCAGACCACATGGTGCCCTCCAAGAAAGAACCTCCCGGTGTCTTGGCCACCGGCTGCACCTGCCATAGTGGAATAGGGCAGCCCAGCTTCATCCTCAGCTGAGCTCCGTAAACGTGACACCTGTAAAGGGGGGACGAGCTCCTTTGGCAGCTGCTGGTCCCCAAGAAACATGACACACCCCAAGTTCCAACTCAGCACCTGCTTCTGAGGAATGCAGCCTGCGGCTCTGTGTCCACCTGGGCACAGGGTTTAGAAAAATGTGAACATGTGCAATGGAGTTGCTGCTAACTGGGGGAGTCCCTGACCATGAGAGGGGCCCTGCCAGCCAAGTCCAGAAGGGGTGTTGAGCCAGTACGGGAGCCGATGGCGGGGTGGGGTTGATGAGGTAAGGGCAGCAAGAGTATGAAGAGAAGTCCAGGTGAAAGCTGGGCCCTGGAGGTGAGGGGAGGTGGTGCAGAGCTCAGGGCCAGGGAGGCTGAGGGGCGGGGCACCTGCAGGTGAGGGGAGGTGGTGCAGAGCTCAGGGCCAGGGAGGCTGAGGGGCGGGGCACCTGCAGGTGAGGGGAGGTGGTGCGGAGCTCAGGGCCAGGGAGGCTGAGGGGCGGGGCACCTGCAGGTGAGGGGGGTGGTGCGGAGCTCAGGGCCAGGGAGGCTGAGGGGTGGGGCACCTGCAGGTGCTGGACCAACTCACGGAGACTCCTGGGCAGACCCAGAGCTGAGTCTGTATCCTGAGAGTCCTGTATTGGTCTCAGAGAGATCTGATTAGGTTCGTACTGGGAAAAGACAGGCTGTTCCACCTGCCAGGGGGTACTGAGATGCTGGGTGCAGGGACCCCAAGTGAGTTCGTGACTGCTGGGCCACAGATCTGGCCCTGGGTCTGAGTCCTGGTCCCACCCCTGTGGCTGCGAGGCCTCCAGCAACACCACACCCATCTTCCTCCATGCTGTCCGTCTGCTCTGACAACGACGTGTCGTGTGTCTGTGGATTCCAGTCCACAAGCCCCACTGTGCCTGATGCTCTTTCTCACTCCCACGCTTCCCCAGCTGAGCGAAGTCTGCTCTGGCATCAGTCTCTGGATCCAGCCTGCAAGAGCATTCCACTTGGAACTGTGTGCGCCCCTCCCTCCCCACCAGCTCTTCCCCATCCCTCAGCCCTCCTGCTGATGTATGGTTTTAGAAGCCACCAGGAGAGGCACTGGGACCCACGGCCTCAGCGACTGTGTCAATCTTAACTTCACCACTCATGACAGTGTCGCTTCTGGGCCTTGGGTGTCCCACGGGCTGGCAGAAGTGCATGGCAGCTCTCCACTTTGTCCTGCGTCCCCAAGCTCGTCTCCCACGGCATACAATCTGTATGAGGCCTGTGTGTGGACAGCACCCAACCTGCCAGGCAGGTGCGCCCCTCCCTGGCTGCACCCCCGGCTAATTCCAGAAGATGCAGGTCCAGTCCCACCTTTGCTAGCACCTGGTGATCATGTTCCACGTTTTCCGCTTGGATCTCCCGCCTTTCCAGAGGGACACTGCACGAGGCTGCTTCTTGCGCCTCCCTCTTACCTGCAGCGGGGAGTTCGCCTCCCACGATGGCTGAGGCACAGGAGGTGATCGCAACCAGTAGGAAAGTAGCAAAGGACACAGACTCCGCCACTGTGGAACACATGTCCCTCCTGGCTACGGTGCCGAGAATTTATGCTGCAATGAGACAAAGGCAGATGACTTCGCTTCCCAAACAGCGGCCACCGGCAGGGGGACCAGCAGAGGATGGATGGGCGTCTGCCATTGATTGGTACCCAGCCTGAATAATACATCAAGGGCCCGTGACTTCATCACAAAAGCCTGGCCAGCTGGCCTCCTGCAAGCCAGACTCCCCTGGGGTCAGGCCTCACCGGGGTCTGTAGTTGGAAATAGAAAAGGAGGAATGTTCCAGAACAGGCCCTCAAAGTCAGGCTCCCCAACTGAGAGGTAGAAGTTAGGTAACAGCCCTCAGGCTCCTCCTGAGGGGTCCTGTGCCAGCCCCCCACAGTGGCCTGTTATGTATAACTGTCTTGTGTCTCCCATTTCTTCCCAAGAAACGTTGGCAGTAGAAGGAGCTGGCAGCTGGTATACCTGGGGTGGCATATGCATTCCAGTGGGGCTCAAATTCCTGATAAGTATTTTCTGACTTTAAACTTTCTCCACTATCTTGTGTTTCAGACATGTAACACGACACCTCTTGAACATCAGTCTGCCACACACCTCCCCTGGGGTCTGTGCCACACTTGTGCCATCTCCTAGGCCATATTGACCAAGTTTCCTAAGACCAACACTTCTTCCAAGATTCAAGACATCCTGCTTCATAAGATATTTTCAGATTTTCAAGAGGAAAAAAAACCTGAACAGAATGTAAGGAGAGGGTCCAACATGGTAGCCTAGGGGCTAAAATTCTTGTCTTGCACACACCAGGATCCCATATGGGTGCAGGTTCTAATCCCGGCATCCCCGTTTCCCATCCAGCTTCCTGTTTGTTGCCTGGGAAAGTAGTTGAGGACAGCCTTGGGATCCTGTGCCTTTGTGGGAGACCCAGAAGAGGCTCCTGACTCATGGTTTCGGATTGACTCAGCTCTGGCTATTGCGGCTACTTGGGGAGTGAACCAGCTGACAGATCTTCCTCTCTCTTTGCATCTCTGTATATCTGACTTTCCAATAAAAATTAAATAAATCTTCAAAAAAAAAAAAGAATGTAAGGAGAATTCTTCCATGCCCCCTACTCTCCGTACACATTTCCCTGTTGTTGGCAGCTTGCCTAAGCATGGGTCACATGACATAACCAACGATGAGCTGCTGGCCGACTGGCGATCACTACTGCCGGTGCTTGCCTAAGCATGGGTCACATGACATAACCAACGATGAGCTGCTGGCCGACTGGCGATCACTACTGCCGGTGCTTGCCTAAGCATGGGTCACATGACATAACCAACGATGAGCTGCTGGCCGACTGGCGATCACTACTGCCAGTGCTTGATGCTGGGCTCCACTCTGGGTGGTTGGTCCAGTCCCGTGGGACATGTTCACCATTGCAGGATCTCACCCTACAATGCTCTGTGCTCCTCATACTCACTCCTACCCCCTGAACTTGATCTTGTCACTCTCTCTCATTTTTTCCAGAGTGTCCCTTAGTTGGAATCCTGTAGTGTGTAATGCTTTCAAATTGGCTTCCTCAGCTCATTTTTATGTGAATAAATTTATTAAGAAGGGAGACTTTGTGCCATCATCACAGGTGGCTATTCAGATTCATTTACTGTGAATAAGAGGAAACCCCAGGGATTTCAGCAAGAGTGGAAAATTCTCTATGCCATGAAAGTTGCAAGAAAAACTGGCAAAAACACCAGATTCAACCTTTTCAGAACTTTGGAAATGAACCGCAGGCTTGCAGCCACCTGGAGAGCATGTATTTGAAGAGGTGCACAGCCCTCTGTAAGAAGAGTCAGTTCCACGGCATCTACACCTCCTCTGCAGCTCTGAGTTAGCCTGGCATCCCCTGGAGGGCACTGGAACACCCTGGAGCCCTGCCAGCATCCCAGAGAATTGCCATGGCTTGTCTTGTCTGTGAATTCCTGGATGACTCAACTTGCAGCTCTTCGTCAGACCTTTCTTGAAACCTGTCCAGCGTGAGAAGCCTGGTCTTTGTTGAGGATAACTGAAACAGCTGCTCAACTTCCCGGCTTTCTGCCAGCAGTAAATAGCTGTTGGGACCAACTGCAGGCTAACTGAAATCTTAAAGGAGGAAGCCGGACAATGAGACGTCTCCAACGGCATTTGTAAAGTTTCCAGCATAATCCGCAAACTCTAGCAGGCCATGTGCTTGTATAGAGTTGTGTGTGTGCTCAGCAGAGAGCTGGGAAGGCTCTGAGCTCTCACCATGTCTAACCTTAGGAAGTGAAGGCTACAGCAGAATCAGCCAACGTCCTTGCCAAGTGTGGACGACAAACTTGACATACAAAGCTTCACGGCAAAAACTAGGAGATTCAGCAGTTCTGGGCATTTGAGGAAATCTGTGTCCAGCGTGACAAAGTGAGCCCACTGAGCAGACTCTTCAGTGGCCACCATGTAAAGCAATGTCATACAAATCAACAGACCCTAGGACCGGAGTCATGGCCTCTCAATAAAGAAATACTGCCTGAGAAAAAAAATCAGCATTCTTCCATTGTGAAAGACCCAACAACCCGAAAGCAGCAGGGAGTCCTTGATGGTGAAGGGGCAGGTGCTTTCCCTGTAAGCACTGACCGCGACAAGGATGGCCACCCAGGCCAGTGCCCGGGCACAATGCAGGCCTCGTCAGGCAGTTAGGCAGGAAGGCGAAATAAAACGCATCCAGAAGGAAAGAAGTAAAATCAGCTCCCATTTGACAATGACAAGATTTCCATAGGAATTCTTACTAGATCACCAAAAAGATTATCACAGCACATAAACTTGTCCAGAAAAGAAACAGGGTACAAGATTAATATACAAAATTGTTGTATATTAGCAATGAACAATCCAAAATTGAGATTAAGAACATTTCAGGGCCTGGCATGATAGCCTAGTGGCTAGAAGTCTTCTTCTAGCTCCCTGTTTGTGACCTGGGAAAGCAATCAAGGATGTCCTGAAGCCTTGGGACCCTGCACAAGCGTGGGAGACGTGGAAGAAGCTCCTGGCTCCTGGCTTTGGATAGGCTCGGCTCCAGCCGTTGTGGCCACTTGGGGATGAGCCAATAGGCAGATCTTTCTCTGTCTCTCCTTCTGTCTATAAATCTGACTTTCCTATAAGGATAATTAAAAAAAAAAAAGAACATTTCAGAGGCTGGTGTTGTGGTGAGGTGACCGGACTCTTCCCCTGCGCTCACTGCATGAACGGACCGGGCTGTGCTCAAGCACGGGGCTCCCTTGTCCCGCCTGCAGGGAGGCACTGGCACACCTCTGCCCCAGGAGGACCATGCAGGGTCACTACCTTGCGTGACGCTTGGCCGTCTCTTCCTCCTCTACCCTCTCACTGTGCTCCCTGGATCACACCCCCATCTGTGGTCAGGGGGAGGGACTCAGGAGAAGATCCAAGCTCCATGGACACTTGGTTACTCCTGCAGAAAGCACTTCATGGAAACATGTCTGACTTTTCTCACAGATGCCACCATGGTCCCTAAGATGAGCGCTTGGAAGCTGAGAACATCTCATGAACTGGCTACACCGTCTGCTGGTTCACTGCCCAGTGCCTACAGCGGCCAGCACTCAAGCTGGTAGCTGGGAACTTGGCACAACCCCCTGCTTGGGTGGCCAGGACTCAACTGCTGGGGCCAGGACCCCCACCTGCTAGGGGGCATGTTAGCATCAGCAGCTGGACTCCAACACTCCCTTCCTCTCAACTTCACTGCTGAGCCCAACCTCCGCCCCAGGGGCAGGGGCCTGGGTAAGAGGCATCCTCAAGGCACACAGTGTGGGCCCCCCTGGGGACTGGACTACAGAGGCAGATGTGCCCCCAGAGCCAGCCTCCGCAACCGTAGCCATGAGAACCCCGAAGCCACTCTGGCAAAGGTTTGTTTAGACTCTCTATGCTGGTCAGCAGATGGCAAAGCAGGCTCAGGGGCCAGGACAAGGACTCAGGCTCCTTACACCTAACAGCAAAGCAGTTGGTGTTAGGGGATGCCTGTACAGCTTTGCGACTGCCTCTCCCAGGCTGCAGCCCCACTGCTCTGCAGGATCCTCATTGCCAACTTCATTAGAGAAACAGCACACTTGACCACTCCGCTCCCCTAGCCAGCACCTGCAGGTTCCCTGTCCAACGGGGGAAGGCAGCCACGCCCACATGTCATAGACAGCACTGGCAGGTGGACATCAATCAGGAACATGTAATGGGTCACTTCCATTTCCAAGTGCCTGCTGTGCTCTTTGCTTGTCCACTGAGTCTTTTTTTTTTCTTTAATATTCATTTATTCATTAATTACATTGCATTACATGACACAATTTCATAGGTACTGGGATTTCCCCCCTGTCCACTGAGTCTTAACAGGGCATTGCAAACATTCACTGTGGTGTAGGGGCTTTGAAACAAAAGATACACAAGGATCAAAGATGAAAACAATGACAGTTGAAAGTTTCCTCACATGACATACAAATGAGCTGAATTTCCTCTATAAAAGGAAATATACGAAATGTGTTCACCTTGTAGATTAAAAAACAAAATGAAATTTGAAACTCCAAGGAGGGGAGACGACAGAACCAGCAGGTATAGGTCAAAAAGTAAACCTTCCAAGAAACAAGCCAAGGATGATTTTTTCCCAGCATCAGCCAGTGTGCAGAAGAGTTCAAGCCAACATAAATGGGCTGTAAAAACTAGCCCCGACAGGAAGAGCACTTGCTGACATTGACAAATTGGAGCTGCTTTTCAGTACGTGGGCACCTGCCTTGCATTCTGTGTTGGCAATACTGAGTCAGACCCAGAGTTAGTGGAGTTACCCAACTTGCAGTTTCCAAAGGCACAAACTTTTTACCAAAGTCGCTTTATTCCCCTAAGACATACTGGTCATGTCAGCATGTGTGAATACAGAAGGGACACAATCTTTAAAGGCACGATTCAATTCATAGGAAACTGTTGCACATATTCAGAAACCATGGGTGTGGTAATCCTGCAACTGTCAACTTCACACTATAAACACAAATCGACTGTTTCTGATGAAAGCTTAGCAGTAAATTCACATGTGCTGGAAGTGTAAAAGGCACACATTGGATTCCAAAGATCTAACGCAAAACAGACTAAAACACTTTGTCCGTCTTCTCCACTCCTCCGAGACCATCAGCAGGGAGCGGGATCTGACCTGGAGCAGCCTCCACGGAATGCTGGCAGTGCCACAGGCGTGGCTTTTCCTGCTGTGCCACCAAATCAGCCCCGCTTGAGGTTTTTGAATGATAGATCTTCAATAAACTTGAATTTCTTAGTTGACCATTGGACTATCCAGAAATTTTAAGAAGTCTTTTTGAGGCAATTTTGTGTGTGTATATTTTTCAAGAAAATCATCATTTCTCCAGATTTCCAAACACCCTCTTATGATTTTTAACTCCTTTATTTCTGAGGTGCCTCCCTCCTCACGTTTTTGCGCTGTAGGTACTTATGCTGCTCTACTTCATTGCATAAGTCTACGAAGTACAGCTGGCTTTCATCTTTGGAAATAACCAACTTTTACTCTGTTTACCAATCCTATTTCTCCTAATGAATTTCTACTTTAACAATAAAAGTTTCCCGAGGTTGCATGGTGGGACACCAGTAAAGGACAGCCCATCGGGTCCAGCTTGCAGTCCTGTCCTCTTCCTCCTTCCCAGGCCCCCCACCCCCGATGTGGCCCTAGGACAGCTCCTGGGAAGCTGCCCCGCACCAGCTCAGCCCAGCTGCAGGGCTGGGTCCTGCGTGACTGCAGCTGATGGACTGCTTTTCAGCCTTAGCTTTCCAACTTTCCAGGCAGAGATCATGGATAAACACACTCCGTCTTCTCACCTGCAGAGCCACAGGGAGGCTTTGGCAAGGCCAATGAAGCACATGGACCTGTTTTTTGAAGTGTAGGATGCATCGAGAGTGTCCCTATTGTCACCCATGCTGGGGGCAACAATCCAGTTTCTGCTGTGACAAGGAGGATGTGGGGGCCCAGAGCAAAGGACCCACTGAAAGAAGCAGAGGCCAGCATGGCAGGCACCACTGCCTATGAAGCCAGCTTCTCAGACGACCACCAAGTCCAGCCCTGGCTGCTCTACTTCCCGCCCAGCTCCCTGCTAATGGCCTGGGAGAGCAGTAGAGGACTGTCTGAGCCTTGAGCCCCTGACCCATTGGACAGCCCCAGATGGATCCAGCCACTGGCCAACCTCCGCCCTGTCCTGCTTAGCTGTAGGAGTTGCATGCTAAGAGAGCTCACAAGGGTAAGGGTGGGGCTCACATTTCTGGAAACAGATTCCAGACGCTTTCCATACATCAGCTCATTATCTAGCTTCTGTGCACAGGCCAAGTGGACTTGCTGACTTTCACTGGATACTCGGGTCCTCCACATCCTCTTCTTCCCCTCCTGGGCATCCCTAAGAGGGGTTTTCGCTGGTAGCAGCAGGCAGGTGGAGCCGGGCAAGCAGGGCCTTCTCGCCCCACCCAGTCTTCCTCCCAGGGTTTCTGAGCTGATCCTTGTGAGGAGGGGGCGTCCCAGACAGCCTGTGAATCCGCGGAACCATGATCAGAAACAAGCCTCCCCTTCCCCACAAGGCTCCAGCATTTGTCACGGTGGCAGAGACAGGCCTCTTGCCAAGAGGCACGTGGGGCACACCAGTGAGGGAACACAATGCTACATGCTGCCTCGGTGAACAGAATCTGCCAGAGGTGTCCCCACCCCAGTGTGGAAGCTGCGAATGTCACCGTGTCTGGAAGGGGGTCTGCGATGTAACTGAGTCACGCACCGTGCAACGGGGAGCTTTGGGATTGCACAGATGGGCCCGTTGCACCCCAGGGCCCTGCAAGAGAGAGAGCCACAGTGAAGGGAGAGAGGTTGGTGACAGTGCTCGGTTCTGCAGAGGAGCACAGGGCTTCCAGCTCCTTGGTGAGCCTTCCAGAAAAGGCTGGAAGCCAGGTCCGCTCCCAGAGCCTCCTAACACCTCGACCCAACCTTGACCCTGATCTCTAGAGCCACGAGACTGTACCCATGCTCACAGAAGCCACTTTGTTCATGGAGACAAGGGCCACTTTGGGTAGTGCGTGGCTCCCCAACGCAGACCCTGAGCTCGTGTAAGCCCCGGATTCCTTCCCTCACTGATGCATGAACACTGAAGATGCCCCCCAAAAAATGCACCCCAGCTTTGAGTTGAGAACAAAAGCCATTGAAGAAGAATGGCTGACAGCAAGGATCTGAAAGTGCTTGCCGCCGTGTGAGCTTTCAGAAGCGAACTCTCTTCTGCTGGCTCCAGGGCTGTGTCCACAGGACGTGTGGCTAGAACAGCATCAGGGAAGCCAAGGGCCTGGCCTGGAGACCCCTGCCCCACCACCTGACCATTCAGGGACACCTCCCACTGCAGGAGCACACGCATCAAGGGGCACCAATCCCAGTGCAAGTCCAACAATGAGAGGATCAGGCTTTCCTCATACCCACCAGTGCCTTGCCTTCTGCTGAGTCTCTTGATTAGCCCCCAGCCCACACTGAAGTCAGAGAGCAGAGCTGCTGGGAGAAGCGTCACTTTGCCTACGTCTTTGCGGCGGTGCAGCCACAAACCCGCAGACTGGAAAATGCAGACAGCTGCACCCGCCAGGCTCACATGTGCCGGCTCCATCTGCGAAATCACTAAAAGTGAGCCCTGGCAGAGTCTGCAGAAAAACACATTTGTTTTCTTTATAAAGAGGAAGAGTAAACCTCGCTGTTGTCCTCATAAGTTTCTGCAACGGCTTTCATATACGGAGCACCTCGTACAAAAGCAGGAAATTGTTCCCCTGCGGAGCCCGACTGCGGCTGCCACTCAGTTATGTTCTGGTTCAATTTCACATGTCTTGGCCCTGAGGCTTGGCCCTCACTTAGCAGCCAGCAGGCACAATGGACCAGAGACCATGACCGTGATCAGGGCTTGGCAACCTGCCTGCTAACCCATGTGCACCTATAGGAAGCAGACCTGTCAAGCGGAGGAGAGCGAATCCACAAACCTAGGTAGCTGACACGGAGAAAGGCTTCCACACTCCCTCGGTCACTCTGCACTTTGTCCCTTTTTCTGTGACACTGGGTTCCGGGTTTGATCTGTTGAGGGGCAGGTGGTAGCAGCTCCTTGGAGCTGTGGAGAGACACATGACGTAATTAGAGTATCTCAGAGGTCCCTGCTGCCCCTCCTCCGTAGTTGTTAGACATTTATGAATCTTCAGCCGCCCCATCAAAGGCAGCCCAAGGCTTCATTCTGAACCTCGAGAGGCTGAGGGCAGGAGCTAGACAAGCCAGCGCTTGTGAGCCAAATCCTACATGCCACCTGTTGCTGTGCACCTGTTGGGCTAACACCAGCTTTCTAACGGCCAACAGAAAATCCAAATATTATTTTCAGATATGTGGAAATCAAATACGGCTTAAATGCCAATGTCCATCAAGTTTTACAGACACACAGCGGGTGCCCAGTCCTTTGGGTGGCATCTGTGTTTGTGCGGAGCTGAGCAAGTGGGCAACAGAGGCTAAGTGAGCTGCACCAGGAAGACAAGCAGGGTCTTAAGAAATCTGGGTCCAGGCCTGCAGCTGACGACTCGCGGGGCGGGTGTGAGGAGCACCGGGACCGAGAGCTGCGTTGTTAGCTCGGTTGTATCTCCACTGAGGACAATGCCACAAAGACACCCGCAGCTCAGAGTCACAGGCGTGATTCCGCGCGGTGAGCCCAGGAGAGGCGTTTTTAGATCCCAGCTTTGACAGTGGAGGTGGGTGGGCCTTTGAGCTGCGACCCCAGCTCGCCAAGCCTCGACAGTCTCTCCTGCAGACGGGATGCCAATCCCTTAGCGCGGGATGACGACAGAGGCCGTGAACGTCTTCCCTGGAGGAACAGATACGCTCCCGTGAATGCTACGTGTTCATTTCCTGTGTGATCCGCATAAAAAACGCAGCATATCTAAAGAGAACAATTTCATGATGTGAAAATAGCCACCTTTCCGTTTTAGCTCAGACCCGTGGAGAGGCTGGAACAGTTACTCTCAGCAGCAACAGAAGCTACGCACACATCTCCTACGGGAGTGTGTTCCTGGCTCCAGCGCCCTGTCCCCGCTTGTGCACCTCCAGACAGGCAGCAGGTCGTGACGGCTCAAGCAGGCAGGACCCTACCACCCACATGAACAACCAGCTCAGTGCTGACTGTTGCAGCAGGCACTGGGGAAGTGAACCACTGGCTAAAAGCTCTCCCTCTTACTCTCTGCCTCTGTCTCTCTAATGCTCTCTGACTCTCTGCCTTTCACATGAATAAATTCTTTAAAGCATCTTGCAAAGTAAGAGTCAAGGACTCTTCTTGGACCCATTAGAGACTTGGGCTTTCTAGGTGAGCCCCCAGCCCAAATCTGACACAACAGATGAATCCAGATGCTCAGAGCTGGGTTGGCCTCCCCTCCAGGGCAGAAGCGGCTGGAGCCAAACAGGGAGCATACCACAGCGGTCACTTGGATGGATGGCTAGACGCTGAGCCACGCCGGGCTGTGCCGACAGTGAGAGACCTCGGAGAGCTGAAAGTTTCCCTTAGGAGAACCTGAGGCCAGCAGATCCCCTGTTGCTTCGCCTTTCAGCCCCTCTGGGCCTCTGCGTCACCTAAGGAGGGGACAACACTTGGAGCTTGCAGGCCAGACATTCAAGCCTGCTGAAATGCCAAGATTCAACCTGCAGATAGTGGCACACACCCATCCCCCACAACGACAGGATAACAAGCATGGCTTGCAGACGACAAAGCTGCCAGACACGGGCCTCCCTGAATAGCGTGCAGGCAAGTTCAAAGTCAAGAGAAGAGGAAAACATCAAGGACATCAGAGGGACTCGGGCCGCACCTGCAGCAAGCATTAACCACAGGCCAATTCAGAGCCAGATTAACGGAAATCCCCACACTAAAGCTCGCTGAGCTCTGGTCCTGGGACCCAGCACAGTGCGTCTGGCTCTCCAGGAGAACCTGCAGAGGCACGTAGGAGGAGAGGCTGACTGAGCCACGGCACAGGCTGGACTCCTCGCCCGTGGCCATGACCATGACCGGCTCACAGAGGGTCCCGGAAAGCAGGTCACGTGCACGCAGCATGCAGCGCCTGGCTCACAGAGTTGGAGGAATCATCAAAAGGAAACACTGGAGACCCAACAGCCCAGCGGCGCTTCGCTGGCTCCTCCACCGGCTGGACACAACCGTGGGAAGAACTGGGGAGCCGGCCAGACCCCCCAGATCCCCCAGACTCAACCGTGAGGAGGAGAAATGGAACCACAGAAACAGCACAGAAAACCCAGCAAGGACAGAAGATCTCAAATGATGTCGCATTCGAGTTGCCTTCAAAAAATTCATGGGAAATTGTGTGACAAGAAACTATGAAAGGATTTCAAATAACATTTTGTGCCACCATGAACCTAGTTTTAATGCCATTTTCCACAAACTTTTGGCATCACCCTTTTATGTGGAATCAGAACTCAAGGAGGAGGGAAAAAAGGAATGGAGACTGATATTTGGGATAATAATGGAAATTTCCAAAATTAGTGGTACGTGCCCAGGAGGTTCAGAGAATACAAGCGACACCAGGGCATAGCATACGCAAACTTCAAAAAGCCGAGATGAAGAGAAAATCAGAAAGAAGCTAAAAGTTTGAGATGGGAACAAGGTTAAGATTGACAGCGACCTCTCCTTGGAAGGCAGGTGAGGCAGCAGAGCGAGGCACTCAGTGTCGAGGGAAGAAGGAACAGCATCCCAGACCTGCTGAGTTGCCCTCAAAGCCAAGGGGACATGAGGACATTCTCACATGATCAAGCACCTGCTCTACAAGGTGTGCCCAGACCCACCCCACAAGTGCTCGGTCATGGTGCAGAGTTTTAGATAGGCAAGATCAACAAGCACCAAGCCGCATGGCTGAGCAGGGCCACTGGGGTCCGTGATACTGTGCCATCTGTTTCAAAACAACTAACCTGATTGTCATGCTTTGTCACAACAGCTGGGAGGGATGTCGGGGGCTCTGGGACAATGGCTTCATTACACAAGTGTCTGTCACTGTGGAGCTCGACCTCCCTACTTGCAGCTTCTACCAAGCAGCTCGTCTCCCCGGGTATCCTGCTGTGTAATGTGGCTGGGGAGCCTCGTTTCTCTCCCACCCGCGTGCAGTGTCGGGTGCTCCCTCACTGCCGGGACACATGGGTCTAGCTCTCCAGGGACAGCAGTGCTGGAGGAAGCCTTGGTCTCTCAGGGTGGCCGTCACTCTCAGTACATGTCCATGCTGCACATGCAAGTGTGTCTTGTGTCTCCGCTACTGGAAACGCCTGCAGGAGAGCAGGCAGCCTGCACCTGTACATCAGGGACACACACACACACACAGGTGGCAGGTGCCCATGCAGATCCACTGCTCCTGTGCCAACAGCTGTGCCTCACAGGATGCCTGACTTCAACACAGAAAAAAGGGGGGCGGGGGGAAGCCTGGAGGAAGGACTGAAGATAGCCCAGGAAGCAGGAATGAGGGGCAAGAAAAGGCAGCGAGATGCCAGCACCACCAAGCTAGCCCAGCGGGGTACATCAGGGTTCCCCAGCTGTCTGCCTCTAGCCATGACAAACAACCCGGGACCGTGGTTGCAACAAACAGAAGGCAATGGTTTCTAGGCCAAGCAGGGGAAATAGCGTGACACCACAGACTCTAAGAAAAAGAGGTCCCCCTCCACGTGAGCCCAGCCAGCCCACACCTGTCATCAGGGTCAAGTCCTAGTTTTGGTAGGAGAGGAACATGCAGAGGCCTTGGCCGTCCACCTGAGCCCGACAGGCAGAGAACAAAGGCCAGGGCAACCAAAGCAGCTGGGAAGGTCAGGCCAGGACACTGGAAACACGGGCTGTGCGGGTGGAGGGCCCCAGAGGCCAATTTGGGACCATCCCCAGTGAACGGAGACGTTGGTGACCATCTGAGGTCTCCGAGGGAGTGGCCATTAGTGGGTACAGGCAGCACAGACCCGAAGCTTCAGCTCTGGCTGGAGTGCAGACACCCTATTAACATCTCGTCAGTGTGTCTGGCAGTGCTGGCCATTACGCTGCTCTTACGAGGAAAGCCCACACCCAGAGCAAGGCTTGTTGCAGAACTTCCCTAACCAAGCCCGTGTGGGGTGCTGGCAAGAGTTGCCGTGGTTGGGACTGAACCTGCAGGCTGACAGAGGTCTGAGACACGTCGGAGGAGCCACACAGCCTGACAGCATCAAAGCCCGTGACTGGTCAGCAAGATGAGCCCACAGCTGGCCTGCCTGTCCACACAAGGGCCAGGGCTTGGCTGAGGGTCTGCAAACAGCACTCACAGTCTCTGGGATTCAACCAAAACTACCAGACCTCCAGGACAGAGGAAAATACAAACCATGGGGCTTAGGGGGGAATATATAGATATAAAGGATGAGTCAATACAAACTGAAATAAGACCTTCCAGATACCGTGTTCAGCCAAGACCTTGCAGCAGCTTCCGTAAACACGCCGAAGAAATGAAAGGAATATGGTCTTCCCGCGGAGCCAAGGAGCGAGCCTAGAGAATAAAATGGTAAGCCCATAGCAGAGCAGCAAATACAAGCTCTGCAACGGCTGAAACTACTTGGTTAACACCACTCTGACCGTAGCAGAAGAGCTGGCCACCTTGAACACAGAGCAATAGAGATCCTGAGCGAAGAGAGGGCAGAAGGAGCAGCCACCATTCCAGCCCAACACTCATGCATGACGGCCCAAAGAGCAAGACCAGGACAGGAAGCAACTGAGTGGCTAAACACTTCGCTCAGCTGACAGACCCCAAAAGTTCTTCCGACCCCAAAGAAGAGGAACACATAGGGATGTTTGCTCTAACATCTCACCTTTAAACCGCAGCCCTGTCCTACAGAGGTGGCACCCAAGGCACGCAGCAGGGCAATTGTTTGCGGGCTGCCATGGCGGGTCAGAGCTGGGCTTGCACCCAAGTCTGTCGGGCACCACCCCACGCTGGGCCTATCACACGGACAAGACTTCCGCACAGATGGCAAAGCTGCCATGTTCATGCTTACTGACACGTAATTGCACACATATGACCACGCTGTCCCTTTGGGCATGTCACATCCCTAGAAAACCAGGCCAGACCTGCCACCCTGAAATTCACTCTTGTCTTTAATAGCCGAAACTGGAGGCAGGTGGGAGTCCCATGTCACTCCGCGTCCCCAGAGTGGCTCGATATCAAGAGGTCCAGTACATTCATGGGGCAGCTACAAGAAGTGGAGAAGGGAACTCAGAATCTTAACTTCAGAGCTGCCTGCAAGGGTCTGTGGAAACAAAGTTGCTGGAACTTTCTGCTATACCCACAGGGCTGTGAGCCACTTAGAACTCCAGCAGGCACCAAGAGAGCTCCAGAACTGTGCCACTCTCTGGGGCTCCCTGCTTTTGCCCTGGGGCCCAGTCCCTCCTGCCCTCCATGCCAACTAGCTCAATCTCCCAGAATCTGTCTGGCTTCCTGGGGTTTCTACCAGCATTTACCGTGTGGCAAATTCTCAAAACAGGCCCCAGCTCCCTGTGCCCCTGCCCCTGCCCACTGTCCTTACTTCCCACAGCCACCAGGCGTGGGTGTTTCCCTTCTCTTCACAGGGACAGCGCAGGCTGCCTGGGATGGGTCAGCCCAGTCCCACCCAACATCCCTGATGGACGCCATGACTCAGAAGACTCTGCCCTTTCAAATGCACAGCCCTGGAAAGTTCTCCATAGTTCACACCGTGCTCATGGCGAGAAGATGATAGAGGTGGGAGAGCTGACGGATTCTGAGCCACTTTTGCTCCACGGACTTTTTGAAAGCTTAGTGTCCGAAGAACTCAGCAAACCCAGATCCTCACGATGATACTTTTCACAGAGTTCTGGGGTCAAAATAGAATGTTGCAGAAATGCATTTTCTGACATCCCCCAAGGAAAAAAAATTACTGGTTTCTTCCCTTCTAGAAGGATCTGATGGAATAACATCTGTGCTGAGAATATTATGAACACGTTAAACTGACAGGCAGTCTCGAAGGCACTCCACTCATTAATGTTCTGTGCATAAAATTAAAACTTGAAATATATTTTTAAATCCATTTCGAATCATTTAAGCAATTCTCCCGCAAAGGAACTATTGTGCTGAAATAATATATTTGGAGCGAGGAATATGAAAGCTATTAAAATGTCTTAGACCCCCTGCCTTTCACGAGGTTCTGTAGAAAATACACCCACCCTCACTCCCCACCAAAAAAACTACTTTGAAGTAGCTTAGGAGTTTGACTTCAACCCACAGGGCCCCTGGCACACAGTGGGGTCTTCCCACTTCTGCCTCAGTGCTCACAGCGGCACTGGGAGCAGCTGACCTGCAAGGACACACCCAACTAGCAGGTGTACCTGCTCATGGTGAGTGGTAGCGGAGGAAGGCAGAGGCACAACCAGCCCCATGTGCCCTTACCTTTCCCTGATGACAACGCATGCTCAGGACTTCGACTGGCCTGAGTGAGCGCTGAGGACAGCAGCCCCAGCCCCTCGCTGGCTTCCTGTTTGTTTCTCAAGTACTGACTGCAGCCTGACCAAGAGCCCTCAGGGTCCTGGGTGGAGAGTTCAGTGTGAGGCCCACGCCATTGTGGATAGTCACTAGAAACAGGCACTGCAGGACAAGGCTGTGGGTGCGAGGACCGGTGGCAGGGCCGCTGGCCTGGTGTGGGCACTGGCAGCACAGTCAGTGTGGCCCCTTGACCAAGCTGTGCCAGGACAGGCTGGGTCTTCCAGCAAGCACTAGCTCCTTCCTTCAATGCCCCAGGAACAGGGGCTCACAAGGCCCAGGATGGCATCACCCGCCACCAATCCTCCTCTCACCTCTGAGTACCCACATGGCTCAGTACCTGCTAAGGACAAGAGGACAGGCGGTCCTGGCAGCAGGACACACACACATCTTGCTTGCCTCTGTGCCTATACATATGACACTCAGAATCATTTGTGAGTGAATAGGTAAGCAAATGAATGCCACCGGGCAAGGCATCAACCCTTACAGAACTGTTGAAGCAGAGCTCCCTGGCACCTGTCTGGCCAGAAATCTGAGGATCTAGGAGACCGTTCAGTTGTCAGAGCCACCTGGGACCCCTGACCTGCAGCCACCAGCATCACCAGCCTCCACCGGAGACACTGGCACCCATCACCCCCAGGCCCTGCCCACTGAGAGCCCCAGCTTCCCATTAAGATGGAAATTGAATCCATCTCTTCACGTGGCCCAGGAGGAAGCCACAAAGACATCATCCAGCAGAGATCCAGGAGCTGCAGGGCTGCCAAATCAGAAGCAAGAGACGCACTCAGTCTCTGAGGGACAGAATCGGACCACAGAGCCTGCAGCCCAGTCTTCCCCTTCAAGCTAGAGACCTTGGGACACCTGAGAAGCCCCACAGTGGCCAAGGACAGGGGCTTGCAGTGGGGGAATCATGCGGCTTTTGGAAGAAGAGCCAGAGAAGCTGTGGAGCCGTCCAGGCCACAGCCAGCTCGACAGCCCCCAAAGTCCCAAACTCAGGCGTTCGCAGACAGGTGTGCCAGCGAAGTGCCTTCAGTGTCGTACCAGAGTGAGAACTGTGTTCCAGCAAACTCAGCCTGATTCCCATCAGCCTGCTAAGCCAGCTGTCCCACGGGATCAGAGGGAAAATTTCCCCGGTTCATCTTGTGTCTCTGAGCAGGAAATGGCAAACATGCGGCCGTGGCAGGACCAGGCACACCAGGCAGGGTGCAAATGCAGCCGAGCCACCAGCCCGCGGCACAGCTGTCCACCAAGACCACCGAGTCCGGCTGAGCCAAGTCTGGAGGGAAGCCTGTGTGGGGGACGGCAGGGAGCCAGGCAGGGAGCCACACAGGTGCGGTCAGCAGGCCACATGGGGAGCGTGTTCCCAGGGAACTTTCCCCGGTGCTGTGGGAGGCATATGGTCCTTTTCCCCTCCAGTGAGACCCAGAGGATGACGCGAATTGCTCCTGTCAGGTGAGTGGTGCTTAGGCAGATCAGGAAGCGAGTGTAGACAGATCGGGAAGTGGAAGTGTGTTCTGATTGCAACAACACTAGGCGTGCAAAATTGCCGGCAGCTTCCGGCTGCGGCCGTCAGATGCGGCCTCTGCAGCCTGGCCTGCCCAGCCGTCCTTGGCGCCTTGCAGTGGCTGCGGGCGAGGCCGTGACCACCTGTGCTGCAGAAAAGACGTGCTGGCTGCCAGAGACCACGTGCTGCACCAAGGCACTCTGGTTTCCAAAAAAAGGAGAAAGTCATAAAATAAAAAAGGAAGCTGTTTAAGCTTGAAACCTACCAGAGAAACAGTTGGCTGCCATTGTCGAAATGTTTTATAAAGCAGCAGCAAAGCAAAAAAAAAAATTTTTTTAAATAAAAAGAACCAGTCCCAGAGAACTGAGAGAGGGCCAAAAATATTAATACATGGGAACGCAACGAACCCTCCGTGAGTTCCACCACGTGCCGCCAGCCCTTCCTCTGGCTCTGTTCTTCCTGTTTGAAACCCACGCTGAATCACACGAGAGGAAGGAAATATGGGTGCCAGGTGGGCCCATGGAGTCCTTATTTCCAACATCAGAATGAAGCGGCTGGGGGAGAAGGCCCAGGGGTGGGCATCTGACTTGGCAAATAAGGCGCAAGTTATGACACCTGCAGCCTACTTGGATTTCATTGCTGGGGAGGTGCAGTAACGCCGCCCCCGCCCCACGGGAGCACTGGGTTTCAAGTGGGAAGCAACTGAGCACACTCTGCCTCCTTCCCTCCACCCCTCCCTCCTGCCCTCCCTTGAAAATAAATTTTATAAGAGAAAAGGAAAGTGCTCATGCCGTCATTACCGGGAGCAGGTGTCTCGGGTCTCCAAGCTCTGGCTGTCCCATTGGCTTCAGCACCGGGCAGGATGTGCTGCGGGCCCTGGCACTTCCCAAATGCCCTCTAGGGAGACCTGGCCCTGCCAGAGGCCACCTCGGATGAAGCAACCCCTGAGCCTCCTCTGCCCACCTCACACAGCCTCAGCCACCCGGAGCGAGCAGACAGGAGCTGGCGTCTTTGCCAGGCACCACCAAATCGCCAGGCACCCGCTTCCACAGCCACTCTGAAGCCCTGCAGGTGGGGGCTGATGCCATCAGCTCCTCCCACAGATGGGGACACGGCCCAGAGAGGTCGAGCAATCTGCCTAGGCTCACCAAGATGACACACAGCAAAGCACACACTTGAGTCCCTGTCAGACCTCAGGCCTACCCATCTCACCACAGTATTCTACCCAGGTCTATCTACAAGAAGCCCCGGGCTCGGGTTGCTCAGAGTGGGCACCAAATGCCTGTGCATTCAAACTCCAAATCACTCATCCAGCATACACCCCCAGGCTCTTCTATACTGAGGCTCACTCTGTATCACACTCTGAGACCACTGCCAGGAGCTGAGGTCACACCTGCACCCTTCCTGGAGAGAAGGCAGGCAATCACCCAGGTTCATCACGTCCAACTCTCAGCCACCAGGAGATGGAGCACCTGTCATGTGTTCTAGAAGCGTTCTCCTACCCTGCCCAGCAGGTCCCCTTGCTCCTGTCTTCCACGCACCCCATTCCCAGGCCCATTACAACATGATGAAGCCAAGAGCTCAAGGTTTAAGTCAGCGAACACAGACTGAGCACCCCAAAGCCCAGGGTCTATGCAGGCGGTGTGTCAATTGTGGATCTTACTTGGGGCTTCTTAGAGGATGTCTAAAAGCAGAAGCCCACACTCCTAGCCACATGGGCATGGTGGCTGAAGGCAGTGTCCCTCAGCTGCCAGACACGCGGGCTCCCGGTGTGCCGGGAAGGCACCGCTGGCACCTGCAGAGCACAGGTGCGGCTGGGCACAAAGAGGAAGGCCTGGGAGACCCCACATCCACCAGTTACATGGTGGGGAAACCAAGGTTTGGTGGGAGAAGTTCCCAGGGCCAGAGTGTGGACAGAGGCAGCCCTTCCTGGTCTCCGGCGGTGGCTTTTGAGGGTGTTTTCCCACTCCATGAAGCTTTGTACCCTTACAGGAGTGTGTGCTGCTATTAAGGGTTTACACTGTGGCAGAAAGAGGGCCAGGTCTAGGGTATTTCCCCCAAGGTTCGCAGAACAGGTGAACCAGGAAGTGGGCAAAGGGCTCCACCCCCAGGCGAGGCTGGAAGGCCTCTCAGTGGCCCACCAAGGACCAGGTGCACCGCCATGGGGATCTGCGAGTCCTGCGTTGCTTGGCAACGGGTCTCCCAGACAACAAGAGGCGCGGAGCCAAGGATCGCGACTTTCTGATCCAGAAGACTCTAGGAGCCATGGCGCAGAAACTTCTCAGCACCGAAGCGGCTGAGCGCATGAACCTCGTGGCCCAGGACGAGATCTGGTAACGCCCAGGCAGGGAAGGCACTGGGCATGCGGCGGGGCTCACCTGAAGGGGGCCCATTTGGCAGCCTCAGCTTCCCCAGAAGGTGGTAGAGCTGTGGACCCGGGGCCCTGATGGTCAGAAGCTTGATTAGGGCGCCGGGCCACGGGACAGCTTTCTGCCTCTTCCCCCCAGGCATACTAGGAGGGTGAGAAAGGTGTTGCTTGGACACAGATGAGCTTCAGAAATAAACAAGAGGGGAATCTTATTGTTTGTTTAGCTTCAGGGAGAAATATGTGTGCACTTTACCTCTTAGTTTTTGTTGGATTGTTTAAGTCATAGGAACTTTTGGTTTTAAAACAGGCTCGTTCTCTGCCGAGTGCTGGCACCACCCGCAGAGCTCTGAGAGTTTAGACAATGTGTGCCTGTAAGGCACCCAAGCTTCAGCCACAGTGGAACAGGTCGCTCCTTCTGACCGTCCCCTCTCCCGGCTGGCATCTGTCTCACCATTTCCTTGCGAGCCAGTCCGAGTTCTGTCACATATGTCCTTATGCAGGCTGCGTCACTAAGCCAGCTTGTTTATATCATCCTGGAGATGAAAAGCCAGCATTGTCTGGCATAGAATACACAATTGTGAATTTCACAAAGTCCTGGCCTTTACCCCAATCATCCTGCAGAAAGTAGTGTGGCAGGGTCTGCTTCTTTGACCGGAAATGCCCACTCTTCCCCTCTGCATCTGCTCTTACGGGTCCTTCAAGACTCAGGTAGGGCGGCCTCTCCCCTCCTTTAGGGACGGCCGGGCCTGGAACACCCACGGACTGCGCTGGCCATGTCCAGTGTGGTCACTGAGCACTTGAAATGCCTGCATTGGTGTGAGCTGCAAGTGTGAAGTACGCCCATAGATTCCAAAGCCGAGATATTCAGACCAAAACCAAGTCGTGTGGAAGATGGTTGGGAAAATCAGAGCTACCTGCTCAGCTCTCCGTCCTTCCACAGCAGCTGCTGGAAGACGGAGCATTCCACATGCAGCTCCCACTCGTGCCTCACATCACGTCTGTACTGGGAAGAGGCTCAGCGGAGCTGCTGGATGCTGGGCAGAGCTTGGCAGGGCCAGCCGACTCCTGGGAGCCACAGGGTGGGGACAGGGGATGTGCAGGTGCTGATCCCCCGAGAGAAGAGACCAGATGCGCCCACATGCTGGAATGGTTAAGGCAACATTTGCAAACTGTGACAACCCAGTTCCTTGACAGGCAGTCCGGCTCGGGGTAGGGTCAGGCCCTTGAGGCTCCTGGGGGAGGCCCCAGATGTCAGAGTCACCAGGATGCTGAGCGGCCCTGGCTCCACCCACAGAGCTAGCTGCACCCAGAGATGGCTGGACTCTCCCCCTCCCTGGCATCCACCCTGAGCCAGGTCAGTGTGCGTGAAGGCTGTCAAGCCTTTATTGAAGATCACGTGGCGTGGGAACTTTCTTTTCCAGGCGATACCGTCTGAAAGCTGAATCTGAGGCACGGCACAACTGGGCCCAGAACTGGGGGTTCTTAACAACGCCCCTGGAGGAGGTGAGTGGATGAGTTGCCTGAACCCCCGTTCTGATGAGGTGTAGCATTGACAAGAAGAAAACATGGGTGACAACTGTGTCCCCTGGGCCCAGGAGACTCCTTCCGCACAGCATTGAGCACCTACTGCATGCCGGGCATGTGCTAGGCACTGTGTCACACCAGTAGCATGGTATCCACTAAGGGACATGCAAGGGCGCCAGGCTGGTCCCTCTGCTTCTGTGACCACATGGCATCAATCTTCCCATCTGTAGGATGGGCTGATGCCCCCCCAGGGGATTTAACTGTAGATGGAGTGAGAAGCTGTGTAGCTCTCTTCCCAGGCTGACGGGGCACGAGTCCAGGAGGGACAGAACGGAGACACTCCTGCTGTCCTCAGAACTCCAGGACACAGATCCAGAGGTCTCCAGGGACCAGAGGGAGAAGGGAACCCTGCGTAGCTCACAGGGAGCAGTGGGGACTGGCCAGAGACGTCCGCTCAAGCCAGGTGCCCTGGCCAGGTACAGAGTCCAAAGACTACATGGAGTCCTCTGAGTTTCAAAAAAGCAGCTCCAGTTTGTAGGACATCAAGTGTTGGGGTAGGCGCTGGGAGAGCCAGCCCCGCAGACCATCCCGGGCCTGCACAAGAGGAAGCCGCCTTGCCCAGTGGTGTGCGGGAACCGTGGGGCCCTGTCCAGTGGGGTGCAGGAACCGTGGGACCCTGCTTAGTGGGGTACAGGATCCGTGGGGCCCTGCTCAGTGGGGTGCGGGAACCGTGGGGCCCTGCTGTTCACAGTAAGCCCCCGGGAGGCTCACACTGCCCCTCTGGCTGGGGAATTATACCATTTTTAATGAGTCCTTTTAATTCTTAGAGAATTCTCCAATTTGACATTTTGTGCATAAAATGAGTCCCTATTAATATGCGCGAAAGGGTCTATATTAATGTTCCTCATATGTAATTGCCTTGGTCTTTGAAAGAGTTCACAATTGCTTGAGTAATTGGAGAGGGCTATGTCTCTGCTTTGGGGTCTGAAAGGTTGGTTCCAGGACCCTGTGGTGTCTCCGGATGGGAGTCACTCACATGGCTTGGCAGGGGCAGCTGGACAGGGCAGGGCAGCGGCGAGTCCAGCTGTGGGCTGAACCGCATAGGTAGGACTGCTACCGCCTGTTGTTCTACGCTCACTTTTGTCACCTGTCACATGTACCTTCCGTGTGATGGTGGTTGGGACACGGTGACAAGAATGCCTCACCCGGCACAGGGGTTCCCTGAGGTCCAATTAAAATCTATGAGGATTCCAGAATGGCAAGACTGGCAGCAATTCAGAACTGTTGAACTATCAAAGCTGCTTGAACAGGACCCTCGGAGCGTGCCCCACGTCGGGGACCTGGGATGGGTGGGAGGTTGGACGGGGCTGCTCCCCTTGTTTCTCCCCTGACCCCAAACACGGGGGAAAAATGATTATATTAGTGTGGAAACAATGATCTTACCCACTTTCCTGTAGCCCTTGACCCTTTATACCTTAATCAACTATGTAAGATTATAAAAAAAATAATAAATTTTGAATAATATCTATGGGGATTGCTCCCAGTTGCTGCAGGGTGAAGCAGAAGCCGCTGCTCCCAAGCCCAAGGTCGAGCTCCCCGAACGCTTCCGCATCCGCCCTGGGACGCCTGTGGAGAAATACATCAAGGTTCGCAACGTCCTGTTCAGTCTGTCCAAGTAAGAGATACGCACTCCCAGCCGTGACGCCGGGCCGCAGATGCACAAAGCCAGCTGGGTTAAGGGTCAGGGTTATACAAGGTACCTCTTAAAAAGTGGAGGAAGGGGCAAGATAAATACTGAGCGGTGGGGCCATCCTGGAAGGCTCACTGAGGTGGCATCTTTGAGCTGAGCTCGGAGGGAGGCAACAGCATTCACTAAAGCCCTGAGATGGAGCAGGCTTTGGTGTGTTCTGGGCACAGCAAGGGCTGCTGATGGGGCTGGAATGGAGACTGGGGTGGGCAGGGGAGGAGTGGAGAAGTGGCCAGGGCCAGACCCCAGTGGACCTCAAAGGTTGGAGGGAGAGGCAAGAACAGAAACCGAGTCCTGCCCACAGCAGATGCCGCTGGAGAGTTCTATACAAGACCACAGGTAATGAGAACTACCAGTTTTGGAAGCCAGTAGAACAGATATGGGCGGTGGGGCAGGAGTGACCAAGCACACCAGAGAGGACATACTTTTTAAGATTAAAGTGTCTAAAGCTTGCCAGATATAATGTGAAAACTTTACAGTCAGTTTGGATCCGTTTATTATCAAAGGAAGAAAATACGGGATATCCTTGTGCACCTGAGCATGCAGGGCTGGTAGCGTGACCGGGCACAGTCACTCCCTGGGCCTTCGTGGTCACTTCCCCATTCACCGGGTCACCACAGCAACGTCTGCTCCTGCAGGGACCCTGACAGGTCACGGTCGTTCAGGCTGCATTTGGGCTGTGCCTACATGCTCGGACACATGAGCACCATGGACTCAGCTGAGCCATGCAGTCTGGGTGTGGAGTGTGTGCCTTATCCGGGTCTGTGTGAATGCCCTCCCCCTGGCCCCAGTGGCTTTGTCAGGTGTGTTCCCCTCATTAGCGATGCTTGGCTGTATCCCACACTCCCATACCTTATCTGAGTGGGCAAGGGTGAGCCCTACAAGGTATCGGAGTTTGGCATCCTGGCTGACATGCCCTGGAGCATTGAGAGTCTCAGCACCCCACTTGCCAGGAGCACTGCCTGCCCTGTCTTCTGCATGTCAGTTACCCATGCTCCCACACCTATCCCAGGGGCCGCTGTGCACTAATTCTGCCTGCCCTCCCCAGGTCCTCCCATCCCCTCCAGTTCCAAAGACCACCCAGGGCTTCATCGGCTGGCGGTCGGGGGTGCCGGGCCTCAACAAGTGCCTGGAGCTAGACCATGAGATCAGGAGCTGCAAAGGGGCCTACGCCCGAGAGCTGGGCTGGCCCAAGCAAGGCATCCACTGAGTCCAGACACACTGTCCGCCTGGAGGACCAGCTCCCCAGCACCCCGGAGGACGCCGTCCCTGCTGTGTGCCCATGAGATGTTGCAAAGAATCCAGAGGACACCTGACGTTTTCAATTCATCAGTACCTCCCTTCTAGAATGTCCTCCATACACACCCATGCTTTGCTAACCAACTGAGTAAAGTAGATTCTTGGTTAGTCTTTTTCTCTGGTTTGTTTTCAGTATCTTGAGAAGTTGTAGATTTTTTTAAACGTGATTTGATGTTTTGGAGTATTTACCTTGTCCCTTTTTTGGGACTCTCAGTTGTATCTGTTCCCAGACCCATCAAGCATGAGACACTGACCAGATGTTCCCGTGTCCACATAGCCCCGGGCGACTCTTCAAGGGGAAGGGCACTGTGCAGGTGGGGGTGGCTGCACTGTCTGCCTGCATCTACACCCCAAGGAGCTTCCCACAGTCCTGAACCCTGGCCTCACCACTTTGGCAGGCGTCTGCAGGGACCCCATGAACTCTGGGGGCACCAGGTGCCAGGGACAGATTTCCTCCAGCCTCTGGGCCGTCTCCTGCAGGGTCTGAGCTCAGAGCAAAAGGACCTCCCTTATTACCCGAGACCATCTCCAGCAGACGTCCCCAGGGGTCATTTGAACTTGCAGCCCGCCCGCTCTCTGGGCACTTTCAGAGCCAACTTCGCAGGGCTGAGGACAGAGCCACCTGCAGGTACATGCAGCTGGTGGCCCCTCTGCCTCTCCAGTCCAGAGACAGGAAATTCCTAGCCTTCCACGGGCTGCTGTGGCTGGAAGAGCCAGCACACACAAGCACAGCCCTTCATCTGTCACCTGCCCATGGGCCACAGTCGCCAGGAACTGTCACACTCATTAGGACCTCGGGAGGGGATTATGGGTAGAGATTTGCTGAAATGCTAACCTCTGGCACCTGGAGAGGTGAAGTATGCTAGAAATGAGGTCAGCGTAGGAGACTGGCCAGGAGGTCATGCACAGAGCACGGTGGTGTCCTACCCACTGTGACCCACAGGGGGTGGAGGACAGACCCTGCCGAGGGAGGAGGCTCCGGGGCACCGGAAGCAGAAATGGAAAGGATGTGTGTGGGATGCTGGGGATGCCGAAAGCTGCCCCCGCCCCGCCCCAGGACCAGCAGAGGTCAGGAAGGCTTCTGTGGGTGCCCTGACTTGAGACTTCAGGACCCCCGCAAGGTGAGAAAGTGAGTAAAAGCCCCACCTTGGTGTCCTTGGCGGCGCAGCCCTGGGAACTGAATCCAGTCCCAAACACACTGCCCCACCTTCTGCCCCCTTGGCCACCTGCCTCTGGTCATGCTTTCAGCGACCACACCACGTGGCCCCCTCCACTCTAGAGATATCTCCAAGCAGCCAGCTGTGTGGAGCAAGGCAGCTGAACAACCGAAGTTTGGCCAAGCCCATCCCCACTTCAGCCTAGTGTTCTGGCGTGGCAGCGTCCCCTCAGACAAGGCCCCTGCCCTTAACGAAGACCTGTTATTCTTCGTGCTCAGACGCCCCAGCCACGGAGAGCGAACAGGTCTCCAGCCCAGTGTGAGGGTCACGTTCCTGCCAAGCTGCAGACATGGGGCAGTTTGCACGTTGTCATGGGTGAGCATGTTCCCTGTCATTCAGATTCCCAAGAAATCTGGGCATGTCCACCAGGCAGTCCAGCAGAAAGCTCCCCGGCCTGTCCCGACCAGCCCGACCCAGCTGAAACCAGAACCAACTTTACCTGATGGGTCTGTGCGGAGTGGGGAGGGAGGAGGAATCCTGGACCTGTAGAAAGGAGGCTGGTGAGCGGGAATTGTTGCTGGAACGGCCTGCGTTGGGGTCACTGTGTGGACTGGCCGAGTGAGCCTTCGAGAACCCCAGCGGTGAACCCCAGCGGCGGAGGCAGTGGGCACATGTGTACCCACGTTCTGTCCACTCAAAGATGCACATGCCGTCAGGACACCTGGGTGGCTGCCCCACCCTTGAAGCGCCCATGGCAGAGTGGATGCTCCTGTGTTTAATTAACGCTCCCACAACCACCTCAACAGACGTCTAAGCACACTCGGCTCTCCTCAATGCACGGGAGTTAGAGGCCTCAGTCTAACCGACGCCAGAAAACCTCAGGCTGTGGGTAGATCTTTCATTCCCTGTCTCCAATAATGTATTCACCAACTAACCACAGAAGTGCTTTTATTTAAAGAAATGAAAACAAAGCAACAATTCTGCCAGGATCAGACTGCACAATTGTGAGCACAGCGCCTGACCCCCCGCACCCGAACCCCTTCTCTGGACTCTGAACCCCCTCTTTCTGCCCTCAACAATTTGAGCTGCACCCACGGGCTTTTTGTGGAGCCCAGAGTGTGCCCAATGGCTGAGCCGAGAGCCCACGTGGACAGCCCTCGCGGGCAGCACCCATGCAGATGGTCCTCGGGGATTCCCTCACCCCGAGGGCTGCCAACTTGACATTTAATCTATGGCGGACAACCACTTTGGGGCCCATAAATGTCACCACATGCCATATAATACCACAACACATGACAGGTCCATGGACTGGTGACCCTGCACATGCTGCGTCACTCTCCATCACAGCAATGGCCCACCCACTGGGCCCCAACCCACGTGGGATGTCCTGAGGTCAGGGACCCACAACAAATCAGGAGTGTTTGAGCAGGACGGGGAGGATGGGAGCAGAGTGAGCGGAGGGCAAGACACCGGCTCGGGGACACGGAGACACACCCTGGACTCCATGTAGAGACTGCTCAGGGACACGGGCGTTGAGGCTGCGACAGCCCGTGGGCTACGCGAGTCCTAAGCCCTCCAGCGAGCTCCGGCGAGCCCCACCCAAATGCTCCATTCATATTTTGTAGCGAGACTTGTCACAGAACTTGTCACGGAACAGAAGAAACACTCTAGGACATCACACCATCACTCTGGTTGGGACTTGCTGATGATCTAATGAAACTCTTCCTGGGCTTGGGGGCACTTGGGAATTTGGATCTGAGAAAGCATTTGGACTTGAAATTTTGCCATCACAGAAAACGAGAGGGGTGACACTTTTGGGTCAGCCTGACTATGAACTTCACAGGCACTTTGTTACAAGAGCAGGCGACCCCACCAAGCTGGCCAAAGCACAAAGAGAGCCCAGGGACGTCTGTGACTCCATGGCACCTGCTTCAGACCCAGCCTGATCGAGGATTGAAACAATGTCGCTGGGACCCAGGCTCTCCCATCTCCTTCAGGCTGCTCCACCTGACTGCTTTCCGTGATAGGAAAGGTGGCTCCCTGCAGAGGGGGTTGCTCAGACCACAAAGAAGAGGCCCAGGGGAGGCCCGGGCCAGGCTGCTGCTGCCCTTCCCCCAGCTTTGCCAAGCCCAGTGCCAGCTGCCCCCAACCCACACCCCTGTTGGTCTTTGGCAGCGGAAATGGAGGTTTGCTAGCCATTCAGCTCTGGAAATCATGTCTCCTTGGGCAGACTTGGGAACTAGGTCCCCCTTCTCACCTTGGCTAGGCCAACCACGCCAGCTTCTTCCCACGCTGCACTTGGGTCAGCCCACACTGCTCAGCAGGGGCCAGGGCAGCAGCAGGAGGGACCAACCCAGCAGGCACTGAGACTTCATTCTCAGGGTGGCTCGGTCCTCAGGACACAAGGAGGCTGCAGCAGCCCCCGACTTTGCTAACTGATTGCCTCAAGCAGGGTGGGGTGTCCAAGGGGAGATCCAAAGGCCACCTGCCACGATTCTCTCCTTGTGTCCGTTGTTCTGCCCTTTAAATAAATAAGCCTTAAAAAAGTAAAATTAAATCCTTCAGCCTTCTTGCAGGTTATGAAGATTTTTTTTTCCTCTTAAATATTTATTTATTTACTTGAAAGGCAGATTTACACACCCAGAGAGACAGATCTCCTATCCTCTGGGTTACCCCTAGGTTGCCATGATAATCGGGACTGGGCTATGCCCAAGCCCTGAGCTTCATCCAGGTCTCCCACACAGGTGGTAGGGCTCTGAGCACTTGAGCCATCTTCTGCTGCTTTCCCCAGGCTGCCAGCAGGGAACCGGAGCAGAAGCGGAGTAGCCAGCACTTGAACCAGTGCCACAGAGGATGCTGGCGCCACAGATGGCAGCTTCACCCTCTGCGCCTCAATGCCAACCCCCCCAGGAAACACGTCATCACAAAGTCCCTCATCACCCCTTGTGCTTGGATGCGATGGTCAGCACCATACTGCAACTTCCTGTGGGGCTTTTTGCCAAGACTACTTGGTTATGCATTGACTTATCCCTGAGCCCCCGCGAGGGCATGGCTGACGCGAAAATGAGGGAAAGCCTCAGAAAGTACAGGTGCCAGAAGACAGCCTGGGGTGTCCAGCCTGCCCACGGGCAGTTCACACGGGGACAGAAAGCAGAGAGGAGCGTGGGGTCTCTCCTGGAGCCTGGGCTGAGGACAATAGGACACAGGGTTTCTTTCCAGAGTGTATGACAAGGTGATGGCTACCCATCATTGTAAGTACAATGTGCATTTCATCTCAACGCTTCCAGAAGCTTCCAAGTTGTCAATGCTGTGATTTGTGTGAGTGTATTGTCTTCTCCTAACTGATGATATACACACATACATGTACACACATATACACGAATATGCTTATGTACATACACACAGTTATAAATATACACTCACAGGTGCTCATTCACACATGCCCACGTGTGTAGCTATGTGCCCACACATATATGTGCACATCTATACACATACACAAGATGCGCAATGATCTGTGGATGTATGTAATAGAGTCCCAGCTGCTAGGGTCAGTTAAGCCCATGGAGGTCATGACAGGGTCACTGCTAGGATCTTGACCATTCATCTTGCCAGCTGGCCATGTGGCCGCACCCCCAATGCACCTGCCGATCGGAAGTTTTCTGGCCTCAGGAAAGCAGCTCTGGTGGAATCAGAGATAAAAATAAACCTGCAGAATGTTTGGCCAAAGCCGCCAGACACGAAGAGAACATGCTGTATGCTTCCACTTATACAAAGTGCACAAACATGAACGCTGCGTGCTGGCAGGGACCGGGATCGGGGTGGGGACTGGGGTGGCGGGAGGTTGCTGGTCACATGCAGCTGCTCCCGGTGGTCGCTGGCAACACACCGTGTGTGCAGTGGGGAAGACGCATGGCTGTGCCTGTACGCCCGTGCACACCCTGTGTTAACTGTGTAACAAACAAAAAAACCTGTAAACCATCAAGTGTGCTTCATTTCCTGCAACAGATGGGCGACAGAGGCCTGGCCTTGGCTTCAGGGTGCCCACACCTGAGGGCTGAGTCATGGGTGCAGGCCTGAGCATACAGTGTTCAAATGCTTACCACAGCTTGTCTCCCATTCCAGCAGCCAGGACCTAACTCTGCCGTGGCCCCTGAGGACCAAGAGAGGGCTGAACACAGCTACCACTGTCCACTCGGCCAGCCAGCAACCCAGGCATCAGGGGCCCCCAAGTCACATGGGCTCCTTCTGGGCAGACCGAGACCCTCTGAGAAAACGGGAGACCACCCAGACCAAACCTCTGAGGGGCTCAGAGACGCAAGCGTAGGGAGCCAGCACTGGCCTGGGGCTCAGGAAGGTGCCTTCATGCCCCGGGGCATCCCTGGGAGAGTGGGGCAGTCCTGTGAGGGCAGGCTGAGGCCACTGCCCATGGGCAGTCACTGCCCCACTGCAGGCTTGCACCCCGGGCAGCCCTGAGCAGGCCTCTGGGTCCCTCAACTCACTTCAGGAGCCACAGTCGAGGTATCCCCTGGGCTGACCCTCAGGCGGCCCTGTCCCCTCAGCAGCCAGCAGCTCAGCCAGCGACCCAGACTCCAGCAACTCCTCAGCCACGTCCCTCAGTACCCGCCCCCGGAAAGCCCCAGTGCCCTGAAGCTGGGCACTGGGCTGCCCATTTATACAGACCGTGCAGGTGTGAAGCCAGGAGGCTGACCGGACAGAGCTAGGGGTCCCCTACCCCATCAAATCCCCTTCCAACACAATGCTCTCCCGCCACTGCCCCTCCCCTCCGTGCCTTTTACAAGATTTGTTTGTTTTGGAAGACAGAGTTACAGAAAGAAGGGGAGAGACCAAGGGAGAAAGACCTTCCACCTGCGGGTTCATCTTCAGATGGCTGCCATGGCTGGCAGTAAGCCTGACCCAAGCCAGGAGTGTCATCGAGGTACCCTGTGTCTGGCAGGGGCCAAGCACATGGGTCGATTTTCCTGCAGGCCATCATCGGGGACCAGGATCTGAAATGGAGCAGGCAGTGGCTTTACTGCCTAAGCCACAAGGCAGGTCCAAGTCCCTTAGAAAGTGAACACCAGGACAGGTACAGCAGTTAAGAAACGTCCACAGCCCCTACCAGCTGCCTGCATTGATGTCCCAATCCTAGGTTCCTGCTAACTGGCACCCTGGTAGGCAACAAGTGACCACTTGTGTGTTTGGCCCCCTGCCGTCCCCCTAGGCAACTCCAACTGGGTTCCAGGCTCCAGGCTTCAACCCCAGCCAGGAGTCCAACTGGCAGGTGGGAGCTCTCCATCTCTGCCTTCCCAATCAACCAAGTACACTAATAAATGGGACGCAAGAACAAAAGGGAACGGGCTGAGAAAACTCACGCTTCTTCCAGGTCTCACGCCCTAAGACAGGGAGGAGAAACAGCACAGCACACACCGGCCCTGAGGTGTCCTGGGCACAGGCACCTGCTGGAGGGCTCAGCCCTGGGCCAGGCGCCTGCTACGCCCCGATGGTGTGTCCCCCTGAAGGCGGCTCCCGAGGGACCCAGGGTCCCCGCTCAGGGGCTGCCTGGGCTCGCGCCCCTTCACGGGCCTCTGTCCTGCGATCACCACGCTTTAAATGCTGATCAGCAGGGTCCCAGCTGCCAGGGACCCGGTTCCCAGCCGGCCTTGAACCAGAAGCCCAAAGACCATGGACAAGCACGAGCCCACGCCGCCCCCCTGCCGTGCACAGACGGATGGCAAGCGCAGGGTCCGGGCAGGGGTCCGCTCCGCAGCCGGAACTGGGGTGACTCGGCTGGGAAAGCGTGGTGCAAGGCGCCCGCGCCCCCCAAACCCCTCAGGCCCGGGCTTGGGCGGCTGCACAGCGCCACGCGCTGGCCACTGCGGGAACCGCAGCGTCCTCCGTCCCCATGGCAACCGTCTGCGAGCCCGCAGCGGTAGCTGAGCCACCAAAATCAGTAAAATCTCACTCCAAACCCCTTCACTCCCGCTGAAAACGGGACCAGCGGGACTCCCACAGGCTGGGCCCGGCAAGGGGCTTGTGTGCATTTAAGGTGTCCCTGTTTATGTGTATGGTGAATTTGTTTTTCATCTTGTGATTGCATGCAGACCGAAGTCACTGACATTGATCACGCAAGTTGCAACCCCTGAGGTGAGGACCCAGCTGCCCCCTGTGGGTTCGAGTCCCTTTAGATGGGACTCCCTCCTCCCCTCCTTTGGGGAAGCTTCTAGAAGCTGCTGATATCAGCAGGGAGCCCTCTGGGGTAGCCTTGGCCACACGGCTGATCTTGGGCAGGCCATGCATTTGGAAAGTCGGCAAATTAGGGCCTGTGTTCACTTGCAGCAGCCAGGGGCCCCGATGCAGTCACAACATCCCAGCGGGTGCTGGCACCCCTGGCCATGACCCAGGAGGAGGAAGGGCTCCCCCACCGTCCACACAGCAACCCCAGCAGAGGCCCAGGCCAGGGTGGGAGCCAAGCAGCAGCTGAAACCCGGGCAGCCCCTGCCTCCACCAGCCCCCCTTATGGCTGCTGGCTTCTACTCCCCCAAATCTGACTCCAGGTCCCAGCAACCTCTCCCCTGTCTTGGTTCTCCATCTGCTTGTGATTGGCATTCAAGGCCAGGCCAAGGGTACTGCAGGACTGCCCCTTCTCCCATCTCGACATCACGTCACATACCATGAGGTGTACAAGTCCTGGGCTGGGAACCCAGTGTGTGCGGGGCCCTCTCAGCCTCCCACAGGCCCTGCGAGGCATGCTATGGTGCTCCCAGACACACCTGCAGGCCACCCCCAGCAGCAGCCCCTCACCCCGGAACCGCTGAGACCAGTGACTCTGGAAGCCCCAGTTTCTACAGGGGGAGGCTGGCTCTGCCCCCTTGGGTCCCCAGCACCAGGAAGATACTCTGTGGAGGTCAGTGTCATTGGTCAGTGGGGACCGATGTCAGAGATCGCCTGGTACAGGCTGCCCGACCTGTGAAATGGGGCAGTGGTAGTGTCCGACTCCCACACTCCTTGGCTAGAGAGATAATTCAGCTATGTGAATTGCAGTGTCGTCAAAAATGCCCACTGCTTTTAAGTAAAAGCCGTTGTCCTGGGTGACCTGGGTGGCCCTGGCCCCATCAGAGCACAGGCCTTAGGAACAGGGCTAAGGTTCACTGAGGAAGGAGAGTTGTCATCTGTGGACACAGCTCGGCCATGCCCAAGAGGGCAGGCCACCCATCCTCCTGGCTCCCCCAGCCCGACAGCCGGCAGAGCCTGCTCCTGGCCATCAGGCCTGGGACATGAATCCTGGGTCTGCACTGACCCCTGAGACAGAAGCGGAGGAATCGCCCCTCACAGGGCCAGGCAAGGAGCCAGCACAATGCATATGGCTTTTTTTAAAAAAAAGATTGATTTATTTTTATTGCAAAGTCAGATATATAGAGAGAGGAGGAGAGACAGAGAGGAAGATCTTCCATCCAATGGATTCACTCCTCAAGTGACCACAACAGCCAGAGCTGAGCCGATCCAAAGCCAGGAACCAGGAACTTCCTCCAGGTCTCCCACACGGGTGCAGGATCCCAAGGCTTTGGGCCATCCTCAACTGCTTTCCCAGCCTGCGAGCAGAAAGCTGGATGGGAAGATAGGCGCTGGGATTAGAACCGGCGCCCATATAGGATCATGGCGCCTGTAGCCGCTAGGCCACCGCGCCGGGCCCACATTTGGCTATTTTTAAAAGGTTTAAGATTTTATCATTTTCCTTGTATTTGAAACAAAGCCAGTGAAAGACCTTCCTTCTAGTGCCTTCCTCCCTAAATGGCCCAGCTCCAGCTGTTGTAGGCACCTGGGGAGTGAACCAGCAGATGGGAGCTCTCGCTGTCTCTCTGCCTTTGAAATAAAACATGCATTTTAAAAATATACATTTGAAAGTAAGCCTTGGGCTCATTTGGTTCTAAATGACCATTTCAGCAGTGCCCAGCAACTTACAGGATAAATCAGTAAATCGATAGTATGCTATGTGGAGCCCTCCTCCGCAAAGACTGACGGGGGCCGGGGCCCTGGCTGCTCAGGCAGCCCCTCCCTAGCGCCTCGGAGCTGAGGCCAGCTGCAGGTCCGTGAACCCACAGAACAGCCTCACCCTCCAGAGTTGGCCTGCTCCCAGGACTCCCAGATGGGGAACCCCAGTCCCACCATCCTCCTGCTGTCTGGCCCTGAGCAGGAAGGCTGAGCCATCACCAGCCACGGATGCCCCTGCAAACATCTGTTCTTGGGCGTGAGGGCCAGAGCTCACTGCGAGGCTGGCCTGGGTGGCCTTGTCTGCAAGGAGAAAGAACCCCAGGACTAGCATCTCTCAAAAGCAGCAACCCCTTCCTGTGATAACAAGGTGCATTGTGCCTGGTGCCCCCTGCCCTCTGGGTGCTCTCACTTCTGCCCCTTTCCTGGAACGGGACGGGCTTCCAGTCGCAGACCTAGCACCAGGGCGTCACCCTATGGGAGACGGCACAGCAGCCATCAGGGTTTGCAGCTGAGGAAAGCACCTCAAAGTGGGCTTCAAGCTGCTCCAAAGGGAGATTGCCCTGCAGAGCCACAGCCCAGTCTCCAGATGAGAACGCAGCCCGCTGACACCGGGTCTGGTCCAGCCCTGTGGCCTCCCAGGCAAACTCAGAGAAGCAACGCGGCAAGTCCCATGTTCAGCAGTGCCAGATAAAAAACAGGTGTTGTTTTAAGCCACTAATTGTGTGCTAATTTGTTACACTGCGATAGAAAACTAGTATAACGAACCTATTAAAATCTCTTTAAAATGCAATAACGAAGTGATGACACTGCAAAGAGTCTGGCACCGGACAGACAGGAGTCGCCGCCGCGTGCCTTGCAGGTGGCCTCACAGAGGCACTTTGCAAAGTTCCAGGTCTTCCATAAAGCTACAGAGCTGTGGACCCCACCACTGGTGCGGCCTGCCAGGCTGGAGCCCTGGAACCAACGGGGCAACCTGCCCCCGAGCAGTGACACCGTGTCCTTGTGGGCGTCTGATTCACTCGCATCTCTGTGTACCAGCTCTCCACTCGGGCCAGGCCACTACGCCCAAAGACACCAGAGACATTTGCCGGTAGCGAGCCCTCAGGTGGGCAGCGGAGTCCAGGAGCTTGCAAGCTGGGGAGCCAGGCACACGCACACACAGAAAAGAACGATGCTTCTGGAGTCCAGGAAGCAGCCAGCGACAGGGCTGTTGCTTTTGAAAAAGATGTTTGAAAGGCAGAATGACAGAGAGATATCTTAGCATTCCCAATGCCACAAGAGCTAGGGCTGGGCCAGGCAGAGGCCTGGAACTTCCTGTGGGTCCCCAGGTGGGTGCAGGGGCCCCATCGCTGAGGCTGTCTGCTACTCTCCCAGGCACATTAGCAGGGAGCTGGATGGCAGGGATGCTCAGGGGTTCTGCAGGAGGCTGAGGATGCTCCCCCGAAATCCCAGGAGCCACAGGACCACCTCCCCCCCCAACACACACACCACCACTGCTTTGGCCTCACAAACTTCCTAGCTCAGGTGCAAAGGCTCACAGCTCTTTGTCCAGCACCTGCCTGAAAGGCCTCACCTCCCAGGGATGCAACTTGGCTTTCAACTGCAATTGCGTTAATGGAAAAAAATCATACCCTGGGCTTTGTTGTTAATGAGCAGGTGCTGGCTCTCATCCCCCAGGCCATCGGGAGCTGGTCTCAGCCATTTAGTCCTGCTGGTATCTGGGGTAATGCGTCCCGCACTCTAATCCTCGTACCATTAGGGCAGAGAAACCCTGCGTGGGCCGCACCCGGAGCTGACGATGAATGCTCCTCCAGTGCGCTCCAGCCGCGAGTCAATCACTGCCCAAGTCCACCTGTTAGGAGGTCATCAGAGTTCTGGAAGTTTCTGAGATTGGAGAAAAGCTGCTTTTCAGATGGGTCCATCTGAGACAAAGAGGTATTCTTTAATATACATATATTAAATATATTACAAAGTCAGATTTACAACAGGACAGACAGAAAGATCTTACATTTGTTGATTCCCTCCCCGAATGGCTGAAAAGGCCAGAGCTGAGCCAGTCCAAAGCCAGGAGCCAGGAACTTCTTCCAGGTCTCCCAAGTGGGTGCAGGGTCCCAAGGCTTTGGACTGTCCTCAACTGCTTTCCCAGGCCACAGGCAGAGAGCTGGATGGGAGTGGAGCAACCGGGACATGAACTGGTGCCCATAGAGGATCTCGGAGCATGCGAGGCAGAGAACTAGCCAGTTAAGCCATTGGGACAGCCTGAGAAGACGGTCTTTCTCAAAGATATAAGATGCAATTGGTAGAAATACAAACTCTTCCTGTAAACTCCTCGCCCTGCTCCAGTGGTTCCTATACCTTCAACCACTTGTCCATCAGGGTACTCCTCACCACCACGTGGACCAGGTGGGCCATGAACCAGGCTGGCCAATCAAAGTACTACCTCCCACTGGGCCACAGGGAGGGGCTCCAAGATGGGCATGTGACCTAGATTGAGCCATGAAGAGCCCACACGCTGAAGATCCTGCTGCCCCTGTCCCCGGACACGTGGATGGACCATCTGCCTCAAAAGCAGACATGTGGAGGAAGAGAACAAGCCCAGGACACGCCCTGACTTCCACGAGCCCCCAAACCAAGCAACACCCCAAAACGCTGCTTTGTGAGCCAACCATGTCTTCTTGGGACCTAAGCCGGCTTCAGCTGCTTTTCTTTTTAAAATGTATCTATTTGAAAGGCAGAGGTACTGTGTCACTCCCCAAATGCCTTCAGCCACAAGAGCCAGGCCAGGTCAGGGCGGGGAGCCAAGCGCTTCCTCCAGGTCTCCTGTGTGCATGAGGAGCCCAGTGTCTGGGCCATGCTCTGCTGCCTTCCCAGACGCATTTAGCAAGGAGGTGGGCGGTAAGGGGGGCAGCTGGACTCAGCTGGTGCCCACATGGGATGCTAGCATAGTAGACCATGGCTTAACCCATAATGCCACAGCTCTGGGCTCCTAGAACTGTTCTCTTTGTGTCAGCTACACCCACATATGTCCTGGGCCTCATGAAGAACTTTGACCTCACACTCAGGAAACACACTGTGCTGGTCCCCACCTCTGGGCCCAAACCTCGCCTAAACCACAGCACGTGGCAGGGAGACGCTCCACACCACAGGAGCCGGAAGGCCTCCCTGTTCCTGCAACTCCGAGCCCGGCAGTGCCACGAGCCACACACTCTGAATGCGGCAGCAAAGCCAGACTCTCGGGCTCAGCACCCCTCTGCTTGGCACCCTCACACCCGCCACTCAGCCCAGAATTTACCCCAAGTCCTAGTGAGGGCACACCACTCCCCACATCACCAGCCCCTCTTCCCCCAGCACCCCTCTTGCTGAAGCCCCCATCCCTGCTCTGCCACACTGGGACGCCCAGGCCATTTTCCAGCCCAGAGACCTGCGCTTAGCTGCTCTGTCAGGACACTGCCTTCCACCACTCTGTGGCACCTCCCGTGGTACACACATGCAGCCACGTGGCCCTTTCCACACACCCAGACACAGGTCCAGAGCACATCCACCGGCACACACAGAGGTGTGCACAGGCATGCCCAAACGGACACATCAGTGTGCCGACATGTGCATGAACACCCCGGAGGCTGGCCCTGGAGGAGGAAGCGGTGCTGGGTGGGAGAGGAAGGCCGAGGGGAGGGTGCCGCAGCGAGCCAGAGATCACACCCCACCGAGTGCAGGATGCTGGCAGGAGTCTCATGAGCTCAGCTGCTCCTGCTACGCTGCAGAAACCATCGCCCACATGGCCGAAGCCGGGGCCTTGAGGCTCTCATTAGCACGCAGCGGCCAGGGAGGCCATCAGCTCAGGTGGTGCACATTACAAACCAGTCAGCTTGCAGCTTAGCCAATCGGGTACAGAAGCAGATGGCTGCGGTTAGCCACACCCGAAGCCTAGTGCTGCCCTGGGGTGCCATTAGAGCATGGTGGCACAGAAGCATCCGCCCTGGTGACGGCACAGGAGGCTGGCTTGGTCTACACCACAGGTCAGTCATATGTGGACAACTTAGAATGCAGGCGAGCCAAGGTTCCCTTGCAGGAACACAGAGCCATAGCAACCCAGTGCCCGGCAAGGGCCAGAGGCTGCTCTGGAGAGCTGGACGTGGCCCGGGACTGCCCAAGGGGACAACGGGAAACATATTGCAGGCTTGGCGGTTACGCTCGGGTCCCGATCCTCACTTGCCATGTGTCCAGGTTCGATGCCCAGCCCCAGTTCCCGATTCCAACTACCTGCTCCGGCAGGTCCGGGATGCATTGGGGGATCGCTCCTTTAGTTGAGTCCCACCCACATGGGGGACCCAGATGGGTGTCCCCTGGCCTGCTCCTGGCTTCAGCTGGGCCCACCCCGGCCTGTTGCCGGTACCTGAGGGTGAGCCAGGATGACAGCCCTTTCTCCTCTTAGACAACACAGACTCAACGAGGAAGAAGGATTGATGTGGATCAGAGGAGAGGACAAGTGGCACGGGGCAGGGCCTGGGTCATCCGGCTGCCCAGGCCGGTGGCTGGACAGCTGTGCCGGGGCCCACCAGCAGAGGGGAGTGGTGGTCCGTGGACAAGCCAGCCCTGCACCTGCCTCTGACACCAGGAACACCCTGCCACAGGGGAAGAAGCACAGCAGGGTGGGGGTAGCTCTCCTAGGGCCCCAGAACAGTGACAGTGATGTCTGGGCTGACCGCCCGCACTGCCTCCTGCACCTTTGCCCAGGCAGGTCACACCTGTGAGCGTCTGGACAGCCCACACGTCCTGTGGCCACCACACAAGCAGGATCTGAGACCCAGCGTCAGAGCACCCCCTCTGTGCCCCCAACACCGCCTCTTCCTGCCTGCACCCAAAGGACCTCCCCCTCCAAGGAGCCCGCCAGACTGCCTCTTCCTGTCTTGTTGGCTACTCCATATGCACACCTGTAAGTGGCTGCTCCCTGCCACCGTGGCTCTGCGCCCTGGGGATCCCCGGGTCCTGGGAGCCCTTCAGGATGCCCTCCCAGCTCTCCGTCACCTGTGGTAGCAGTAGCAGCTGGCACTGCTGACAGCCAGGGATGCCCTGCACACAGGCGGGGGCGGCCTGCACACGGGCCTCTTGTCCTCCTCCTTGGACCAGCAGGGCAGCGGGGTGAGGGACGCGAGCCTGCCGCCTTCTTGCGTTTGCAGGCCTGCCGCGCCACCCAGCAGCTAATGGGCACCCTGGAGGAGCAGGGGCAGCCCAGAGGCGTGGGTCCCTGCCACACACAAGGCCCAGGATGGGATTCCACTTTCTCGACTTGGGTTTGGCGCGGCCCCGGCAGTGCAGGCCATGTGGCCTGAGCCAGTGGGTGGGAAAGCACTCTCTCTCTCTGTCTCTCTCTCTCTCCCTGCCCCTATGCAGCCTAATGTGAGACACCACTCACAACTCCCTGGCAGAGCCAGTTACCTGAGTCATGGTTGGTGCAGACAACAAATGGTCAGAAATGACTGGTTGTTGAAAAGAACACGCTTTTCATGTGGAAGGAGAAACAGCCATAAAGTGGTATGCTGCACTCTCGGGAGGGACACACCAGGACAGGCGGATGACGGATAGCAGGGTGCTAACTGGGTGCACATCCGGACATGTCACACAGCACATGTCACACAGCACAGGAAGCTTGGAAGGTATACGGGGGAACCCTTGCTGGGAAACAGCCAGCTCCCTAGTGTGGCTTTTGGAAATGGAGGTTTCAGGGGGCCAGCGTGATGGCCCAGTTGGCTAGTCTCTGCTTTGAGAGCAACAGGATCCGTATGGACGCCGGTTCTAATCCTGGCTGCTTCACTTCCCATCCAGCTCCCTGCCTGTGGCCTGGGAAAGCAGTGGAGGACGGCCCAAAGCCTTGGGACCCTGCACCCACATAGGAGGCCTGGAGGAAGTTCCTGGCTCCTGGCTTTGGACCAGCTCAGCTCTGGCCTTTTCAGCCATTCGGGGAACAAACCAGTGGATGAAAGATCTGTCTCTCCTCTTCATAAATATGACTTTCAAATAAAAATAAATATTAAAAAATAATAAAACCAGAAGGAACGTGTTACTAGCATCTGGCACATAATAATGGCTCCACATCCAGTCAGGAGGATCAGTGGGAGCAAAATTCCTGTGACCAGCGCTTCCTGACAGGTGCCCACTGGCCAGAGCTGGTCACCCCTCACCCCTTGCCACAGGGAAGGTTGCTGGCTGTTCCCAGGGAAGCCCAGGCCCCCCAGTGCACCCCTCCACAGGCCCCGCACCCCCCCGCTGCATGGCACCTGTGCCCAGCCTGAAGTGTGGCAGCAGCCTCCCGGGAACAGAGCTGACACACCCCCTCCAGCAGCACACCCAGGGCCTGCAGCCACTGTGCACCGACTCACGGTCCCGTTCACTGGGGGAAAGGGGTGGTAGGATGGGAATTGGGTAGGAATTGGCACCACACCACGGAGATGCCCACCTCACCCCACCCCCAAGCCGCCTCCAGCAGGGTGAACCCGAGACGGCGGCCAAAGGCACAGCCACAAGCCCACTGGGCGCCTGCCCTGGCCTTGCCCCGCCCAAGGCCTGCAGCCCTCATTCTCCACCCGCCCCTAGGTTGCCCTGAGCCTGAGGTTCCCAGGGGGCTCCGGCCCTGGGAAGAGGGAGATGACTCTGCCCAGGGGTCAGGGTCAGGGTCAGATCCTTATCTTTTGCCCTGGACATGAAAACAGGATGTTGGCCTTGCAGGTCCCCAAGGACTGAGCAGAACTTTAGGGAAAAAGGAAAAAATAGAGCGAGAGATGGCAGACAAGATACTCGCGTCCTCCCCAGAGGCGGCTCCCGGCAGCCGAGCTTGCGTGGGCGAGGGCTCCGGAACCCACTGCAGCCACCTCGCTCGGGTTCTAATTCTAAACAGGCCTACGCAGGACCAGGCTTTCCCACAGTAAGTCATGGCCTCCAAGGGAGGTCTGAACTGCCCTGGGTCCCCCCTGCCACTCCCTCCCCACCCCAGGAACACACTGGGAAGTCTCCTGAGTCAGGCAGAAAGGCGAGTGGCTTCAGCAGGCTGTTCCTTTCTATCCAGTAGCTTTCTTACATGTAGCTAGGCTCAGGTGAGGAGTAGGAAAAGAGACAAAATCGAAAAAAGCGGAAGAAAAACCTGAAGGTGAAAGCCTGAGCCGCCTAGCCTGGACCTGCTGCTTTCGGGGACCAAGCCAGCACCTAGCCTGGGGGTGAGGCTGGTGGAAGAGGCAGGAGGGAGGGGGCGGCACTAGGGACAACTGAACACAGGGTGTGGCTGCTGCGCCTGGCCAGGACTCCAGACGTGCAGACCCCTCGGCCCACCCCTGTGCTCCTGGGGTGGGCAGAACCACCCGCATGTCAGCATGGCACGTCAACCTTCGGAGATGTGGGGTCGCTGCACCCAGCAGGCATCTGCCTCCGACTTGAGCTTCTCCACCCTCTCGAGCCACAAGGCGAGCGTGCGGCCCGGCTCTTGTCCCTGGCCTGGGAGCCCCTGAGGTGGGGGACCGAGCATCCTTCGGAATCCTTAGTGCAAATGTCACTGCCTCATATTCATGGTCCTTAACAACCTCCCAGCCCGTGAGCGGCTGCGATGCAGAGTTCTCAGTGCTGGTCTCAGAGTGTGAGAGAGCTCAGAGGTCCCCGCGCCGGTGGGTGTCCCCCCACCCAAGTACTCAGCAAGTACCCCAAGTGTCGGCCACCAAGATTTCATCTGTGGTCTCACGGCGCCACCTGCTGGCCACCACACCTAGTCACTTGCGGCAGCAGCGTGCTCCGGCGCCACCTGGCGGGAGGCACCACCGGGCGGCCCAGGTGACTTTCCTTTCTGAATCCAAAGGCCAGTGGGAACTGAGATCAACCCCACCAACCCCAGGAAGGGGCAGGAGCTGTGAGCGGGCAACTTAACCACTGTCAGTTATTGATTAGAGCTGTGGGGGTAGGGTCGGGACCAGCAGGTGCCGAGTGTCCCTGGGCGAGTTGCTGGGCAGGGCACTGTGGCAGGTCACAGAATTTGTCGACCACTCTGCGCCAGCCATGGGAGTGAACAGCACAGCCTCTCTGGACCCTGGACCCTGCCTCAGAAACCTAGCCGGTAATTCTGGCTCTGACTAGGCAAAGCCATTAGTGTTCACGGTTGTGGCCGGTGGCACAGGCAGCCCCGACTGGGTTCCTCTTCTGTTCCCATAAGGATCATTTTCTTCACAAAGTAGAACACGGGTTTAGCACCAAACAGCCACCCCGGGAGGCGCATGTACCCGGGGTGGTCACAAACGCACACAGCAGCAGCAGGGATGACAGGATCCCGCCCAGCTGCTGGGGCTGGGCAGCGCGAGGACCCGTGTCCAACAGTGCAGGCTGAGACTCGGAAAGAGTGTTTGAGTTTCCACCAAACATCTGGACCCCCAAGACAGAACGTGCACGGTCGGGGTCTCAGGCCGAAGCCTTCCAGTGGGACTCACTGTGCTAGAATGTTCTGAAGCTAGGTAGTCATGATGAAGGCATTGTGGATGGCCCAAACACTGTTGATAGTCGCTAGCACAGCCGTTTGTCACCATCTGAATGGACCTGGGGCTGTGAGATGGCCGCCAGGAACGCAGGACAGTCCTGCCACCCACAGGCGGATTGCACGTATTCTGCGTTGATCCCTATGTAGATTGGAAATTAGGCACATGGACACCCCTCGTGATGGCCCTGCACCTGCCCGTGCAGGCACAGGCACCCCTAAGAGCTCAAACTGCACCAGATACTCACAGCCACAAACAGTCATCAGGGACACATGTCCACACGTGTCCCTCCACAAGGAAGCTCGGCCAAGTCCCGGGCATTCCGGGCCTGTTAGTAACCTCTCGTCAGGCAGGTACAGCTTCCCTGGAGGTGCCAAGACTGTTCCACACGCACACACACACAGGCACATACACGCACACACACACACGCATACACACAGGCGTACACACACACACACACGCACACACATGTGCAGCCCTCAGCCCCACATGTTAGTGTGTGACTTGGTGTCCCCACCGGGTCTGGGGGGCAGGGCCAGCACTGGTGTCACTTCTTTGACACTGGTTACAGTTAAACCGCTTGCTAGGTGACCAGGCCTGGGAGCCCTAGGATATAGGATTGGTGGGCAGCTGTGCCCAGGCTACAGACACTTCCAGGGGCATGGCAGCCAGGCGACCTCCTTCCCCACTCTGGTTTGCAGGGCTATGTGGATGGCAGCCCTGAGCCCCACACTCCCTAAATGTTGTGGGCGCTGTCCTCTGCCAGGGGCACCGTGAGGCAGAGCCATGTCCCTGGTGGAATGTTCCAGAGCACACCCTGTGCCCCCACGGCACTGGCCCCGAGTCTGCGTGGGCTACCGAGGACACCCCATGCTGAAGAGCTCGCTGGGCAGGCTTCCGAGGAGTGACTTGGCCGCCTTAGGGGCTGCCGGCTCTGGCTGGAGACTCCTGATGTGCCGTCTGGGAACTGGGCCGTATCGATTCCCGGTGAGCAAATGCTTTAAGCAAATTAAATGCTGTGAGTAATCATCGCAGCCCGCACAGCCATTTATCAAGGGTCCGCTCTGGGGCCAGGCATCTCCACCAGGGACTGCCAAGTGCTCACTAAGGATGGGGAAACTGAGGTTGGGCCCCCAGGTGCCAGTGCTTGACCTGACGTCTGGGAGGCGACCATGTGCCCCAAGGACACACAACTGGTGAGGAACAGCCGGGCCTCAATTCCGGGCAGGCAGCATGGGAAACAACACCCGTTAGCCCAGGGCTGCAACCCTGGAGTCTGCTCTGGCAGGGACGTGGGCGTGAGGGTGTGAGGACGGCTGAGCCCACACGGGGGCCTTCTGGTGACAGGAGGGGACTGCAAGCTGTGGGGAGGGGGCTGACGCTCGCTCAGTGTGTCAGCTGGATTTAGTGCCAAGTCGGGCCTCCCACACCCCCATCCTTTGGACACCCTCCCCACGCACTGCGGACCCCGCCTAAGCAGTGTGCCCCTCTCTCCTTTCTCACTTGCAAAACAAACTTCTTTTAAAAATGGCTCTTGTGCGATATCCATAGACACTGCAGTGGCAGCTCGGCCAATAGCAGCCCGGGGCCTCTGGCTCCCGGCGAGCCTCGTGCCTGCGTTACGCAAGCTTGCTTTTGCAAATGGCATGTGTGCAAGCAAGGGTCCTCGGGGACCTGCCAGGGCTCACAGACCCTGCGACACACAGAGCGAAATGTCACCAGGCAGAGCTGAGCGTAGGCCCCACGTCTGGCCAAGCCTTTGATTAACTGGGGGGCAAATGGACAGGACTGCCGGCCACCCCCAGCCTCCACCGCCCACCCCAGGTCTTGGGCACAGGTGCCAAGCCCTCGGCCCTCCCAGGAACAAAGGCAACTGTGGAGTCATGCCCCTTGTTAAGCTAAAAGGGTGCCAGGCTTGCCCCCCTCTGCACACCTCATTAGCTAAATGAGCTGACCTCCTGGGTAGGGGGCAACTAATATCTGCCTGTGGACTCGGGCGAGCGTCTGCCGGAAACAAGATCTGGCTTTTGACACTGCTGATGCCCAGCAGTTTTGTTTTCTTTTTTCCTTCCCCTGACGGCGATTTGTCAGACAAATGGCCTGGCTGGCACAGCCGCGTCGTCTGATGTAAAAACCGCCTGAGCAGCTCAGACCTTCTCGCTAGGACAGCAGGAAATGCAGCCAATTAGCTCAAGAGCCAAACCAGGGCCCTGGGCTGCCGGGGTGTCGCGGGCTGGAGGAATGCTGCCCTCCGGGACTCTGGGCAGACAGGCCGGGCTGGGAGCGCCCAGGCCCCGTGCCCCCCGGCCAGGCCACTGTGGCCCTGGGCAGGTCTCGGGTCAGTTTTCTTGGTCCCAGCATCTTCAAAACCTTGATCTGCAGCTCTGAGAAGCTCTGGAATGTTCTCTCACAGAAGTGAGCTGTGTCTCCCACACTCAGCTAGCCCCCACCCCGTGGCAGCCACATAGCTGGCCTAAGACAGGACACAGGCTGTACAGGGAGAAAGGCCACCCAGGTTCTGGCAGCACCAAGTGACAAGCGGCCAGCGGGGCTGCCTGGAGGTCCGGGGTCAGCACAAGAGAAGTAGCCTGGTTCTCCCTGCCACGAGCCTGCTGCAACCTCCGGGTCTCAGGTCGACTCGCCATCTTTGCACAACCACAGTGAGTCATCAGATCCTACCGGCCCCGCTCCCCCTCTTCCCCACAGAACCTTCTGGAACACTGCTCGCCATGGGGGCCTTTGGACCTGGGGTGGGAGGCTGATGAGCTGCCGCTCACGGCCCACACGGCACCGACCTGACACAGAGGCAAGCTTGCTTTGCACCCTGGCGATAGCACGATTGCCGCCGGCGCTCTCGCTCCGGTTCTCACAGTGCATTAGGCGACTCCTGAAGACACGGAAGGTAATTGGCTCCCATCACCCCGGCAGCATGATTGGCGGCGCAGCACAAATAGCTCACAATTCAAAGTCGGCGTGGGAGCCTGTGCCCACAGTAATGGATCGCTAAGTGGGCACAAACTCACCTGCCATCAACACCCCAGAGGCCTCTGCACACAGGACGGAAGGGCCGCTCGGTCTCCCGCTCACAGTAATTGCCCTGTTTTCCTGCCCGGCTGCGCGCTCGGGGGCCCAATGGGCCGGAAGCCCTGACTGTCGTGGTGCGAAGCAGCCAGCCGGATTCCAGTCCTGCCACTCGGCGGGGCCTTCCACCTGGCCAGCTCGCGGTTCAGGATGGCTGTCTTGGCCATCCAGTGGAGGAGGAACATGCGGCGTGCGCTCTGCTTGCGGTTCAGGCGGTGTGCGATAGAAATTGGGGTCTCTCCCTTGGCGTCCTTCTCCCGGATGGAGGCCCCCGACTGGAACAGCAGGTTGATGCACTCCAAGCGACCCATGGCCGCGGCCGCATGCAGTGGCGTCCGGCCCAGTGGGGTTTTGCCGGTGCAGCTGGCACCTATGAGACGACACAGAGGGCCGGACAAGGCCGCTGGCCTGGGGCTTCACAGACACGCCCGGGGAGGCAGGACGGGGTGGGGAGACTCATGGGAGAGAGCCTGGAGAGTTAGAGGGGCTCCCCTGCGTGTGTCACAGCAGCAGCCTGTGCCCCTGCCCTGCCCCAATCCCAGTCCTGCCCTTGATGGGAAAGGGAGACGTTTTAGGGCTTCTCTGCTCCAGCTTGCTCTGCCTCTTCTCACTCCTACGCTGTCCTTGCCCTGCACCCAGGCTCCAGCGACAGCTGCCACACAGCTTTGTCCATCGCACAGACCCTGCCCCAGGCCCTTTGCACAGCTCAAACCCTTTGCGAGCCACACGCTCATCCTTCCTCAGGTGCAACTCGCTTCCTTACTCCCCCTCCCCCATGAGACCCCCTGAGGAGCTCCACAGACAGCTGTCCGTCTTCAGAACCTCCCAGACAGGATCCACCAACCCCAGGAGGGCAGCGTGCGTCATGGTTTGTCAACACGTCCTCCTAAACTCCTCAAGCACAGAAAACATGCTTGCGTTTGTCGCTGCCGTTGTCATATCCGCAGTGCCGGGAGACGACAGACGACCAGTGGCCTGACTCATAGGCCACTCCGCTTCGATTGGCTCCCTCACCACCCCTGCAGATGGACGGGCTAATGACAGGTGTCCAATGCGGACTTGTTGAATTGACTCAGATTCTGGGTAACAAATATCATGACACAGAAAAAAAAGGCAATTCAATTAAATCGAGCGGACACGGTGGGGCTGGCCTTTCTGGGCTGAGTGAAGTCTGAATCAGGCTTTCAGCATGCTGGCGCCCACCATGGCGCCTCTTCCCAGCAGCTGTCTACGGCGGACACAAAACTTTGCAAAGGCAATTATAATTTTTCATCTGGTGCCTTCCAATGCATCACAGCGCTGTCAGAGTGCAAATGCTCTCAATGAACGTGAAGGGTTACCAGCCTGGGCTGAGTTTCCATCTCCAGGGACAGGCCAGGCACATGTCGGGGAGACGAGGAGGAGGAGGAGGCAGGGGCTGTGGCCACAGAGGCCCTGGCCCCACCCTGTGATGCTGCCCCACCCAAAGAACGCTAAGCAGCCACTGTGTTTGTGAGGAACAGGGCAGAGACGGAGCTGCCAGAGGCCGGGGTCTGGCAAGGCTCTTTCTAGGCCTGCGGCCGTGGGCCATACCTGGGCAGTGCAGCCTGGAGCTAGGCCATGGTGTCCCAGCTTCAGACACAGCAGGCAGGACATGCCTAGCAGGCAGCCCAGTGAGAAACACCCAGGACTTGCTCTTGGCTGCACCTACGGCCTGATGACCTGAACTCTCCCTCCTGGCCACCACGGTCACCTTGCACGGGGCCAAGGGGACTGTGACTGGCCTGTCCAGCACACACCTGCACTGGCTGGAGTCAGGTCGGGGGACCAGAAATGCCACGGGGCACAGGGCTGCACTGTAAGAGCCTGGGGGCTGAGAGGCCACGGCTGTGGGGGCCTGGCCCAGGGCCTCCTGGGTTTCCTCCCAGAATTACCGTGTTCTAGAAGGTACTGGACAGCCTCAGCATGACCCCTGTGGGATGTCACATACAGCGCCACAAACGCCCTCTGAGCCGTCCACTGCTTCCACGCGGTGCCTTCCAAGTGCTGGGAGAACGGCGTGCAGTAGAAGGAGTGTTTGCCGATCCCTAGACAGGAGAGCTGGGGAGGTATGAGATGGGGAGTGCCAGTCAACACTGTCAACATTCTGCCGGCGTCCCTGCTGCGTGCTCGGGGCAGGCCAGTATGCCTTGGACATGACCCCAGCCCCTTATTTGCTCAGGAAACACAGGCTTGCCCCAGGTCAGCAGAACACCTTCCTGTCAATGTTTCTTAGGGGGAAAAATGTGTCCGGAGGCAGGCGGTCGTGACCGCTGAGGCAGACACCAGCTGGCGTGAAGCAGGGCCGCTGACACAGGGCCTTCTGCAGAGCCTGGGCAGGTGGCCTGCCGCTGCTCTCTGTGTGCGCTGGCTCCCAGTCTCAGGGACCTCAGGAAGTGTGGGCTCAGTGCTCATCACCTTGTCCGGAAAGGGGCCTCTGAGTGCGTGAAGGAAACTCTGGGTTTGCACAGAGGGGGACTCTGCCCCGGGCCCCAGAGTCAAGCCAAGGGGACATTCAGACTCAAGGCCTCAGACCAACAGAGGTAGCTCCCAGCCAGACAACAGGTGATACGGAAACGCCTGGGAGGAAAGCAGGGAAGACATCTGGGGGACCTAGGCCAACCACGGGATGCCCGTGCAGGAGGGTGGCAGCCCTATGCCCCTTCTCGGGCCCCTGGTATGAGTGGCCTCCACCTACCAGCCTGGTCTGTGTCTGAATTCCTTGCCTAGGAAGCACACACATGGACGCCTGCAGGCCCACGTGGGTCATCTCTCTGGTTTTCCTCTGTTCTTACTCTCAGTGCCCACCCCAGAGCAAGCCCTGAGCTGACCTGAGCAGAGACCTGGTAACAGCCTGCACCTGCTCACCCCAGGGCCCGGCAAGGGCTTGCCCACCACAGCGTGGCATGTAGGACCTGGAGCTCCATCGCTGGGGTGCTGGGGGGCCTTCTGCTCCGGGACAGGACAGTTCTTGCCAAGTCAAGGCGGTGACAGAGCAGGTGGGATGGTCAAGTCCTGAGCATGGCCCTCAGGGTCAGGATGTGCCCCGTCCGTGCTCCTGTCTCCCTCCCGCCACGGCATCCACCTGCTCCAGAACCTATACAACCTGCTTCAGGAAGTGGAAATATACCTTACTGGGGTCCCCGTCCACAGCAGCCAGCACCAGCTCTGTCCATCCGTCATAGTGCCAGACGCACAGTGAGATCACCCCGCCGGGGACGACGTCGTGGAACCTCAGTGTGCTGCCATCCATCAGGACTCCTACAAGGGAACCAAATTTTTTTTTCCTTTAAAACGTTGACTTTCAAAGATAAACTATTGCATTGGCTAAGAGATCATCTGACCTTGGACACCACAAAGGTAATTGGAGCATCTCGAACACAAATCTCCTTTGATGATTCCGCAAGAGTCTGTCGTCGCTAATGCTTTTTAGAAAATTAATTTAGCTTGGCTCAACCAGAAGCCGGGGGGAAAAAAGCATCTGTAATTATGACTTGTTCTATTGCAGAAAAGAAAATACATGAGCCGGGGAAGTTACTGTATGCGGCAAATAGATTTCTGCTTAAACTTGAAGTCACGGAGCCACCGTGTGGTTCTCAACTCATACAGGACACCAAGGCACCACTTGGCATGCTGCCATTAGCCAGCTAACAAGGTGACCACAGCAAAACAACTGGACCCTGCAAAAGCAGTTTGGCACACCGGGCACTCTGTGGGGAGGCTGCCCTGGGCTTCACAGGCGGCCTAGCAGCATCCCTGGCTCCCACCCATAGATAACAAGTCACACCCAGGACCCTGGGAGCAGCAGCTGTGACCACGTGTGACGCAGAGTCAGTACCCACCGGGGCTGGACTGCCTGGGGTGGACCCCAGATGCAGAGCCACGTGAGGCCGTGCGGCACGATGGCCTTTCCCGCTGTCACACACTCACTCCCACTGCCTTGCACAGCCACCCATGACGCTCCTTGGGGACGACAGACAGCACATAGGATGGACAAATACGTTTTCTTCACAAGCAAGGGCCTGGCACGGGGTGCCCGCTGCCCAGGTGGTACCCGTCTCTAACCTGTGTTGGCTGGTTTCATCAGCCCATGCTGGCTTTGTGCTTGTGGCCTATGGACCTGGGTCTGTGCTCACTTGGTACCTGCCATTTCATAACCCTCAGGGGTAACTTCCCCAAGTCAGGGTCGCTTTCATCTGCAGATGAACAGGTTGACAAGGCCAGCAAGCAGCCACATGGCCTTACAGGCAGAGCTGCCCTACCGCAGCACCGCATGCTCTGTGCTCTTGGCTGGGTGGGCACCGCCTGGGTCCCTCCCGCCCTCCCCCAACGCAGAGCACAGGAGACCTTAATCCACAGGTCTGTCCACCGAGTCCTGCTCTATGCTCAAACGTAGAGGACCAGTGGCAATTACTCTGCACAAGGCACCTTGGCTTCTAGCAAGTTTGCAAGCACCAAGTAAAACCCTGTTTCTCAGAGCCATGCAAGAGTGGGCGGGGGGGGCACTGTGCCCATGTTCAGACTGGCCCCTGCAAAGATGTGACAAAGGGCTGCTGTTCTGGGCTAAGCGTCACCGGCTCCATCGAGTCTCAGTCCCGCCAGCTCAGCCTTCTTCTGGGACCTCGCTGGCCCCATCGGATCATGGCTAAAGAGGCCTGCACACCCATGATCTCAGGGAGGTGAGCAGGAGAGGCGCCAAGCCCACGATTTACGGGCAGGCATCCAAATCACGGCTAGGCATCTACCAGCACCTTCTTGCCCTCCTGTTTACCATCCGCGCCGGGCACCGGAGCAGTGCAGGCAGGTCAAGCTTTTAGCCGTTGCTAAGTGACTGCTGAGGGATGGTACTGTGACATCAGCTATAGTCACCCCTTCTCTCACAGTCCTTCTTAGCACCCCTGAATTTACTGCTCAGTCTAGCTCATCGGGGGAAATAAATGAACAGAAGGGGTCCAGACATGTGTCACGGAACAGACGTCATTTTCTCATTACTTGTTTGGGGAGTCTTCCGAAGTTCTCCCATAACTCCTCACTTCTAGCACATGAGACGCAGACTGGGTCCCTGAAGCTTTGCGCTCCAAAGGAAGACTTCTTGGGTCCAGGAGCTTCTTCTCAGGGCTGCTACAGCTGCATGAACGCCAGGGAAAAACGCTCACCCCTAACGGCGGTCGGGCGGAAGAAGTGAAAAGCGCTCACCCCTAATGGGGGCAAGGTGGAGGAGGGGTGTTTGGGCCTGTACCCTGGTGTGGTACCTTCCTGAGTCACTTCTGTCTTATCAGAACGGCAGACAGAATTCTAGAGCTCACCCAGCTCTACTTTCCAGCTCAGGAAACAGGGCGCCAGGGCACCACAGCCACGCCCATGGTTACTCCGGGTCGCTGCAACCTCGGCAACAGGACCTGCATGTCCCCTGTGCAGCAATCCAGACAGCTTGAGGCCTGGGGCTTTGGTTTGGAAATACTTGGTTTTCTCCAAGTGTTCTGCTTTGATTTCAACTGGGTGGGGAGCTAACGGAGCCCAGGGCCTTTTATCCTGCTCCTCTATCCTAAATCCTGTAGGAAATTGGGGACGCAGGCAGCCACATGTCAGGTAGAGGGACTGCTGGAGGTAGACACGGAGGGGTCTCTCCCACGCACGATCTCTGTGGCTAAAGGGCCTGCGGTCCTGATTTAGCTGTGGTGAGTTTTGCGTTCTGACTGGCTGGACTAGCTTGGAGCTCCCAGGAAGACAAGGACCCGGCTAGGAATTGGGGTGTCTGAGACGAACTGGGTTGAAGCCATCATTGGGGTTTGCGTTGAGATCTGGGGTGTACACGGGGCAGAGTTTACTTGGGGTGCAGGTTCCGAGGAAGTCAAGCTCTGCTGTCTGGGGGTCCTATTGGAACGGGTCTGCTCTGGGATTCAGAATTCTTGGAAGGATGGGGTTAGTTGGGGATTTGGGGTTCAGATACAGTCCTGGTTCTGTGGCAGCTGGGGGGGTGGGAATCATACAGGTATGCCCTGAGATTTGGGGGTATTGGCAGTCACAGGATCTGATCCAAGACTCAGGATGCTGGTCTAGACCTCAGGGTTGGTTAAAACTGATGGATTTGGGCTTCAAAGAGGCGTCCTGTGGGTCAAGGGTGGGTCTGACCCTCGTCTTCCTTGCAAGCATATCCTTGCATGCATGTGGTCTCCGTGAGGCTTAGGGGTTTGGGTCCAGCACGTCAACTCAAGCTCTGCAGTCCTGTTGACTCTCTGGCTCTCTCACAAGGACCCTTTCCCGGAATGGGTTCTGAGGTGGTGACGGTGAGACTGGAGACTGGATTTCAGGGGGAAGACAGAGGCCGTGTTGAACACGAGGGTCCAGGTGAGGGCAGGGTTCAGTTGGAGCTCCGGGATCCCAAGGCAGGCACAAGTGCCTGGTGGGTTCGGGGTTGAACCTCAAACTGGGCACAGCTGCTCTGGGACACATGACGTGGGTCAAGCTGCTCTGAGAGTCGGTTGTGGGTGGGCAGAGGCAGCTTTGGCAACTCAAGTGTGCCCTGGCAGCCTGCTCTGAGACATGGGCCATGTTCTGGGGCTGGCAGGCTCTGGGCCAGGCCTGGCATCCTGGAGGAATCGGGGCTCTGGCGGTTATGGGTTAACTTGGGGGTTTGGGGCTCACTTTTGGCCAGGTTTATTATGGGATTGAGAAGCCCAAAGTGGGCAGGCTGTGTTTTGAGTTCTGATACCCTTGTGTGGACACAGTAGCTGGAGAAACTCAGGGTCCTGGGGTGGGCATGGTCAGCCTTGAGCCTCGGGTCCAGTCCCAGGCAGCTATGGCCTGGGTTTCGGGGTCCTGAGGTAGGGAGAGGATCAGCATTCTGGGGTAGTCATGAGTTGGCCTGGAGATTTAGGGTGCAATCTGGGGAAGTTCTGTACTCGGCTTTGGGCTCCTGGGATGGGGTTTGTTCCCCCCAGGTGGATGGGCATCACCATGTGGGCATGGCTGCTGGGGATTGCGGGCTAGGAGTGGTCCTGGTTAGGCTGGGGATTTGGGCTTCACATCTGCCCAAGTTTGTTCTCGGATGTGGGATCATGTGGTGGGCCAGGGCTGCACTGACACTTGCAGCCTGGCAGGGGATGGAGGACTCAGGGCTCCGGGCTGTCACGGCCAGCCTGGAGGTTACGATCGGGCCATGGGGCTCTTGGGGACAGTGGGGACTGTGTGGGGCTGTGGTATCCTTACGTGGACATGGCTGAAGGGAAGACATGGATTCTGGCACTCACAGCCCAGTTCTGGTACTTAGGGCTTGGCTTGCCTGATGTCTGGGGTCCTGAGTTTTGGAGTCCTGCTGAGATGAGCTTTGCTCCAAGCTTCCAGGCTGCTCTGTCCACACTTGGCCCGGTATTGTCCCTTGTGAAGAATGGGAATTTCCAAGTCTAGGCTGAGTGAGTGGGTGGATGGATGGAGGTCTTCTGGTATCAGTAGGACCCCTGTAGGGAGTGCAGACGCAGCCTGACCCAGGCGGGGTCTATCTCTTACCAGGACCGCCTTGACAGTTGGGGTCCAACGTGACGGTCCAGCCCCTGAGTGGCTCTCTAATCTATGGGTTCAAGGTATTGGAATTTGCTTTGTGACCCGCCCCCACCACCACCAAAGGCAGGCTTTCCTTTGGCACTTCAGGGTACCCGTGGACTGGGCAACACCCCCCCCCCCGACCCCGGTGGGGGCGCTCAGGAGACAGGAGAGGGGCTCGGGCAGGGGCCACCTTGGTCCAGGTACTGCAGCCGCTGCAGATTAAAGGGGATGCCGGCCATGAGGTCCAGCTCTTCCTTGAGCTCTCGCACGGTCATGTCCAGACGGCAGTTGGTCACCCGGAACATCTCCCCCGTCTCCTCCAGCCGCACTCGCAGGGAGAAGGCTTCAGGAGCCCAGTCGAGCGACGTGCTCCAGGCTTGCAGGTCACCAACAAGCCGCCTGCTCCCGCTGCTGCGAACCCAGGTCGGCGACGGCCCGGGCACACACCCGGGACCGCCCGAGCACACAGAGCCCGTCCGGGCCCCGGCTGCACCCCGCCGCCCGGGCGCCTGCATTGAGGCCGGGGCGAAGGACGCCCCCAGCCACGGCGCCGCCCGCGCACCGCCCGCCCCCGCAGCCGCCCGCCCCATGGCCCTGCGGCCGGCTCGCGTCATTCGGCGCCCGAGTGCGGTGGCCGCGCGTCATTGCCGCCCCCGTTCGGCCCACCAGGCCCGTGCGCCAGCGCCCCCGCTCGACTATGACGCCCAAGCCCGGCCGCCCCAGCCAGGCGCGCTGCGGGGGTCTCTCCGGCCGCCCCCCACCGTCTCCCTCTCTCCTGCCCCCATCCCGGGGCGCTGCCGAGGGCCCGATTCCCCGTGGACGCAGGAGACGGTTTGTGGGACAGTGGAAGAGGGCTTGGGCCCTGGGGCGAAGGGGTAGGTGCGCTGTCCGAATGCCCGACTAGGGGCGCCCACCCAGGGCTGAATTTGGGGTCGTGTCCCAAGTCCTCGCAGTTTCTGAGCAGAGCAGGGAAGCCGCAGGAGGGGTGTGGGGTACAGGTGGTCCGGAGCCTGGCTGTGGGAGCCTGTCCCCCTCCCCACGTGCCTCCAACCACGGAGCTGTAGAGCGCCCCAAGCAGCCTCAGAGGGGCAGGGGAGACGGGGCAAGGGGGCTGGAGGATCAGATGTGCTCATGAAAAGCGGACCCTGTCCTCCCCGCAGCAGGCCTGGGTCCACCTGGCACAGTGACCCTGGCCGCTCGGGAATGGGGAGGTGGACCTGCAGGGATGGGTGCACTCCTCAGACTGTTGGGGGGGAAACGGGCCGAGACACTGGCCCTGGGTAGTTGTCTCTTTGTTGTTTTGTTTTTGTTTGTTTGTTTGGAGGGCGTCTGCGACTTGCTCCTGGGCAAGGCAGGATGGGTTCCCTGCTGGGCCACCTGTGGGGAGCCTCACACATCCAGTCCCCCTGGGACAGGCAGGTCAGCACGGTGACAGGACCAGGTCAACCCTGGTCCTACCAGGCAATGAGAAAAAAATGCAGGCACGGTGGGAGGGCAGGCAGAACCAACAAAATCCAGAAGCAGTCTCAAATATAGGCTTTAAAAAATCCTGGTAAGAAATTACAACCATGTTTTAAAAAGTAAAACTTTGCATTATATAAAGGTACAAATGTGCATTGGGATTCAGCCAGCATGCTCCACACAGCACAGCTTTTTTTTTCCTCCCCTTAATGGAAAATTTAGTATAGAATATGAGATCACAGCCGAATGACTCCATTTCCTGATAGATCAACAGATTTTTAACAACGTGATAACCTTTGGACAGTTAAATAAATTAATAAAATTGTTATGAAGGCAAAACCATACCTCTACATGTTTATCATGGCGAGTGTTAAACAGAAGAGAGGATGGCTTTTGTTCCTAACACACAGGCTGCCCTGTGCCTGCCTCTGTGCTGTGGCCTACATCCATCCTGGGGGGCAGGCTCTTGGGGGGGCAGGCTCTCGGTGCAGGCCTTTTTAGAGGCTGGAGTATGGATCCTTCTTTGCTGTGTTGTGAAAATCTTTTCAGCACAACTGGAGGGAAATTTCAATATGTAGCTTCACAAATTTTATTTTCAAAACAAAACAAAAAGGACAAAGAATGCAATGCCAGGGGAACAGGACTGGCTCCGGGTCCTCCACACCCAGGCCCTGAGTTCCCTAGGCAGCTGTGGCCCATCCAGGCCCTCCCCTGCCCACCGTGACAACAAAACAGAAACAGAAAGTGCCCAGTGGCATGGCTCAGTCACCTCCCCTGCAAGCACCAGGATCCCATACCATCGCCAGTTTGTATCCCAGCTGCTCTACTTCCCATCCCTTGTGACCTGGGAAAGGAGCAGAGGATGGCCCAAAGTCTTGGGACCCTACACTACATGGGAGACCCAGAAGAAGCTCCTGGCTCCTGGCTTCAGATTGGCTCTGCTCTGGCCATTGTGGCTACTTGGGGAGTGAATCAGCAGATGGAAGATCTGTCTCTGCTTCTCTTGTAAATCTACCTCTCCCATCAAAATAAATAAATATTAAAAAAAGAAAAATCCAAACAGAGAGAACAAGCTGGACATACGTGTGCCTGCAAAGCTTCATCAAATGCTTAGAGAGCCTTGAATGATGAATGGGAAAATGTGTTGAAAGCTTTGCATTTTTTGCCCTTAGTCTGAGTTTGAAAAGCCTGAAATCCAGGCTCCGCGTATGTGATCCAGTCGGAAAGATATCTGATTACATTCCCCAAATCGGCGCCACTCATGGCAAGTGTGATGGAGACCAGGGAGTCCTGCTTGGCGGATGGTCCTAAAGCCTCACACACAGGCCCACAGCTCCATGGGCGCAGCCTCTGGGAGGCAGTGGGGGTGCTGCTGGAATGTTCCGAGCACGGTTTGTAACAAAAGAACAATATCGGAAAGACTGCCGTAAATCATTCTTTACTGGATTTCTTCAACCAGCCCATTTTTCAAAAGTAAACAAATCGGGCTATATTTGCAGCAACCCAAAGTAGAACATAAATTTAAATGATGTATTTGTTTGGCTCACTGATAGGAGACTAACACTACATTAATATATTTTCTTCTTGTCAGGAGTTATTTACATATGTACAGGATTTCAGTTAAAAATAAAATGCAATACCATAAACTATATTTTACAGGGAGGCAAAAATGCACATCTAGCAAATGTTTCCAGCTCACAGCACACTGCGAGGGGAACAGAGCCAAGCATGGGGAAGGCTGGCCATGTGCCACCTGGAGCTGCAGACACAGAGGGTGGCGCTGCATGGCACAGCCTCCGATCCATGAGCGTGCCCACAGAGGGTGGCGCTGCGTGGCACAGACCCCCTCACCCAGGTTATGGCTCCCTTTGGGTTCAGTCCCTCAGAACTGTTGATGGAAAGGGGGTCGGCCACTTGATCCATGTGATGGAAAGTTCAGGAATCGCATCTTGTTCAGTGGCCCTTCAAGTGATGGCAGTTGAGCAACAGGTGCGCAGCACGGGACGACCAAACCATCACACAACAGTTGTTACTGTATTCCTAACGCAGTGAGGTCGAGATAATGCCACAGCATTGGGTCTAGGGTGGCAAACCGGGAAAATTCTTGGTCCAGGTCTGATTGCAGAACGCATATGGTCTCTTCCGCAACTTCAAGATGAGGGTGACTGGCACTTCTGAAATATGGAGAGAAAAGGGGTGCTGTAGTCCCGTGTGCCAAGAACCGTGTTCCAAATATACTCGCATCTTGCTTTGAGTCAGAACAGGAAATCATGCTTCAGAGAACCATCACATACATGAGCCCTTGCAGAGAGTAAGCCACCTCAGTCGATGAGTATTTCTGAAATTCTAATGATGGACTCCCAATGGTTATTACGCACATTTTAAAAACTAGAGTAAAATTTAACGTTATCTTTTCTCCCTAAAACCCTGCATTATTGGTGATGTGTAGGATATGGGAGCTGGCAGTGGGAGACGGAGGCAGGAGCAGAAGTGAGAGGTCTCCCATGTGCATGGAGAGAACACTGAGCTTAACGTGGTCCCATTAGGGTCACAGGGACCGTGAAGGCGGTGACCAACGCAGTCTTACTGCTCACAATGAGAAACAGATTAGAAGGGGGTAGAAGCCGAAGCTGAACTTTGCCAACCTCGTGGCCTTTCGTTGTCTTCCACCAGAGTTCTCCTTGCTAGAAGGTCACACATTAGTCTGCATTCTGACATGCTTATGAAACACAAAGCCTGAATTGTATCCATTTCCTTAGCGATTTTATGAACACCACAGATACATACAAGTTAACACATGTGAAGTCAGCTGTCAAACTCCCCCTTTCCTGGAAGAAACCTGGTCATGGCCCTTAACAGCTGATGGAGTCCATGCCAACACATTCGATCCAACAAAGCATGCCACACACCCTTCTCCAGCAGCGTCTGCCTCAGCACGAGGCTGGCGGGACCCACACCGAGGCCTCGGCACGAGGCTGGCGGGACCCACACCGCGGCCTCGGCAGGCTCGGGAGCATGTGCTCGGCCGCATGTGCTCGGCCAACACACACCTCGCTGGCCATTGCCTACAAGGACAAGAAAGCCCCAGCTACGGGAGTGACGTCTCCTGGCTTCCTCCACAGTGCCCCCTGTAACGCCAAAGAGGCCACTCCCAAGTCTGCAAGGGTGCTTGCACGGCGGGTGGGCAGCGAGCTTCAACACTCAGGCACTGACGGGCAGCTAACCTGGCAGTGTAGCCCATGAGGCACTGGGCTCCACGTGCCACAACCAGTTACAGTGTAGGCTTTACTGCCTGGTCACTTGTGGCTGTGCACCCCAGGCGAGTGGCCCACCCTCTCTGAGCCTGTTTCCTTGCCTGTGTGATGCCAGGTCGTTTATCTAAGGCATCTGGCCCAGGACTGCACACAATGGGAGAGAAGGTGAAGAAGGGCTCACCAGAGGACAGGGGTTGTGGCTCAAGTGGCAGCCGAGCTGAAGCCCCCCAATGGCCAGGTCTCTGCAACAGCTGACACACTGCTCCGAGGCCTCTGAGGCACAGGCAGCTTCACGCGAGCCCTCCGCACGTCTGTGCCTTGTGGGGCCTTCTTGATCAGTGGGGAGAAAATCCACAGCTTTTCTTGAACCAGTGGTTGGTATCTGCCCCCTGGTCTTTATCATAGATTGCTGTAAGCCTCAAGTAAAGAATTAAAACATAAAAGCAAGAACATTGCATCCAGGTTTCTCCTGCAAGTGATTCCAATTCAGAACACAGACTTCAGCTGGGAGCCTGGGTGTGACCGTGATGCTGGCTCTGTTCCCTGTGCTTCCTGCAGGTGGATGGTCAGGAGTAGGCCCATGATGCCCCTCGGACCCAATAGGGGGCGCTACCAAGCCCTCTGAATGGGGTGCTTCTCTGGGAGAGGAGGGCCTTGGGGTTTGCAGCAAATCCCCGCTCTTGGGCTTCCTTAACACCACTCCATGTCCCTCTATCTGGCTGAAAATGTACATCATTTACAACACTTTAGCAGGAAAAGAAAATATTGGTTTTATACTTGCTGTGTGTCTTGAGCAAGTAAATCAACCTCTCTGGGCTTCAAATGCTACACTGGCTCAGCTCTTACTAGAAAAGCACCAGGCCAGAGCAGCGTTGTCTCCATGACACCAAGCAGATGGGGCGGGGGCAAAGGACGCACGGGAATGAATTTCAGCCCTTCGTGGGTTCAGTGGCCTCTGCTCTGGGGCCGCCCTCCCTCCAAGGCAGGCTAGCTGGTGTGAGGTGCGAGCCAGAGTATGCCAGGCACACAGTAGGTCCTACACCCTAGCGAGGGGGCAGGCAAGTGTGCCCTGGGAAGGGAAGGGGCCTGGGGGACTGGGACTCCCGGGAGATGAACAGGCTGTGATCCGGGCAGCCTCCTACAGTTGCGGCAGCATGGAAGCCAACGCCTGCCTTCCCACCGTTAGCACAGTGCTGGGAGTGCAGGATGAGCTCCTGGGAAACCAGGGGACGCTGGGAGCCGAGTGTGCAGGAGCTGCGGGGCTGCTGGCCTCTGACACCCGCCCTGCTCACGCACTCTTCCACCTACAAAAGGAATTTACAAGGACGGGGGAATTGCATACATATATATGTATTTTTTTTTGCCGGGTGTAATCATTAGAATGCAGAGAAAAACTGTTTAAATATACAGCAATACATTCATACCCAAGTCACATACAAACCATTTCCTAAATGGACATTAATAAAGTAGATGGCATCGGAGAAATACATTTGGCTTAAGCTTCTGAATTTTATAACACGTCCCTTTTACTTTTTAGGACATATCATTTTTGTAAAATTTTCATGTTATCAGATTATCTTAAAATCAATATTTCAAATAAAAAACATCTTTTGTCCAGTATTCATCTGGTGTTAAATCCACAGAAAAGAGGGTTAATTTTTCTACACTCGAGTTTTTGCTAATTACGTATTTTTTCCCTTAAAAGTCAAGCTAAAAATCCGACTTAAATTGAAAAAAAAACCCTGCATCGTTGTTTAAATAAAGCATTTCATGTATGAAATTATTTATCCACAATTTCCTTCACTGAAACATGCACTTTAACAATAATAGTAAGAAGAAAATCCTGCCCTGCCATTGACAAGACGGGCACAAGGTTCCGTATTTCTAAGCGTCCAAGCCCAGGGACCCCGGCAGGGGACGCCCGGAGGCGCCGTGCAGGAAGCGCCGCAGAGCCCACTGCAGCCTGAAGTAGAGAAAACAACTGTGTATTCTGCAGTCCCAGAAGACCCCTTGCTAAGTTCCTTTATTTTCCTTTGCCTGGAAGCTGCGGGGGAGGAAGCAGCGGACCATCCAGGCCACCCCGCGTGCGGAGAAGCCGGGAAGGCGCGAGCGAAGGCGCGCGGGGCGGCTGGCTCGCTGAGTTAGGCTGTGAAAATAAATGGCGTTGTTTTCGCCCGGGGAAAAAAAGCGACTGGGAGGAAGTTGGACGCAGAAGCGCTGAGCACCGGGGATCACGTCCATATGGAGCATCACCAACTGCCGGGGCCAGCGGCGCCCGCGATGGCCAGTAGCGTGGCCACCTGCCCGGCCACCTGCCCGGCCACCCGCTCGGCCCGCGCGCCGCCAGAGGGCGCGAGCCCTTCGCGCAAGACGCGGAGCCAGGCGCACGGCGGGCACCGGTCAGCGTCCCATCCAGGCGGGCCGACCCTCGCCCCAGGCGGCTCCCCATGCTGTCCTGGCTCTCCCCCAGAGCTCTGGGCCCGGGAAGGTCTCCGCAGAACTCTGGCTGTGGGTAAGATAAGCGGACACTGAGCAGAAAGGCGAATCTCAGCTAAGTGGGAACGAGGGCCTGCAATGGGCTGGCAAACAGCCACGCGGGCCATGGGACACACAAGTACGGGGTCAGCGGCGCTCCTGAGCCCCCCTTTATGCCCTTGGCAGTGGCCTCATTTTTCCAGGAGTTTTGACTACGTAAAAGTACGACGTACCCTTAGCGAGAGGCCACTCTCAGAATGTTCCAGAACGCTTCAGCAAAAATGTGCTCAGATTAACAGGGAGAAGTGGAGAGGGGGTGATTCATCACGTCTGTGGTTCACATCAATTGCCTTCGAGAGCGGCAGTGCGGCCTCATTTCAGAGTGACATGAGCCCTGTCTCCATCCAAGAATGATGGCTCCCTGGGGACCATGCCTTCGCAATGTACAGCCCTGGAGTTCAGTTTACACCTTAATAAAAACATAATCTCTTTATCCAAAAGAACACTGGTACTGCCGGCTTAGAAATCAATTACAAGGCAGGAAAATTAAGAATTATTCCATCTAATTTGCCTTCTCATATCCCCTGGTAGGGTGTTACTTACCCGGCGAGCTCACAGCAAAGCCTCCAGCCTGCCGCATTTTCCCACTAGAAATGCTTTAAGCTGGTGAAGATACTCTTCCTCTTGGCTTCATGGAACCAACGGTTTTAAGGGAGAGAGAGAAACAAAAGCAGGCAGTCTCTCAAAGTGGCCCGTCCCCTCCCTGCCCTGTCCCGCAGGTTTTGTGCCGCACCGCACCGCAGGCATCAGTTGTAACTGGTCTGACCAGGAACACGCCCGCTAGCCCGGGGCAGCACCTGCTTCACAGCGTCCCCCAGCGGCCTCTTCTTTCAGCCTCCTACCTCAGCCCTCGTGAGTGCATGACTGTAGGATGGCGTGCATGAGGTGACCGAGAGTGCACTCCTGCGTCCCAGAGCTGAGCCTGCTGTTCGGTGCCAGAGGGAGCCGCTCCGGCCCTGCTGGCGCATTGGAGGAAGTGGCTTCTGCAGGTCATTTGGCTCCTCAGTCCTGCCGAGAAAGCCCTCCCTGTAGGACTGAGGCTGCATTTCAGCCCAGGCCCAGCCCTGGTCAAGTCAGGCCCCGGCCCAGGGAGCGTGACGCGGTACGTCCACCAGCCTGCACAGGCACAGAGCTGCAAGGCTGACTTGCATGAGGAAGAAAGGCCTAGAAGGATTTCATCCTCAGACAGGTCACAGCAGCAGGGCTGCCACCTGCTGTGAGCCTGCCGCGGCCTCCCACTGACACCACACACACCACCCAGTTGCCTAGGAGAGGGGAGGCTGGTTGATTTTTAACCCTTCCTCCAACCCTTAGGGAATCACAAAGGTGTTTAAAAACCCACAGAAGATGAGCATCAGGTTAGCTGCATTAAGTGGTCCCCAGAATCCCAGCTCACTGACAGGCCAGACTAGGGGTGAGCAGGCGAGAACCAGCCAGATTCTCATTCCTGGAGCCACTCACACCTTTATTTCAGCAGCGACCAAAAGGTGCCAATTTGCATTCGCATGAGATTCTGGCCGGCTGCAGTCCTCCTTTTGTTTCTGCCGAGAGGCCCTCCGTGTGTCTGTGCGCGCCTCTGGAGAGGCTCTGCTTACCTGCACACTGCAAGCTGGCACTGTGCACGCGGCTCTCGGACAGCACCCAGCACCCGCAGTGCTGGCCCCTGTCAGTGTCGCCCCCGGGAGGCTGTGGTGCAGTGCTTAACCATGTCGCCATCCACAGTGTGGGCTCAAGCTGGCCGAGGATGCATCCTGACCCGGCAGAGGCTGGGGTATTATATCCTGGGAGACGGGAGAGACGGTCAGAGAAATGAGAATATTCATGAACAACAAGCCGTGTGGGCAATGTATGGAGAAAAGAAGAAAGCGGAGTGCCGAGGGCAGCGGGGACCTGGCTTTTTCAATCCAAAGAGGTTTTCACAGCTCAGTGCCGCTTTGGCTGTCCCTGGAGAATAGTCTAGAAACAAGGGTCTGCCCAGCGAGACACGCCCACCCCCGGGGAGGGGAGGCTGATCTGCTTTTCTGCGAGCCGGTGGGGGGGTGGTCCTGCTGCTGGGGTCTCTCTGCAGCTTGTCTCATCCCGTGTGAGAGCAGTGCGCCACCATGATTGATTCATTTCAGGAAAACTGCAAGGCACAGAAGCCGATCCACAAGACAGGACTGAGAGCAGATCCCATTCGGTAAAAGCAGCATCAGAAACGTCTTACACGGGAAAAGCAACATGACTCGTCTCAGTCGGCGCTGAGTGCCAGTGTCAGGCAGGGCGGTCAGCACCACAGTTACAACGCCGGCACGCCACACTGCAGTACGTGGGTTCGAGTCCCAGTTTTCCAGCTAGTGCACACACTGGCATGCAGTACATGGTGGCTCACGTGGGGCAGCTGGCCTTGCGAGCACGTGAGTGGACAGCAGTGCGTGGGGGCTGATTGTCTGCCTCGCTACCCCCTTTCTCCTCCTCTTTGTGGCTTCTATTTCTTTACCTTTCAAATAATTAAAAAATAGTATGGATGTCAGATCTCTTTTCTTACCTTCTTTCTCCTTTATTAAGCTACTATTCCAGATTGTTCAGAAGACTTTAAATACCACCTTAGAAAATTTTTTTAGTGTTAGAGGGAATGTTAAAAACATAAAGAACTAAGTTAACATAGTTAACTAAATTAACATAGTTGACATCTAGAGAAGAAAAATATGTGGTTCCAATGGCAATTCTTAAACTTCAGCAAATGGGGGCCCGGCGGCATGGCCTAGCGGCTAAAGTCCTCGCCTTGAAAGCCCCCGGGATCCCATATGGGCGCCGGTTCTAATCCCGGCAGCTCCACTTCCCATCCAGTTCCCTGCTTGTGGCCTGGGAAAGCAGTTGAGGACAGCCCAATGCATTGGGACACTGCACCCGTGTGGGAGACCCGAAAGAGGTTCTTGGTTCCCGGCTTCGGATCGGCGCGCAACGGCCCGTTGCGGCTCACTTGGGGAGTGAATCATCGGACGGAAGATCTTCCTCTCTGTCTCTCCTCTGTGTATATCTGGCTGTAATAAAAATGAATAAATCTTAAAAAAAAAAAAACTTCAGCAAATGGAAAGGCTTCTGGTCTTCAAGGAATAAGCCTGTGATTCAGATTTGTTCTCAGGGCGTCTGACTGCTTAGTCCCCAGGGGTCACTGGTTCTACCGAGTCCTCCAGGGCTACAGGGCGTGTTACTAACCCCGGTCCTCAGCATTGCTGGCTGGTACCAATTCACTCCTGAGGAGGACTGTGCCCCTTCTAGCAACCTCCTTCCGCGAGTCCAGCCCGCAGCTTCCCCCAGGCCATGGCCCCTGCGAATGTCAAAGTCGGCCTTTGCCGTTACCGTGACAGCAGTGCACCCAGCGCAGATATGGGGGGGGGGGCAAGAAAAACAGTCTCCATGGAGTCCAGCTCCAGGAGGACGTCCCTGCAACAGACTGAGGCGGAAGGTGAGCCTGCGACTGCTGCTCTTGAGGCCCTGGCGCCTCCCCAGACCACTGGCCAACAAGGCCCTCAAGTCACGCTCCCTGCAGGCTCGGCTCTGAGGCAGAGATGCCTGGGAGAGGAGTTCCAACAGCAGTCTTGGTGTTTGCGGGAACCAACATCCCTAATGTTTGCTGATGAAGCGTTACATTAGGTTAACAATTAAAATGAGAACATTCAGTGGTGACATATTGGTCTCTGATTGTTGATGAACATCAGCTGGGATGGACCTGACCTTCCCCCGAGCCCAGCATGCGTTTCCAACATGCACGGGAAATGTCATCCTGTCTGCCAGCTTAATGGACTCTGACAAATAAGCTCAATGTATGATCCGGGAAAGTCGATTAATACACCCATAGATGTCCTGCCTGCCCTGAGGCATGCAACCAGAACCTTCTGTTCCCAAGGTTTTCACCAAATTGTACTGTTTATTTGAACAGAGGACATGATGAAACAAATATTTTTGATATGGTGCCTCACGCCCTCAGCTTCTCCTAGCCAACAGATTCACATTCACTAAGAAGCTGGGCTGCTGGAGCCATTGTCACCCACTCAGCACGATGTCTGCTTCGGGACGGAGTGGCACCCACTCCAGGAGCCCCAGCAGTGCAGCCCCAGAAGGGACCCCCAGTCCCACCAGGAGGGAGCTCTCACATCTTGCACCCAGCCCACCCCGTGGCATGAACACGAGACACAAGCGTGGGCTGCGGCGGGGGCAGCTGGGGAGGACGGGTACAGAGCTGACGGCAGAGGTCTCGTTCTCTTCCAGAAACGTGTAGAGCAACACAGGCCCCTCTTGACACGGCCACCACATGCTGCCACCAGTCACAGAGGCAGAGAAGGGGACGGAATGTACACCTTGGGCCAGGCTAACCAGCCTCGACACCCCCACCCCAGGACACTTCTTCCTGGCACCCTGCCCATGCATTCTGAGTTTTTTGTTTCATCTTCCTTCTCCTACAACTGGAAGCAAATTCAAAGATCTCAGTGGAACCTGGGGACATGACAACCCTGACATGCCATGCCCAGGGCAAAGCTCGGTTACGCCCATTTGTGATTACCACCTCCTGAGACCTGATCTTTCTCCCCGACTTCTGCTCAAGCAGCCCAAATATCTCCCAGTCCCATAAGGCAAATATGGCCACAGCTGCCAACTCGCACTCCAGATGACACAGGGAGCTTTCTCTGGTGCAGACCCAGGCTAGCAAAAGAGGCTGTGGCCTCACTCTGCCCTGCCCAAAGGCAGCCTCTCCCAGTCCTCACCTGTTGACACTGTGCAGGTGTCTGCTTTCTTTACTACAGCAGCACTGCCAGCCCAGGGAGACGACCAGAGATCTGAAACTCTATCATGACATCGCCCCTGCTTGGGGGCAGAGAAACAGCTGGCCCTCCACCTTGAGCCCAGAGCACTTCCGGTGACACGAACATACACAGGCCCACCGTAACTGTCATTCTCTCTTCCTGCCCTGTCTGGTGCTCCGAGTGGGAGCCAGGTAGGGCTCGGGAAGGCACAGGCGCATCCCACGGCCGGAGCGCACTGCAGAGACTGCCACTCGGGTCCTAGGCCCTCACAAGGGCCAGCCCCAGAATGCAAGGAAAGGGCCACTGCTGGGGTCACCTGCCAATGTCGTTCCTGCACCAGGGCAACGGGGGCCTCACACAGGGACCCCAGGGGGCCCCCTCTGCTCTGGCTCGAGATGCAAATGCCTGCACAAAGTGACACAGAGCTTCCCCATGGTGAGGCGCCCCACAAGAATCATCTCCTGTCATCTTCGGAGAAGGTACCTTTTGATCCCCACCCTGTTTTTGTGGAAGAGAACCAGGGTTATCAATCACCTGATCGATTGGTTGTCTCGTTATCTAAAACATGACCTTAAGAATAAAATGAAATTCGCCATTTATCATCTCTGCTGGGATGTATTAATAAAAGAAAGCTGAGTGCTGTGATTTCTGTCCCATGTTGGTGACAGAGGGACAGGACCAGCACTTACCACGCTTTGTAATATCCTGGCCACGGATGATGCGGCTGACAGAGTGGTCCCATTTTCAGAGGCCAGACTGCATCTGCGACGGACACTTTGTTTAGCATCTGTCGGCGTGCTCGTGGGTCACACGCTGGCCAAGCGTGTGGTTCTTGGTGTAGCTGATAATACGTGGCACAGAGCTGCAGGGAGAGAAGTTGCAAAAATTTTAATCGCTTAACTTGGCTTGTGGGTTTTTCTTTTTTTTTTTTTTTAAAGAGAGGTCTTCAGTCTGACAGTGTTCTCTAGGTGCCTGCCCGAGCTCGAGTGCAAACACACTCTGTACAGCCGTGCCCAGGCTTGAGTGGGACCGGCAGCTCCCAGCCTGCAGCGGTAGCGACGGCCAGTCCCGGGAAGCTGGACACCGAGTGCTCCTGGAGCCGCTCACGGGAACCCACAGACCTCCATCAGGAAAAGCCCAGCTGCCCTCAGGGGGCTGCAGAATGCCCGTGTCTGGAAGGAGCAGTGACTCGGGGAGGGGCGTGTTGCTGTCCCACTTATAAAGCACACGCAGCCTTGCACGAGGAAATCAATAAACACACGGATAAGGAATGTCCTCACCTGAGCACCAAGCCCCAGGCACGTCCATCCTTCCCAACCACAGCACAACTATTGTGTCTGTGTGTACTTTTTTTTTTTTTTCAGGATCCATTTATTTTTATTGGGAAGGCAGATTTACAGAGAGAAGGAAAGACAGACAGATTTACAGAGAGAAGGAAAGACAGAAAGGTCCTCTTCTGGTTCCTTCCCCAAGCAGCTGATTCAGAACTAGGAGCCAGGAGCTTCCTCTGGGTCTCCCATGGGCCCAGGGTCGCAAGGCCTTGTACCATTCTCCACTGCCCTCCCAGGGCAGAGAGCTGGACAGGAAGTGGAGCAGCCAGGACAAGAACTGGTACCCATATGCAAGGTGAGGATTTAGCCACTGGGCCACCCTACCGGGCCCCACAGCACAACTATTTGAGAACTTCCTAACACTCAACATTAAATACTTCTTATATTTTTCTATAAACTGGGTGTTGCATGCCCCTAACATCCCAACACGTGTATACATACACACACACACACACACACCCCTCTTCCTATTTCCTACTGGCTAAGGTCATCATACCCCCACATTCAGTGAAACATTTGGAGCTCAGGCATGGCTCCCTATTGAGCCCCGAGGAGTGCTGCCTCTCCAGTGTCTCGTGCAAGGGCCGGTTCACCAATAAACCCACCCTTGTTTCCGACTCTTGGGTCACAAAGAAACCAAGTCTGCGTATGCACAGACCAGTGCACCCGAGCGCATGGAGGGGCACCCAGGACCATGAGATTCAGCCCTCAGCTCTCTGGGTGGGGCATTTCCAGGGTCCAGTGTCACCTGTTTCCCCAGATATTTCTTCTGTCCCCAGGAACCACTGGCGATCTGCCCTGTACTGCTGGAGCATTCCCTGCCCTGGTTCCACAGTCCCCACGCCCTGTGTGGCGGCCACCTCATCACGTCCTCCAGCAGCACTCCCCAGAGGCCACTGGACCAGTCATCACTGCCCTGGCATTGGGGATGCAGGCAGCCTCAGTGTGTTTCCCGAAAACAGGCCCTTGTCTGCAGCATTCGAAGTGATATGTTACGTGTGCTCATTCCTTCAGCAAACGCTGATTTAATTTCCTTCATAAATTTAAGGACCAGGAGCAATGACGGGCTAACTGGATTTTCACATTGCCCTTCCCGAAAGCTTCACCAATCTCTGCCCAGCAACAGGAGTGAGTGTTGCCGCCTTTCAATCTCTCTAACTCGAGCAAGAGTACAAACCCGGCACTGTGTACAGACAGATCAGGACTGCAAGGTCGGCTTCCCAGATCAGTCGCTCAGCAGGAGCACTGGGCATGAAATGAAAAATACCCTGAAGAAGAACTTGTACTTTTCCTTGCTGTACAAAGACAAAGACCTCAAAGTTTGGCCAACGGCTTGGTTACTAACACTTCAGAGGCAGCGCCTCCTCGGCTGTCCCAGCTAGAATGGGTGTTGTGCATGGAAAGTAACATGGCGGTGCCCAGAACCCTGGCTGGCCGGCCTCTGCCTCCACCACGCCCAGGCATGGCCTGCCTATCCACAGGGCTGAGTACAGAGGCATGCATGCGGGCCGACAGACCCTCACCCAGGGCCTGGGCCTAGCCTCCTCTGACCTGCTGGCTGTGCTGCAATGGCACCAGTCATTAGCACTGGGCACATTCGAGCAGGTGCTAGTGCCCAGTGAAAGCCTGGCCAGCTCAGTGCCAGCGAGGCACAGCTTTCCGTTGTGGCTTCTACCAGGCCGTCTGTACCAGCTAACAGAGCGGAAATAACACAGAAAAGCCCACAATTGCAACAGCTGGTGCCTCACAAGTAGACGAACGCCCGTCTACACTCACCGACCCCGCAGAAGGATGAAGGAAACTGCTGGAGCACACAGACGTCCAGCTGTTGCCCCCAAGTGCCCAGCTTGTGACGGGCCCTGGCTCTCGGGAGCCCTTCCCAATCAGGCACCTTCCTCGGTGCCTCCACCAGGGCACAGGCACTGGGAAACAAAGACCCGAGCGTTCCAAAGGGCTGGGTATTTGTTCACTACTTTAAAAGTCTGCAGAAGGAAGACATGGTGCCTGGGGCAGGAGCCAGTGCATTCTGATGGAGGAGAGGGTGCCCCCGGGTGAAGAGGGGCACACCGCTCACTCTCCTCCCCGTGTCCAGGCAACAATGACCAGAGGTGTATAGGCCAGCTCCCACCATCACAGGCAGAGGAGGGTGACAGCCAGCATGAACGACCTCGCTGCAAGCTCCTTTGGTGGGACCAACCAGTAGTGGTCAGGACGCCACCCATGTGGGCACAGGATGCAATCACGAAAGGATACACGAGGGGCTTCCCATGTCCCCCGAGTACATTTCCTAAAGAACTTCACTAATCAGAAAGAGAAAATTTTTCTTTATAGGTTATTTAATCACTGCTCTCAATGAATATTTTATCTAAATTTAGGAGACACCATAGCTTCATTATTTATAACCCAGTAGCCATGTTTCAAAATCATTATTGCAATTACTTTTTGCTTCTTCACATAATTAAAGCTCTAATATTCCATCTTGCCCGGAAGGCCAGTTACTCAAACTCAAGCAAGATAATTGCTGGGGTTTCAGGTGGATGCCTGAGGCGTAGCAGGTGCTGGCAGTGACCCTGGTGGGGCAGACCTGGCCCAGGAGGAGCCCCCACCACTGCCAGCACCCAAAGCCTGGCTGAGGGACTGGGTGCTTGTGGACCCGTCCTCTTCAATGTGAAGACCAGTGGCTTCTACCAGGCCGTCTGTACCAGCTAACACAAGGTGGACACAAGGGGGTTGACAGACCGGAAGACAGAACAGTACAAGCACACAGCTGCAGCCTGTGGTTGGGGGCAGCCCTGAGTCCAAGTTACAATAATCACCCAGTTACTAGATGAGCCACTGGGCAGGACAACATGTGTACGCAGACTGACTACTGGCCAACTCTTTCTCCACTCAAAATAAACTCGATTTTCAATGGAAAATAAGGGAGAAATTTGTCCTACTACGTATAGTTCTCATTCTCCAGCTGAAATAACACCAGCTTTTATAAAGTATTTGAATGAAACTTACCAATCATGACAGGAACATCATGATTAGGAATGAACAATTCAGTTATGGTTTTCCCTCCCCAGTTCTGGTTTCCATGACACCCACTTGCTGCTTCCTGCTAATCTTACTGTATCATTTGAGATTTCAGATGCCCTCCTTTGGACCTTTAAGGTTTGAATGCTTTCAGTAATTAACAAAATACACAGCCTCAGGTGTGTAAGCAAGGAGAGGACCTAGGAGTTAGATGCAGCTGGATGAGCAGGTGACATGGAAGGACGCCAGGGCTGCTAGCAGAGCTGCCACCCTCACCCCAGGGTGGACGTCGATGACAGGTTTGACCAAGAGCAGTGGACTTCGGCACGTGTCGGAGGACGAGGCTTGAAAATTAGGACATAAACTGCTCAGAACGAGTCAACACCTTTTACAGGCTGCAGCTGGCACCCCCTGGCAGCCACCATGGTCTTTGGCTGGCATGCCCTACAGCTCTGTGGTTCCAGAAGATAGTTAACAAGAGAAGTGCAGGTGTTCCCCAGGTGCACACGCTGTCCTCACCTGTCTCTCACGCCTTGACCTGGAGGGTGTGCAACGCCGAGTCCCTCATTAACCAGCGGTAATCGCTCAGTTTGCCCTTACTCACAGATTCACTCAAGAATGGTTTCAACATATGCTTACTTTATGTCTGTCCAGAAGTCATGATTATATATTTTTTAAAAAAAAGTATCCTTTAAAACACAAAACAACCTACAATGCTTCTGCAAGGGAGAATCTGATAGGATCCAGGCAATTTCGAGCTGCAGGAAGAGGAGAATGAGGCTTGCTACTGGCCTCTATTCCGATACATTCAGTAAAAGACAACACCGTGCTTTCAAAACAACAGCCCATTCAGAACCAGGCTTTAGAACTGAGTTGACATGCTTGTACGCAAAATCAGATGAGCTTCTAGGCTAAGTTTTAAATCAATTCAGAGAGTATACCTTCTGAGGTTAAATCCGAACCACTCAGGCAGCACATCCAATAAAATAAGCCCCACAAAGACTTCCTGAGCCCAGCTGTTTCGGTGCCTGGCTCTGACCACTCTCCCCCAGAACCAAACACAAAGCCAGAGAAGATGCCCGGCTAGCCAAGGGCAGTGTCCAGAACTGAGACAAGAGCCTGTGGGCCAGGCGCCACGGTATTTCCTTGTGCAGCGACCTGAAAAGGCAATAACACTCTGGATTTTAATCTGGAAACGAAGGAACATCCCAAGGGGATTGAGGCCAGAGGGAGAGAGAGAGAGAGAGAGAGAGAAAGAGCAGCAGAGAGGGGATGGGAAGAGAGCCAGAGCGGCCTCCACCCGTCCCACCAACACCCCGCCTGAAGCTTGGGGCGACCTTAACCTCGTTAGTCAAGAAAGTTCAAACTGATGGATGCTAAAACAGAGCTGCCATTCTGAAGTAGCAGACTCACCGACATGGAGCTCACCAGCTGCCTTTGAAGGTGCACTAGGAAACCAGTCGGCAGAGACAAGTGGCCAGAGTTCACCTGCCCAAACCGCCTGGGTGGCTTCTCAGCCAACAGTGTGACACGCCTCACCCAGAACTGTGGCACACACCTGCCTCAAAGTGGCAACGGGCACATCCATTATTCTCATCTTTCTTTTTGTCTTAACAAATTGTAGGAACAAGCAGGAGGCTTGAGAGCAATTATCCCTCTAGTTGGACAGCTAACAAGCCCTTACGAAGCACAGCGCCCACACAGCACTGGGCCAGGTGCCTCTGCTGTACAGAAAACACAAGATTTACAACAATGCACCAAAGCCCAGGACTGCCTGGCTCCTAATTGATCTTGATGCATAATGCGTTTGGTTAGCAACAGGGCAAGAGACCCTCCCATTCTCTGCCTAGGAAATGAGGGAGGCCGGCGGAGGCAGGGGCAGTGGGGTGGGCGGGACTCAGGGAAGGGTCTTTAGGAAGGAATGGAAACAGCTTCCCACATGAAAAATGTGGCAGCTGCCGACAACTGACCGGGAGAGAACCTGAGGATTGGGGCAACAAGGTCCAGCAAAGACCAAAGGGCTCTGGACGCATACAGTCACGCCCAGGAAGTGCCTAGAGACGCAGCCAGCAGGACATGGCCTGGCCAGGGCCTGGCTGTACAGCTGCACCCAGAGTCTTCTCTAAGGGTGTTTGGACTTCTAAGCGCAGTGAACATGAGGCACCGTGAGCAGACATGCTCCTTGCCTGGTTCCTGCTGGCCACACTTGCCCCCTAGTTTGTGTCTGCTGCAGATATCCATGAGTTCACGGGGAACCAAACCCGAATCACTGAACTTAGAGAGCTTGGGAACTCTCACCTTGCCACCATACAGAGCCCACAGACCTGAGGGAGCAGCAGGTGTTCAGTTGCTCTCTGACTCAGCAGGGCAGCCCCATCATAGGTTAGCCATGAAAACAAGAACATTCTCACCACTTGAATTGCCAAAGCTTGTAAGTCACAGCTGCCAATAAGAACATATGGTCCAAAAGCAAAACTTTCAAAATGCTTTCAAAATACCCAAGAACAAGAAACAGAGACCCTCTTCCCGGGGCCTCCCAGGAGGTTTCTCAATGGAAGGTCAAATATTCGTTTCATGCTACGCAGTCCAGCACATGGCTGTAATGGCTGGACCTGGGCTGATTCGAAGTCAGAAGTCAGGAACTGCTTCCGGATCTCCCATGTGGGCCATCTTCAGTTGATTTCTCAGGCGCATTGAGAGTGACTGTATCAAAAGTGGAGCATCCAGGACTCAAACTGATGCCCCTATGGAATGCTGGCACCACAGGTAGAGGCTTAGCCTACCATGTCACAGCCTCTGATCCAAAGCTTCAGTAACGTCTCATTTATAACATTGATGTCCAATCTAAAATCACTATTCATGTGTTTACAGCAGAAAAAAAAAGATCCGAATCCAGGATACACTGGAGACAAACGTCAAGATGACCCAAACACCCCAACTTCTAGACAAGGTCTTTGAATGAGCTGCTACAAAGACAGCCAGACTATAAGGAACTTGTGCCCCAAGAAGAGCAGTCAGAAACTGACATCACACGAGATCCAGACCCGTACAGACGCCACAGAAGACCACGATGGAAACTCCAGAGCCGGAAGGCGCCACTCAAACAAAAACTGCCAGGGGGGAGAGGCAGAGTCTCTCTGATCACACCTGAATATCAGAGAGGACAAGGGATGAAGAAAACCCAACAGGCCGACAACCAGGCACCCCTCCCCACGTGATCCGGGCTGCAGACTGAAAGAACCAGAACAGCACGCAAACAGCTTCTGAACAGCAACAGCCTGATGCTCCCGAACGTGCCCTGACCAAGGCCAGCAGATGCAGCCGGATAAACACTTGGGGTGCCGAGGTGAGAGATCACAGCAGCAGCCGGAGAACACGAGCAGGCTTCACACGCGGGCGAGCAAGCAAATGACAGCTTCCTGCTCATGAGAAACAGGCCAGGAGACAGAGATGAAGCAGAAAAGAGTAAGGCCCGCCCCCCACACCTCCATCACCAGCCACAACATCATCGAAAAAGGGAGGGCAAAATAAAGATGTTGACAGAGAGACAAGAAGCAGTAAGGATCACTTCTCAGCGCTTTGGCTAAGATCAAGTGTAAAAGGCAGTAAAGGTCCCTCAAGGCCGACCTAGGAACGAAGAGAGCTAGGTGGGCCCAGCCGCCACTCAGGAGTGGGCCAAGGAACCACTTGGGCCTAGGAGAGGAAGTCCCAACATTATCAGAGATGGTCAAGGTGGGTGCTATAAAAGCTATGTTTTTCTCTTTTACTAATTTCTTCAATAGATGTACCTGTTTATATCAAATTATAATACTGTATTTTCGGTTTTCTGTATATATGTATATATCACAAGGTGACAAAATGGAGTACCCTGTGATAAGTAGGCATTCTTTGAAAATGCCTACAAGAGGATTAAAACACAGTCCCTGGCAATTTTCAGTTTTGGATGTTCCCAAAAGAAGGCAGTTCAGAGCTAACGGGAGCAACAATCAGGTAGCATAAATGAAAAACAAACAGCAAAACGGCAGAAGTAAATTCAACATTACTGATGGTTAGATTAAGGATGAACGGACTGAATGCTCTAATTAACTGTTTTTAAAGGTTTATTTCCACTTGGAAAGTTAGTTAGACAGACCGAGACCATCCTTCCACCCCTCACTCACTCCCCAAATGGCCACAATGGCCAGAGGTGAACCAGTCTGCAGATGGGAGCCAGGAGCATCTTCTGGGTCTCCCAGGTGGGTGCAGGGAGCCAAGGCCTTGGGTCATCCTTCACTGCCTTCCCCGGCCACAGGCAGGATGCTGGGCTGGAAGTGGAACAGCTGGGATGCAAACCAGTGTCTGTACGGATGTCAGCGCTGCAGGCAGAGGATTCATCAACACACCACCAGGTCGCTCCCCACTCTCAGCTCACTCAGAACTCTCTAAATAATTAAAAGGTAGAAATTATGACCTGGGAGACCCAACAAGACGCTAACAAAAGCAGAGATGTTTTAAAAGTACAGACTACAGAGTGAAAGAACATGAGCACGCACGGGATAGTAACTTGGAAGAGAGAGTGCGTGCCTGGCTGTCCGCCACGCCAGCAGCCCACAGGTGCAGCGCGGCTGTCAGGGACACTGATGCAAGCACAGAGCACCACAAAGGCGCTAGAAGTGAGGCTTGCAACGCTTACCATGGAAAAGAGAAACTTTTAAAGCAGACTGAGAAACTGTTTCCTTCTTACAGAGCAGAGCACTAGAAAGTAAGCCAACAAAGGAAAAGGGAAGGACAATAAACAAAGTCAAGCACAAACAAAGCAGACACTAAGGACGGCTGACTCGAAGAAAACAACAATAAAACCAGTCAGTCCCGAGCAGGACTGAGCAAGAGAGGAAACCCAAATGCAGCGGGGTAACACTACCAAATCCTACAGACAATGGAAGAATAGGGCGATATCATGAACAACTCCGACCGCACAGACTCCAGGAAATGAATGTGTCCTCTAAAGTACACAACTTAACCCAATGAGACAGATGAAAGCAACTCTCAACAACCCTGGGTCTGAATTGAATCACTACCGCACAAAGAAAACTCTAGTGCTGGATTCTAAAAAATATTTAAGGGGAAATAATAACTCGAATCTTAGACAAACTCTATGAGAAGAAGAGGGAGTACTCGTTTTTTGAGACCAGATTAATCTTGATTCTGAAAGAATCTGAAAATTACCTACAAAAATCCTCTTGAATATAGACGTGAAAATCCTCTACAAAATGTCAACACATAATAGACAAGGGGACATTCGTGACAAGGGAAAGCCAACACGAGTCCTCCAGTGATCCCAGTGGGCAGGAGCTGGCTGGAGGACAGAGCGCCTGCACAGCTGCACGCTAACTCTCCCGGATCTTTCCAGAAGCAACAGAAAGCACCTGAGGAAATCGGACAGGCATCACTTCCGGACACCAAGTCCTCAGAGTAGACATCAGCTGTCTCCACAGTGGTTGACTCTGGCCACGAGAAGCCCCCCAGAGTCCAGCGCAGGGCCTTCTACCACAGCCTGGACCTGGCTTCTCACAGCACCAAAGAAAGGAACACATTCCCAGGGCAGAAGGCAACTTCAGGCAAGCAGGGCACCCAGGCCACAGCCTCGAAAGAAGCCAGTATTCATCAGGGACCCTGGGTGAGGTCCTTGAGGCCTGGACCACACTGGCCAATTTCCCAAATGTAACTCTATACCACGGTTGTAGAAAAGAGAACATGTCACTTGGGACACCCACACTGCTGATTGAAGGAGGGCCTGGGTTCGAGTCCTGGCTCTGTTCCCAACTCCAGCTCTGCTGATGCACTCCCTGGGAAGCGGTGCAGATGGCTCACATGGCTGGGTCCCTGCTCTCTGCCGGGGAGACCCAGGCTGAGTGTCCAGTCCCTGGCATCTACCTGGCCCAGCCATGGCTGTTGCAGGCAAATGCACAGTGAAACGGTAGATGGATAACCTCGATTGCTCTCTCTTTCAAATAAACAAACATTTCAAAGGAAAGAAATGAACGCAGGCGAGCAGAAACAAAGGTGCCCTGTACCCGAGAAGCCTGCCTCTCCGTGCTCAGGACAGACACCGGCATGGCCTTCTCACAGTAAAGAAGCTCTGGCGGCACCACCCACCCACCTACTGAGGCCTTTGGGGTTTGCACAGGAGCAGACGAGGGGCTGGGGAAAGCGGTAGCCAGCTGCACACAGGGCAAGGCTCGTGTGTGGGGGCTGAGCCGCCACAGTCAGGGAGGCTGTGAGGCGGCTGTATCCAGGGCAACAGGCAGCAGGAGAGGGTCCAGCGCTTCTGCCCACCCCTCTCCACCTGCCAGACCCACATGACCTTCTTTCTATCCAGTCTGAAATACTCCCAGCATCATTAAAACCCAGCCCCTCGTGCCCCATGAGATAATATTCCTGTGGCCCTGGGAACTGCTTGGATACAAGGACAACTGCTTTTAGTTGCTGGGAGCCTGCTATTCCTCACAGTATAAAACCACAACATTCTTTCTAAATAAATGCACAAATAAAAATGACCTTAAACACAGGGATGACGTAAAAAAATGAGGAAGCTGTAACATGAATACATGTGGAGAGAAATGCGGGCTTGACAATTAGTTATCATCGCAGAATGCTAATGGGCTCGCGGCGAGCAGGCAGCGTGAGAATGGTTCTCGGGGGAACTGTTTGTCCTGTCTAGATATAATTACAAGAGACTGCGCTTGCGGTTCTTACCGATTCATTCATCCAACAACATTTATTTTGTACCGACTGTGGGCCTGGCAGTGTGCTGGGTGTTGATGCGGTCAAGACGCATGGCCCTGCGTGGAAGACATTTACCATCTTCAGGGAGGAATAAACAAACAGCTAAGTCTGAACCACAATTACTAAGCCCAGAAGACAGATCTGCAACAAGCTTGCTGATTGTATAAAGGAGTCACTGAAGTGGCTTGTGGTGCCTAGAGAGACTACCCTGGGAAAGGCGCATACGGGAAAGCAGGCTGCCAACCTGTGTGCCTAAGCCCGACATGCAGCCTGGGCAGCCCCGGGCACACACAGGTGGCCACCTCTGGTTTTCTCCATCAAGTCTGCCCTAGAGTTGTCAGTGTCAGAACTGACCAACTGCAACTTCGATGAGAAGTCTAACAGAGACAAATGTTCCATGCGTTACGCTGTGCAGCTTTTCATGGGCAACAGAAACAACTCCTTCAAAACAGCACTGTGCCAAGTGGGTGTGTCTCCCAAAGGCATAGACGTAGCAGCTCTCAGCTCCCAAGCACACAGGGTCTAGGGGCAGCTCAGCTGGCTTCTTTCCTCATCTCTCTCTAAGAATCACCTCCTAAGAAACCCCAGTTGGGGTCCACACGTGTCACTGAGAGCTAAACCAGGTCCTGCCCTCCTGGGGGACTGCTACAAAGTACCCCACCCACACTGTCACTGCTCAGCTCTAGCTATGCTCCTGGTCCCCTTCTTAGAACCCTTTGCCTCCAGGCTCCTGAGCAGGACCAGGTCAAAGCATGCAGGGGCCAGATAAGACATCCCATGGGTGGTTCTCGGGACGGGGCCAGGAGAAGTGGAGAATCACAGGTGGGCACCAGCCTGCAGGCTGAGCCCCGGGGGTGCAGGAGTGCTTCTGAGCTAGTGCTCAGCCACACGTGCAAGCCGCGACACAGCAACTCACCCGAACTGGAGACACAGTCCACGTGAACTGACTGGGTCTGTGCGTGAATGGCGGATGTGAATTTCCAAAAGCTTGCTATTTCCAAATATTTCCACCAGAAAAACAAAAAGGATTATTGCTTGACAAGAATAGAGTATTTGGAAACAAAACAAAACAAAACTCACACGAAATTGCCCTTAGCATCTTTCTTCCTGGTGTTATCAGTCTTTGGGGATATTTGGCTGTCAGTCGTAACCTTGGAAACTCGCCTATCCAACCTGCAAATGGAAACAAAGATCTGGGTGACAAAGTTCGCTGCTCAGCTGCCAAGTCCCCCCACCTAAATGCTAGGAGCCAGGTTCATTTTGCAAACTAAATTTAATTTCTTACAGGGAAACTCGAAATTTATAAAACAACCCTGGAGAATTTGAATTTTAATAATCAATTATTCCTCAGCCTGATTCATCTTATAAACATATGGAATATGCAAAAAATTAAATTAGTTTAAAAAGCCAGACCTTTAACGCATAGTTGAGGAAAACTTTTACATAAATGAAGAGTAATTGCCAAATACTCTGGTGCTGTAATACAATTTTTCAGCTGCCTGGTGTATGATGTTTCTGCACTTTGAAAAGGAAAATATTCCCTTCTCTGACGCTTTTCTTTTTCAAACAAGAAAACAACTCTCGTCTGTATCTTTTATTATATTCATAATGAAGACTTATTACTTCTAAGTCCTGTAGGTATGATTTTTTTCCCTAAAAGTACTGGAAAAGTCCTGGAGCTATTCGTACTGTAAACAGGAAGCTTACACCGATGCGGGCGGCGTTGGATGTGCAGGTTAAAGGAGAAGTAGCGGCCACAAAAAACGGGGACCCGTGGTGACCTCCCCAGGAGCCACCAGGCAAAGGCGCAAGAACAAGCCAGGCCAGCCAGTCTGGGCTGTGAAAGCTGGCACGGGCTCATCGGTGGCCACAGCCCTACAGCCAGGGCTCCAGCAGTGAGCAGACAGCCCTGATGGGGAACTCCCCGGTGCGCAGCCTGTGATGACCTGTGACGTGCTACAACATACTATCATTGTTCGTTGAGTGGAGTTCAGACACATCAATGCAGCACTTCCCGAATCCGTCCAGACTCCAGCGTCATCTGCACTCCTCTTCAGCAAATCTCACTGGCGGACAGCTCTGTGTGGTCCTAGCTACGGACAGTACGCATGCCTGTTAATTGTTTTCTTAACTACACAAGCACCACCGAAAACTTTCACACGGCACCAGGTTCTTCCCTTGGCGAAACGAGGCCTGTGATCCAAGCAGGTCTAAGGATTGCCCTGAGTCTCATCACCGTGCCTAAGGTCTGGGCTGGCTGCCTCAGCTCCACCCATCACTCTGCCTCCCCAAGCCTTGTCTTCCTAACAGCACGTGATGATTGGTGAGTGCTCCAAAGCATGTGCAGAGCCAAGCCTTGACTTCCTGGCACCTGGGCAGCCCCACCAGCCCCTGCTGCCCGGGCTGCCCTGCTGCCTCCTGACCGCCTGACACAACCATTGCTCCACTCTCAGCCCAGAGCCCAGCGAGGCCAAGGTGTCAGGCCACACCTGCACAGTGCCTTTTCCTTCTGACTCACTTAGGCACACATATGCAGTGCCACAGATGGAAAATACTCAATTAAAAAAAAACTATCTGCATTGAACATGTAACAACTTTTCTTATCATCTAAGCAGAACTATTTATACAACAGTGACACTGACTGTGCATTATAAATCTAGAGATGACAGAGTACAGGAGGGTGCACACAGGCTATATGCAAGTATGACACACGTCTACCTAAGAGCTTTGCACGCTCTCAGACGCTCCGAGCCAGCCCGAGCAGCCCAGGCGATGGCCGCGGGCGCACATCCTCCACTATGTCTCATTTTTGCTGCCTCTCCACTCACTGCAAGGCGTGGCCTCAGAGGGCAGGTGCCGCATCTGACACCCAGGACCCTTGCTTTCTATCAGGATTTGCTGAGTGAATGAACACGGGCGTTTTCTCCTCTATAGCCCCCCATTTAGCCCTCTGCACACCCCAGTACACCACACCTGCAAGGTGAATTATGTGTCATGTGGCAGGCCACAGGGAAGGGACCCAGCTCACGTCCCAAAGACTGGCTACCTCAGCCACAGACCTGGACCAGCCCACGTGCCACCTCTTTGGACACCGAGGCCAGGATCAGGTGCTGTCACGTCACTCTCCTGGAGGCCTCAGCAGAGAGCAACTCTGACTGGCTCAGGTGTGTGGCGCTGAAGTACCCAGTTTGTGGAGTTAGTCATAACAGTCCCAGGAAATGAGCCCCACAAGCAGAGGAAGGGAAGGAGAGGGGCCTCTCAGTGGTGAGCCCTGGAAAGGCCCAGAAAGGAGAGGCCTGAGGGAAGTAGCCCAATGGGCAGCTGAAGGGCAGCCCTGGTACATACTAAGGAAATCATATCCCCCTGAGACCACTGGTGATGATTTCTGTGCAATGAAGAATCCCGACGGTTTGCAGTCACTGGAGTGACGACACTCAGCGCAGTGAGGCTGACGGGGACCTGAAGCAGGCCTGCAGCTTCCGGAGCAGGCCAGGGGCTCCTGCTCTGACAGCAGGGCACAGCTGAGAGCACCACACGGGACACAGAATCCACGGTGACTGACATCTTTGTCCAGGCCACAGGAGACCAGCCAGCCAGCTAATGCTTTGTTTTATAACAGTGTTGAGTACTAAGGTAAGTGATGGATTACTCGCTTGAAAGTGAAAAACAGAGTGGCGGTGAGCGCGCACTGTTACCATATCCTAAAGATGGGCCATCCCAAATGGGGGGGGGGGTCCTTCTCAGTGCCTGGCTGTCAATACTGTGGGGCAGAGGCAAGGGCTTGGAGCAATGTCTGGGCACAGGACACCATTCTCCTGAGCAGTGAAGGGAGGAAAGCAGTCGGCAGCCGCCGAAACATCTGAGCACACGTCTGTGCACTCCTTGGTCACTCCCTCTGAGGTGTAGAAATGGCAAATGCCCAGGCGGCCTTCAAGGAAGGCTTTTCAATTCGCCCTCCCTCTCCAATCGGCACAAGTGGATCAAGTGGAGGCAAAAAGAAATCACTGGATAAGGAAATTATGGAAAATACATAAATGCAACGCTATAAAAATCAACAGATGAGCGGGAGCTCTGAGTCCATGTGGATGAGTCTAAGAAAGGGAGGAATCTGAGAAATGGGCCAAAGAGGACACGTGGTCTGAAGCTGTCAGCATAAGGGCTCAAGGCACCGACAAGATGCCAGGTCACTGACAGCTCTGCCACAAGCCAGGCGACGGGGAAGACTCGGATAGGAAAGACATATACCATGTCCCAGGGGAGGGGAAGGTGCCTCCTGCAGGTGAGAGTGTGTCTGCAGGAAACAATTAAGAATAAATGAAACAAAATTAAAACTAGAAGGTATGAATTAAAACTGTAAAATGCTAATATTTATTTAATACAAAGGTATATGAATGCTAATTGCATAAGTCCTTTGTGTGTAATTATGATATTCCAGATTTTAAAAACAAACTACAGGGCCCAGCATGGTGGCCTAGAGGCTAAAGTCCTCGCCTTGAATGTGCCAGGATCCCATATGGGGGCCGGTTCTAATCCCGACAGCCCCACTTCCCATCCAGCTCCCTGCTTGTGGCCTGGGGAAGCAGGCGAGGACGGCCCAGAGCCTTGGGACCCTGCACCTGTGGGCCAGACCTGGAAGGTCCCGGCTTTAGATCAGCACAGTACTGGCCATTGCAGTCACTTGGGGAGCGAATCATTGGACGAAGATCTTCCTCTCTGTCTCTCCTCCTCTCTATATATCTGACTTTATGATAAAAATAAAATAAATCTTTTAAAAAAACTAAAACTACATTAAAAAAAAAAAAAAAAAAAAAACAGAGGCCAGTGTTTGGCCTAACAGGTAAAACCAATGTCCTTACAGAAATCCCTGGGTTCAAGTTCTACTTCTCCCAGTTCCAGCTTCTTGCTGGTGTGTCCTCTGGAAGACAGCAGATGACAGCTCAAGCAGCTGGGTCCCCCACATGACCTGTCCCCTTTGCGACCTGTCCCCCGCACGGCCTGTCCCCCTCGCGGCCTGTCCCCCTCGCGGCCTGTCCCCCACGCGGCCTGTCCCCCTCACGGCCTGTCCCCCTCGCGGCCTGTCCCCTTCGTGAGCTGCCCACACCACACTTCTCTGCCCTGCAGTTGCCTCACCTCATAGACAGAAGAAGTGATGAGCAGTGCCCACCCCCAACACACACACAGGATGTGCTGAGGGGGCTGAGGGGCAGCAGTAGTCCCAGCAAGAACTCCCAGCCACCCTGAACTTCAGGCCTCTCCTGAATGACCGTGACTGTGAAAACAGGCCAGCCTGAGAAACAGACCCTGTGTGGGCCCTGATCTTCCCATCCCACTCTCTGCCCCACCCCGACAATAACTCACCTGAGCCTGCTGAATCCCAAATCCTAGCTTGCCAGGGACCTTCAGGCACCCCCAGGGACCCCACTGCAGATGTCTGCCAACACAAGCATCTGTCAGGGGAGCTGGTGGGAGCAAGAGGAAGAACAAGCGGTCAGAATGAGCACATGACAGGGCTGGGCTGACCCCAGGGACGCTCCTGGTGGGACTGGACCTTTGGCTGGCAGAGAAGTCCAGGCTGTGCCTTGGGACACTCAAGTCCAAAAAATGTTCTGGAAACGAGAACTTCCAGGGTGTGGGACCTGTGGGATGAAGGAGGGAAGAAAGCAGGGTGTGAGTGTTCCCTGGCTGTTGTGCTGGGGCTCCATTCACTGCCTTTGCGGATGAAGACTGAAGGCCTCTACTTCCTCTGGGACGCAAAAGCCAAGGTCACCTGCCCGGTGTGAGGCAGGGTGAGGCGAGGGACCTGATAAAACGGCAAAGGTCTAGACAGCTGTCAAGGATCATGTGAAAGGCAGCTGCCACAGGGCAAGGAAGGGGCTGGGCGAGCCGTACCGCCAGTCCCGCCGCAGCTGAAACTTATAAATTTGTGATGGCGTCAATAAATGAAGGAAAAGGAGCCAGGGTGTGGGGGAGTGAGTATGGCTATAGCTCTGTCCAAAGGGAAAATAAAACCATGGAGGGCAACTGGTAGGCAGGGACTAGAAGAGTGGGTGAAAAAGGCGGGGCTTAAGAACAGGAAGTACACACCTGGGACGCAAGGGCCCACGGCCAAGGCGGAGGGCAGACGGCAGGCTGTGGGGGCACAGCAGAGGGCAGATGGCAGGCCACGGGGGCACAGCGGAGGGCAGACGGCAGGCCGCGGGGGCACAGCGGAGGGCCATTCCTGAGTGTTCAGGCCGATTGTATGGAGCACTTTGTCCCAAACACAGAGCCACCTAAGCAAACACAGATCAAGTCTCACCAAGGCCCAGGGGTCAGACCTGTGATAGATCCTGGGTCAAGAACCAGCCTCTGGGTCTGACACAGTGGCCTAGAGGCTAAAGTCCTCGCCTTACATGTGCCAGGATCTCACATGGGCACCAGTTCTAATCCCAGCAGCCCCACTTCACTTCCTATCCTGCTCCCTGCTTGTGGCCTGGGAAAGCAGCTGAGGACAGCCCAAAGCCTTGGAAGCCTTGCACCCGCGTGGGAGACCAAGAAAAGGCTCCAGGCTCCTGGCTTTGGATCAGCCCAGTTTCCCTGTTGTGGCCCCTTGGGGAGTGAACCAGCAGATAGATATAAGATCTTTCTGTCTGTCTCTCCCCTCTGTAAATCTGACTTTGCAATAAAAATAAATAAATCTTTAAGAAAAAAAGCACCACCCTCCCTGCATATACCCATAGGACCAGGATAACCTGCAAAGACACACAGCAAAGGTCAAGGTTCATGGCCCAAAAGAATCTCATTTTCAAGAACATATATTTAAAGGAAAAAGACAAGTCAACGGAGAACAATACTACATCCTTGACAACATTCACCTAAACATCAGTGCGATTCAAAATATAAGGACTGTGAAAACACAGGGTGAACTGCCTTGACACACAGTGAGCTTCCAGGGCAGGAAAGCTATGCGCTGCTCTGTCCCCACGCACAAAGTGCGGTGCTTGGTTCTCAACAGGCTCTTAGACGGCGTCAAAGCGAAAGGCACCGCACCACATTAGGATCAGCGCTGGGGGGACAACAGTGACCACCTAGAGGAAACTGCAAAAAGAAATCAAAAGATTCCCATTAGGAGGGTGGGAAAGGTCAGCTTTTTTTCTTTTTTGAACACTCCATTAAATCCCACCACACTCTTTCATGGGTAAAAATGGGTATTTACACTTTTTAAAATGCTTAGATCGAAGAAATTCAGAACAAAATTGCACAATTTCATAAAGATAATGAAAAGACGGCATGTCATTAAGAATTAAATATATCTACCCTTTGTGGAAAGCCATCCCCAGAGTACGTATGCACAGGGGAATTGCGGCAAGGCTATTTGTTGCAGCAAATTAATTGCAAAGTGGCAAAGGGCCAAAAATGAATAACAATAATAAAAATAACCATGAGCTCTGCCAACAAACTACTCCACAAAATGCAGTGTCCTCTCGGCCAGGGAGGAGCGAGGCTCAGGGCGGCAGGGAGAGCGGCCACCAGGCACCCACGCGAGGGACGAGAGGGCGCAGGACACGGGAAAGAGCCAAGGAGCTGCTTCCTGCATGGGCACGGCTTGAAACAAGAAGAAACCAAAGAAATGGAGCCTGCTGTGGCACAGCGAGTAAAGCCGGAATGTAGGGCCCGGCAGCGTGGCCTAGCGGCTAAAGTCCTCGCCTTGAACACCCCCGGGATCCCATATGGGCACCGGTTCTAATCCAGGCAGCTCCACTTCCCATCCAGCTCCCTGCTTGTGGCCTGGGAAAGCAGTCAAGGACAGCCCAATGCATTGGGACCCTGCACCCGTGTGGGAGACCTGGAAGAGGTTCCTGGTTCCCGGCTTCGGATCGGCGCAGCACCAGCCGTTGTGGCTCACTTGGGGAGTGAATCATTGGATGGAAGATCTTCCTCTCTGTCTCTCCTCCTCTCTGTAAAAAAAAAAAGAAAAAAAAAAAAAAAGGCCAGAATGTTCACATGCCTAGTCCAGACGCCTGGGTAACCGCCCAGGCCTGGGAGACGCATTAGAGTTCCTGGGTCCTGGCTCCGCCTTGGCTCAGTCCTGGCTGGTGCAGCCCTTTGGGGAGTGAACCAACAGCGGGTGGAAGATCTCTATATATAATTCTACCTTTCAAATAAAGAAAGAAATCTTTCTTAAAAATAAGAATAAACTAAAACTTAAAAGAAATGGTGACCAATTGGGATGGAGAAAGAGAAGACAACGTGAGTAATACCTCTCTGGATGTTTTAGAGTTCTGACTTTGAAACCCGGTAAGCATTTTAAATAAAAATACAAAAGCTAAAGCAATTGAAAAAAAAAAAAGACAGATGAATACAACCATGTATCAGGTTGGTGGCTTAACCATCAGACAACGAATACAAGTGACTTCAAAACAAAGACTTGGGGCCAGCACCACAGCACTGCAGGTACCAGCCCCACCCATGAGTGCTGGCTCAGCTGCTCCGCTTCCCACACAGTTCCCTACTGAATGTTGCCAGGACAACAGCACAGACAGCCCAGGGCCCTGGGTCCCTGCCACTCCCATGGGAGACCCAGACAGAATTTCTGGTTCCTGACTTTGGTCTGGCCCAGCCCTGGCCATTGTTGTCATTTGGGGTGAACCAGTGAATGAAAGATCTCTTTCTCTCTATTTTTCCCTTTATCTGAAACTCTGCCTTTCAAATAAATAATCTTTTTTTTTTTAAAAAAAGGCATTAAATAAAGAACCACAAACATCGCTGTGTCTTTAATAGAAACAGGCCTAAAAAACAAAACAAAGGAATCTTATACTAGGCTCAGTAATCCTATTATACTGTTATTAATAACACTATGTTTTTTTAAACACAGAGTAACATCATTATAAGCAAGATTTATATCACGGAAAGGTATAAAATCGAAGACATTAAATAAAAACTCTAATCCCATTTCAGTTGGAAATACCAGAATCCTTTCATGAGTTTTTACTAAAAAATATCTATTTTTCCTTTGTCACTAGAGGCAGTGAGCACCCCCAGAAGCCACATTCCGGTTTCTTATGATCACTTCTCTTGCAAAGGTACCCTATCTCCCTGGAGAAACGGCCAATTCCCGGTGGCAGCACCATCAGTCTACTGGGGCACAGCGGAAGGTTCCGGAGCCAACTAGAGGACACTTAGCTGATAAGCTTTGTAGATTGGCAGCAAACCAACCAAGTACTCTGGAAAGTAGGAAATCAAGTGGGGGAAAAGCCATTTACCCTGTCTTTTCCTTACGGACTGGCTTTCAGGGTTACCAGCTGGTTGACAAGGGCAGTTCTTGGTCAAAGAATTCTGGAATTCCAGCTATTACACTAAAGTAGCACAGTGGAGAGTTAGTGGGTCAGAAGTGACCGACAGACCCTTGGAGCTCACAGGCTAAGGGGGCCACCTGTGAAGGGAGGGGCTGGCAAGCCCTGAATCCAGAGAGCGAATGCAACATCAGGAGAAGGGCCAGAGCTCTGGGACCTCCCAGTGGACGCAGCAGCAAAGTGTTCTTGCTAAAACAGTGACCCCAGTCTCCTCAAGAAGCAAACAGCAAAGGGGGCAAGAGGCAGCACAGCCGTTAGAAACACGGAGACAAGAAGGGGACCCTATTTGTATTCCAACCAGAACAGATAATACTGATGAGAAAATTTGGAAAATCTGACTAATAACTACACCCTAGGTGATATTAACTATTGATGATCTTTATAAGTACTGACACAGTCATAATGAGCTTTAAAAATATATTTATTTGAAAGTTACAGAGAGGGAGACGCAGAGAGAGAGAGACCCTCCATCTGCTGGCCTTTCCCCAGCTGGCCACAACAGTTGGGCTAAGGCAGGCAGAGGCCAGGAGCAGAGGCCCCAGCACGGAGGGTGGCCCTCCACTGCTCTCGCGGCCACATCGAGCGAGCTGGCTAAGAGAGCAGCCCAGACACAAAGCTTTGCCCATGTGGGAAGCCGGCACTACTGGCGGTGACTTTACACACCAGCCACAGCGCTGGCCTCAGACATTTCTAACCTGTCAGAGAGCAATCCTAAAGTGTCACAGCTGAGATGATACGGTGTCTGGGAACTGCTTTCATCTAGGTTAGATTTCATCCGGATAAGAGCAGCGCAAAAGGCTGGTCAGATGTTAATGATGGTCGGAGCCAGCTGAGGCGTACGGGAGCGTTCATTCGAATATTCTCTTGACTGCTCTGTGAGTGTGAAAACGTCCTTCCGAATCAAAAGTTACAGAAAAAAGGAACAGCTCATGAGAAGGAAAATGAGTGCCGCCTGTCTTCCACACGACCACAGCCACTGGGCACACAAGAAACGGCTTTGTGAATTATGAAGGCCAGCTGAAATCAGACTAAAGGGGCTTCATGCAAGGCAGCTCCAAGTTTTTCCACCTTGATTGTTTGGACCTGTAAGGTGCCTCACGACCACAGGCCTGAGGCGTGCAGAGGACACCGCAGGAAAATCTGACGTGTTTTCTTATAAGGAGAACGGCAAGGGTCCAGCTGTGCCATGAGCTCGGTCCCGCGGCGGGCGCCCCCGTGGGAGAAGGGGAAGGGGAGGGTGGCAAGGGCAGAGAGGGCACGTCCACCGAGTGCTCCCGGCTCTCCTCACCAAAATACTTCATCAAGAAAATTGGACAAATGCAGTTTAAAAATCATTTCCCATTTAGAGTATTTATGCTACAGACAGGCTTAAAAAGCTAATAAGCTACAAGGCAATATAAAAACATAAAAAGAAGAGAGAATGACAAGTCTCTTCTAACAAGCCATATATAAATCGAGGAGAAGAAGTCTGCAGGCTGGGCCAGCTTCCAAAAGCCATTACAACTAATGGCTTTGGTGGCAGCCCTATGGGTTGTGCTTGTTTAAATCCCAGCCAGAATGTATACATTATAAATAATCCCTTCATAAATGCACTCCCCCACAATCCACATATCCCAATTATTTCTAAGGCAAAGCATTAAACACAAGAGCGACTCCAGCTCCAATCTACAACATTAAATTTAACACAGATATATAATTGCTGCCGCCCCGTAAATGGTGCCTCGTTTATAAAGAGAATCCATTTAAAGACTCAAAACGTCCACTTGGGCCTTTTTAAAAGCTTTGTGTCACATTCCTATGAATATTTTAAACTAATATGGGAGCTATATGGAAGGTTTATTTTTCTATTTTCAGTTAAAATGATCAAATTCTAAAGCCAAAGACCTGTGAAACTTTGGGAAGCTGCCCTCCACGCACTGAGAATGCGCACGGGGGCTGCGGGGCAGCTGTCGGAGCTGGCAGCCCGGCACCGTTTATCTTGCTTAGCTGCAGCGTGTGGTGGGGGTGCAGGGCAGACAGCATCCTAGTGTCTGCATAGGATGTGCTTTTCTCCCAGAGGAAAAAGAGAGAGGGAGAGAGAGAGAGAAAATCAAGTTTAACCCACAAAGATCAGAGGTGAGGGAAATGAACAAGTGGGACTGTTCTAACCCGAAGGATTTTCTTTTGATTTGATATTTCTTAGCAACCAATAGTCTGGCCTAGGTTTCAGGGCAGGGAGCATCCATGGTCATCCACCAGCTTGCTTTCCTAACACTCAGGACAATTGGAGTCATATTCAAATAAGAAGTCCATTCTTCATGATGAAATGCACCCATGGTTAGGCACTGCAGAACATCGACCAATTAATAAGCCAGGTTTTAAAAAACTAGCTACCATTGGTTAAATATACTGTCTTGGAAGAAAAAATGTATAAAACAAAAATTACACAGGAATGATACAGACCTGCCTCTCTCACAACCTGGTCCTAATCTCCATCGCGGCTCTGAAGTCTTCATGGCTCCTGAGCTCCCAGCTGCCATGGAGGAGCTCTCTGGCCATAATGGCAGTACAGAGACAAGAATGAGGCAGGCATGGGGGCCATACCCACTCAGGACTGCTAAGTTTCAGGCTCTGTGTTAGCAGCCGTAACATCCACGGAGCAAGAGAAAGCCAGCACCCTCTGTCCAGAACAGGGAGGCACTGTCAAGGAATGCTGATAGTCACTCCAACTCGCTCAAAACCCCACCAAGAGAGACCCACATCTTCCTGTCTGCCTAGAGGGTTAAACTGACAGCTGCAACGCTGGCATCCCATCTGAGCACAGGTTTCAGTCCTGGCTGTTTTACTTTCACTCAAGTTCCCTGCTAATGCACCCAGGAAAGAAGCGGGAGCTCCCCAAGTGCTGGGGTCTCTGCCCCCGTTCCTGGTTTCCAGCTTCGGCTTGGCCCAAGCCTGGCCAGCAGGGCCATCTGGGGAGTGAATCAGTGACTAGGAGATCTTCCTCTGTCTCTGTAACAGCCTTCCAAATAAATCTTGAAAAGAAGAGGAAGGGAAAGGAAGGGAAGGGAAGAGAAAGGGAGGAGAGGGGAGGGAAGGGAAGGGGACGGAAGTTGGGGGCCAGGACAGGAGGGGAGGGCTGGGAGAGGGAAGGAAGGGGAGAGGAGGGGAGGGCTAGGGGAGAGGAAGGGAGGGGAGCGGAGGGGAGGGCTGGGAGAGGGAAGGAAGGGGAGGGGAGGGGAGAGAAGGGAAGGGGAGGGGAGAGAAGGGAAGGGGAGGGGAGGGGAGAGAAGGGAAGGGGAGGGGAGGGGAGAGAAGGGAAGGGGACACTGTGTGCTTGAGAAAAGGGAAACCTCTTTGTCCTTTTTGGATTCTTCAAGCCCAGACACACTGGACAGAAAGCCCCCGACACGATCAACATGGGCGGGAGAACGGGTCCAAGAGGCAGCCAGCGTCTCCCAGGGACTGAGTGCGAACCACAAATTACAAAAGCCTGCAGGAATTTTTTTAACTCAGACAATTCCCCCTGTTTATTGCTTTTCTTTCCCCATCTTCTGTGCTGATGAACTATGAAGCCCACCAAACAAAAAAAAACCCTACACGCCAGGTTTTGAGGAAAACAAGGTTGACAGGTTGCAGAGGTGCTGGAGGGCCACAGCGACCAGACTGAGTGAACCAACGAGACAGGAGAGAGACACTGACGGTGGTTAAACAGGCCACCTGGAGCAGGTGCAGCTGAGGGGCAGGCCTGGACTTTGGAAGAGGAGGGTAGCTCCAGGTAATAAAGCACCCAGGAACACTTGGGCATTCCAAACAGAGGAAGCATGGCCATCGGGGATGAAAACCCTAGCACAGGAACAAGTGTCCCTCGCTCATCCTCGGCAGAATTGGACCCAGCGAAGGCTGAACGAAGAGCAAGGTCCAGGTCTCTACTATGGCCAGGCCAGCTGCCAACAGGAACCTCTGGTCACTGAAGGACCCCAGGGATGGAGGTCACACGTGGCTGGCCACACGTGGCTGGTCTTGAACCACCCAAAGGTTGGGAATGAAAAATATAGGTTCCTTTACTCTGAACAACAGAATGGATCCATTGCAAAGTCTATCATGTAAGCAGTGTTAGAGGAAATCTTTTAGGCAGAAAGTAAATGATACCAGACGGAAAGCCAAATCTACAGGATGAAGGAGAGAATACCAGATACTACAGTTAGCAAGAAATACAAAGCCTTATCTCACTATTTAATCTATTTAAGAAATAATTGGCTATTTTGTATGTTTTGTTTATTTACTTACTTGAAAGGCGGAGTTACAGAGAGAGCAGGAGAGACCAGAGATCTTTCATCTGCTTCACTCTCTAAATGGCCACAACGGCCAGAGCAAGAGCCAGGAGCCAGTATTTCCTGCAGGTCTCCCACGGGGCTGCAGGGGCCTAAGCACTTCAACCACCTTCCGCTGCTTTCCCAGCTACGGGTCTTGAACCAGCACCCACATGGATGCCAGTATCCTAGGTAGAGGCTTAATTCACTACGCCATAACAAGTTGACTATTTAGATAAAGATAATAGCAACACATTGTGGATTTACAATATAAGGGAAATGCAGCAGAAAAAGAACATAAAGAGTACAAGATGGGAAATTAAGTCATACTATTATAGCATTCTTTTTTTCCCCATTCGCTAGTGTTTTATTTGATAAATATAGAATTTATTTGATAAATATAGAAATGCTACAAAGTTTAAGCAATAGCTACAACAACAAAGTCATAACTCATAGTTAATAAGCTGCTTTAAAAAGACAAACTGAAATTGCAAAACATATTCAATGAGTCCAACAGAAGGCAGACACAGAACAAAAAAAGGAACAAAATAGATGTGACAATATAAAAAAAAATCAGCCAGATGATCGCCTTAATCACAGCAACGATTACATTACCTGTGAATGATCTACACATTCCCACTAAAAGACAGAGTGTCAGGGTGGATCAACAACACAGTGCTCGGAAAAAGCCTACCACAACTGTGAAGACGGGGTATGACAGTACCTCAGCAGCGGTCACCGCTCGGGATCGCCACAGCTCAGCCAGTGTCCTGCCTCTTCCACATCCAAGCCGGATTCCCGCACACACCACAGGAGGAAGCAGGTGCTGGCACAGGTGGCTGCATCCCTCCCACCCCCTGGGAGAACCAGATGCAGCTCCAGGCTCTGGCTTGACCTGGCCCAGCCTGGGCTGCTGCATCTTCCAACCAAAAGACAACTGAAATGCCTATGTTAACACCAAGCACCACAGGCTTTAGGACAAATCTCATCACTAGGGATGAAGAAGGCCATCATAGTGATAAAGGGGCAGACTGACGAAGAAGAAATAAAAATTCACAATGTTTATGTCCCTAATAACAGAAGTTCAAAATACATGGCACAAACACCAATAAAACTGCAGAGAAGGAAGTAAGTCACTGTGAGAATCCATGGGCTAACTCAGAAGCTCTCCAGTGATTTCTCTTTTATAAAGGTGATCAAAAGAAAGGATTATTCTTTCCAAAAAGTAATGCCAGAAAACACACATTCATATAGGGGGAAAAAAATAAAACTGGGTATAGCTCAGTAGCTTACGCTGCTGCTTGCCATGCAGGCACTCCTCACTGGAGCACTGGCTCCTGTCCTGCTGCTCTGCTCTGACACAGCTCCCTGCTCATGGGCCTGGGAAGGCTCAAGGACGGGAGTCCCAGCCATCCCTGGGGGAGACCTGTATCTTGGCTTTGGCTTGTCCAAATCACAGCCACTGCGATCATTTGGGGAGTGGACCAGCAGATGACGTCTCTGTCTCTCTTTGTCTCTCTCTCTCCCCACCCCCCGATGTCATCATGATCTTCAAATGAATAAATTTCTGTTTAAAAGGCTCAATCTGACTCTTACGTTATACCATACACAAAAAGTAATTCAAAATGGAGTACAGATCAAACATAAGGACCAAAACATAAAGCTTCCTGGGCAGAATATACAAACTGCAAAAGGAAAAATTAAGATGATCATCAGCAAAGTTTAAAACTTTATACCCCACTCCATACCATTAAGAAAATGGAAAAGATATGCCACAGACTAGGTAAAGCAACTGACGAAAGATGCGTATTTAAGATATCTAAATAGGCCTTACACTCTTAGAATTTAGTAGTAATGAGCCTAGTGTGATGGTTCAATTGGCTAATCCTCCACTTACAAGCGTTTGGATCCCATACGGATGCAGGTTCCTGTCCCAATTGCTCCACTTCCCTTCCAGCTCCCTGCTTGTGGCCTGGGAGAGCAGTGGGGGACGGCTCAAAGCTTGGGAGCCTGCACCTCCATGGCTCCTGGCTCCTGGCTTCAGATCGGCTGAGCTCCAGCTGTTATGTCCATTTGGGGAGTGGACTGGAGGATGGAAGATCTTTCTTTCTGTCTCTTCTCTCTGTAAATCTGCCTCTCCAATAAAAAATAAATAAGTCTTAAAAAAAAAAAACTTCACTAATAACGAAACAGCCCAATTTTTAAAAAGAAAATTGCTCATAACTGATCCCAGTACCATTATTCATAATAACTAGCAGTTGGAAACGGCCTAAAATCAATCAACTGATTGATGAATAAGCACAACACAGCCCAACGGACCATTTCTCAACAAGGAGCAGGAATGAAGGATTGATAACTGCTACACTCGGGTACATCTTGAACACAGCCAACCTCAGGCCACAGAATCACATTTCTGGACAATGTCTAGGATAGGTAAACCAAAAGAGGACCAGTGTAGGCTTGTTACTGCCTAGACCACGAACCATGTGATTGCATTCATACCAAGTGCTAGAAAAGACAAGACCCTGTGGAAGCAGCAGACAACACAACAGGACCCGTGCAGCGGGGCAGGGGCGGGACTGCTGGGGCCCAGGACCCAAGCAGCGGGGCAGGGGCGGGACTGCTATGGAACCCACAGAGCTTGCTGGGTAATGGAAATGTTCCCAATTGATTGTAGTGATGACTGGATGAATACACAGTGACCCCAACTCCTCCAAACAAATGCTTACAAGTGGGAGAGGTTTTGTGCATATAAAATATGCACTAGTACAACTGTTTTTTTTTTTTTTAAGATTTATTTATTTTTATTGGAAAGGTAGATATACAGAGAGGAGGAGAGACAGAGAGGAAGCACTTCCATCTTGTTATTCACTCCCCAAGTGACTGCCACAGTCGGAGCTGAGCTGATCCAAAGTCAGGAGCCCAGAGCTTCTTCCGGGTCTCCTAGGGTTACAAAAAGACAACACACAAGACAACACAAGACAACACGCAGTGGGTCACTCTTGTAAACAGAATGCCAAGTTTATTTGGGGTCAGCCTGCATCTTTTATAGTCTGCCTAGTCCCTTCCAGTATTATCCCAATGCTCAATCAACTCCTAAGCTCCCCTGGGGGCATCTTAACAAAGAGGAAGCAGGGAAGAGTAACTTGCAGTCAAGCCAGGGGCTAAAATGCATTAGGCCAAGATTGCCCATCCTGTTACCCCTTAGAAACAAGCTAAGCTGTGGAGTTAACCCTTGGGAGACCGGGGCCTGCAGGGATTAAGGGGTGAGAGCTGAAAGCCAGGGGGCTTGGGAGAGTCCAGACAAACGCAATCGAGCCCTGATTAATTTCTCCCACCACATTCAAGTCAGCCTCCCTTGGGAAATCAAGGACTCAGATCCCCAGTCTGCTACCAGGGCTTCAGAATGGATAAACAAATCTGCAGCCCAGCTCAAGAGCTCACAGGGGACTGCTCTTCTTAAAGAAAGAGCAAAGGCTAAGAGATGGCCCACAGAACAGGGACGAACCCATCACAGTGAATACAGAGCAGGAGAGAGCAAAAGGCCCAGACACAGAAGGACGCTTTAGAAGCCACCATTTGGTACTGACTGCTTCACCCCAGAATGAGCTGGAGAAGCACAGGAGATGGGCAGAACCCCAAAGCTTCGGCCGTGGGCCCTCCCTGTCGGCTAAGCAGCCAAGGCCTGCGAGAGGGGTACGAGAAGGCACACGAGGGAATCTGCACATGCTCTCTGGCACAGGTAAGCCCTCCAAGGCAGCAGCCCTCGGTGCTTCAGGGAGATCGAAGGACTGCAAACAAGCTCACTGGCCACGACAGCAGGAAGTTTACGTAAAGTAACATGTATGTACTCCTCGGCGTACCACACAACTGTTGCTAAAGGGACTCGTTAAGTGTGTACTAATTTAGAAAGGTAACCATGAGACAGTAATTGGAAAAAAAAAGACTTGATGGGAAAGGAGGCCATGCCTGGACACAGGAATTCTCTGTACTTCATCCTAAATGTTTCTGCAAACTTTTAAATGAGTTCTTGTCATAAAGTTGAGAGGTGGCTTTGTGGCACATCAGGGTAAGCCCTCTTTCTGGATCTTCTTCTCCCTTCTCTCTTTTTCTACATCTATGTCTTTCAAAACAACCAAAATACTCTTTTAAAGTAAGGAACAATACAGATTAGAGCAAAGCTTAAACAAACAATACAAAAAAACCCACAACAATAACCAAAGCCAAAATTTGATTCAACCAATGATATTGTTATTAACATTCTAGTAAGAGTTACCTACAGGAAAAAAAAGAAAACAACAAACAGAACACATGATGCAGACCATCAACTTCCGAATGTGAAAAACCAGACAGCCTAATGACCCCTCAGTAGAGTGGTTTCAGGTGAGTGAAAGCTGAGCCACTGGAGACTCAGAGAGATTGTGATCCTCTCCAACAGGGCAGCAAAGCCATGCACACCCGGAGAACCAAGGCAGCAGAACACGTGGACCTCAGTGGGTCACGATGCAGAAACCATCAAGGCAGGCTGTGGTAGTCTAGCAGCTAAAGTCCTCACCTTGCGTGCACTGTGATCCCATATGGGCACCGGTTCTAATCCCGGCAGCCCCACTTCCCATCCAGCTCCCTGCTTGTGGCCTGGGAGAGCAGTCGGGGACGGCCCAAAGCCTTGGGACCCTGCACCGCATGGGAGATCCAGAAGAGGCTCCGGGTTCCTGACTTCAGACCGGTGCAGTTCTGGCCACTGCGGCCACTTGGGGAGTGAATCATCGGATGGAAGATCTTCCTGTCTCTCCTCTTCTCTATATTCTGACTTTACAATAAAATAAAATAAATCTTAAAACAAAGGTACTGCAGATTGCCTTCAAAACACCCCAGCAACGGCAGGCACTGTGGCACAGCACACCAGCCACGGTCAGAGAAACCCGCACCTGTTAGAGTGTTAGTCCGCATCCTGGCTCTTCTCCACTTCTGACCAGAAGCCCTGCTGATGTGCTGGGGGGAGACCTGCTTCCCACCTCCTCTTAATGTCTGCAGAGCTTCCCCAAGGGGCAGCCACCAGCGTCAGCTCCCACTAACACAGCAGGGATGCAGGAGGGCTTACCAGCTGAAGATGTCACTGAAAGCAAGTTTTCCCAGACGAGCGAATGAGGGCAGATTATCCGGGCCTGAGACATGAAAGAAGGCTGCTCCCCTCACACCACCTCAATACGGACCATCGTCCTCCAACCCATCTATGGGAAGATGCGAAAAAGCTATACTCAGTAATGGCGCCCCAGTACCAACTGCCCCTCGGGCAAAGAGGGGGCCCTGTGCCTGCCATCCCTTCACAGCTCTTTCCAGCAAAGCCTCCAGGAGTTGCAAACTGTGGATGCATCTAAAGCCACACGGGCAGCTATATGATGCTGAAGGAAGGGATGAGGTCCAGATCATCAGGAAATGCTGGGTGTTTTCCTTGCAGTGTGGACAGCGTGTCATGGGCACCAGTTCTAATCAATGCCAACTGGGAGTCACCCTCACCAGGGAACTCAGAAGCGGAGAACCGAGCAAATCTGACAGAGCCTTCTGCACCTGTGTGCCCTAAGTGTCTCACCCAGCCTCACCTACTCTGGGACACCAATTCCCTGCGCAGGGATGTGTAACAGCTTCCTCAAACGCACGCTGGACAAAATCTATGCTTGCTCTTCCTCCCTTAGCCTGTCCTTCTCTGCAGGCAGCCCTCCATCTAACGTAGTGTATTGCTGAGCTCATGGGCTCTGGAGCCCAAAGCACCCAAAATGGAATGAATCACTTGATGCTGCTTGCTAGCTGTATAACCAGAGTGTGTTACTTAGCCTGTCTACACTTCCATGTTCTCATCCAGCCTTGGAGCAGGTGTCTGACTAAGAGGATAAACACCACATCGCAGTGCCTGGTTCAGCTGCTGGCCCCAGCCCCCATCTCTGAACGATGCAGTCCTGGGGGAAGCCACGGTGGCTCAGGCAGTGCGCTCCTGCGATTCATGTGGGAGACGTGAGCAGGGCAGCTCCTGGCCCCTGGCTACAGCCCAGCCCCGGCTGCTGTGGGCATTTGGGGAGCAACACAGCAGATGAACGCTCTCTCTCCCTTCCTCTCCCCATCCCTCCTTCCCTCTCCAATAAATAAATACAGATTTTTGTAGAAGAAAACCTCTGCCCTTGTCAGTCAGGTGAGTTCTGGTCCCTCCCCCTGGCCCACTTTACTCGGTCGCCATCTTTTCTGCACCCTACCTCTGGTCTGTTGGAACTACCACTGGCTCTGATAACCCCCAAGGACCTTCTGAAAACAATAGTCCCAGCTACTCTCTGCCATGTGGACTTCTGGTCTTGGATAAGGCGCAACCTCTCTGGAGTTTCTACTGCCCTGAGGCCTCAGGTGCCCCTGAGGGTGGATGCCCAGCCAACTGGCAGGAGACTCTGGCACACCACAAGTTCTCCAGAGCGGCATGGTGTTCAGTTGCCATGAGGTTCTCCCAGTCTGGCATCTTGCTTAGCACATAGTGGGGTTCACTAAACACACAGTGGATAAATTCACTTGGAATTTATGTATTTCACCAAGCGAGTTCTTAGCCAGCTAGTATGTTAGCTGGATTTTCGTGGGTACACTCTAAAATACAGTAATGCCCAGGTGTACTGGACAACCATAATGATAAGGCTACTCTCTAGGATGCTAAGAGGAGCTGCTGTGGCAATAATAATAGTAAAAGTGATGGCCATAGTTTTGGGGCACATGTAATGGGGCCAGGGTCAGTAAAGCACCTTACAGGTCTGTTTTAACTCCCAAACCAAGTCAACCAAGCAGACAAACAAGCAGATCTACACCTAGAGACACCCAGGCACCCTCCCTCGGCCAGTCAGCTACTCTGTCCACCAGCGGCGGGCTCCAGCACTGGGCCAGGAGACCCTGCTCGCTGGAATGCCTTCCCTGGCTCCCAGATCTGCTCCTGCACATCACCCTTCCTAGCTTGACGGCATTGCTTGGTGAAATACCGTGTGAACCAATGACATACGACATTTAAAATAGTTATTCCCCAATATAAGTTTAAATTCTCCAGAAAGATGTGAAAAAGACAAATCATTGAGACTCAGCTGTCTGATGAGGTGTGGAAGACAGTGCAGAGGTACTGGGGGAACCGCAAGGATCTAGGTGGATATTCCTCGGCACAGGTGTGCTCGCACACGACTCTGCACCTGGACAGCCGCTGTGCAGCCGAGGTGTGGCCCAGGAGGGCGAGGGGAGTGCCCCCAGCCAAGAGGAGGCCTCAGCACGGATCGCATACTTATTTTCAGCTTAATATAAAAACAATTAATATAATTACAAACGTGAGCATCTTTCTTGAAAACAAAAACACAAAGAAAAGCAAACTCGCATGTCCTACGAAACACATATCTCTGGTCCCACACGAGACGCTGGCTTTCGGGACAAGGCGGGCAGGGAATTTCCTGCACTCAAAGTCCAGTTCTCTGGAGGTCCTCACACATCCAAGAGGCTGCCCAGCTCTGTGCACACCCAGCGGTACCCTCCCTTCCACATAAATCTAGAAGAACAAAGCAAGAGAAACAGCTGCCAAGGTCTTCCCTGGGGCTAGTTTTTGGCAAGACAGCTGCCTCAACAGTCCACTTGGGGCAGACTGGCCACGCTGCACAGGTGTAAATGCATCCCTGTGGCTGGCTGGGCGAGCCGCACTGCAGGTATGGAAGGTAACGGTGTCCTGCCTGATGGGTGATTCAGGCAGTGACAATGAGGACGGAAGCAAGAGATGACAAGAGCGTGTCTAGCCCAACTGCTGACTCTTCGGAATATGAACCACTTTACTCCAATGAATTCTTGTAGTCTGGTAATAAGAGCATATGAAAATTCACACTAAGAATTTTAACAAAGAAATGCACACATGAGAGAACCACACATGCCAATCAGGCGCGTCGGCGCTGGTTCACGGGCCTGGTCAAGCCAATCAGGCGTGTGGGCGCTGGTTCACGGGCCTGGTCATGCCAATCAGGCGTGTGGGCGCTGGTTCATGGGCCTGGTGCGGACAGGCCCCCGCTGGACCATGGCCCATCAGTGACCACAGACCCCACTGCAAGCTTTTCCATTGCAGCCTTCAGTCCCCAGACATCCAGACATCCCATGTCAGACCCAGCCTAGGGTGGGCCTCCAAACAGCAAGTTTAAAACAGGTATTCCCGACCTCCCGGAGATAATTTCAGAACCCCAAGATACTCACAGACACACGGTCAAAACTTTCCCCACAAAGTCAGGTGTCTCAAAGCTCCTCGAAGTCCACTACATAGTTGAAACGGGTTAAGAACCAACTCGCTGCTTTAGGGTAACAGAAGGTATCCAGCTAAGCTTCGAGAAACTCTGAAATAACAGAGCTAAAGGACAGAAGAGTGCTTTTAACAGAATAACAGCAATGGTCCTACAACACCAACTGTGTCAAACTCTGGGAAGTCCAGCTAGTAACCCCAAAATATTGGATAACAACTGAATCTTCCCAGTTACTCCCTGTAAGTTAGATGCTTAGAGTTCAACAGCTAAAACTGGGTAGTTCTGAAGTCAGGAGCCAGGAGCTTCATTCTGGGCCTCCCACGTGGGTGCAGGACCCTGAGCACCCTGACTACCCTTTTTCACTTTCTCAGACACACGGGCAGGAAGCTGGACCAGAAGTAGAAAACCTGAGACTCAAGCAAGTGACCACGTAGGATGTCACCGTCCCAGGCAGAAGCTTTGCGTGCTATGCCACAACATTAGCCTCTATTAATTTCAGTAAAGTTGACAATAACCATATTTTTCCCATTTCTATTAAGAAAACCAGAGGTCAGACACGTTGAAAAAGTTGCTAAAGGTCCCACAGCTAGTCGCATACTCTGAAGTTAAACCTAAACAGACTGCACATGCTGTACTGTGTTCGACTGCCAGAAAAGAAAACCAGAGATTTCCAGTTCAATCCACTCCACTTCCCTCTCTTCCATCCTGGCTGTTCCCAGGGCCTGGGACACTCTCACTTCCTAAACCCTGGCTTGCATCCCAGTGATCTGAAGAGCCCTCACCCCATGTAAAGCCCATCCCACCCAGCCTCTGTCTCCTCTCTGTAAATCTGTCTTGCCAGTGAAAATAAATCAATCTTAAAAAAAAAAGTTGGGCCCGGCGGTGTGGCCTAGCAGCTAAAGTCCTCACCTTGAACGCTCCGGGATCCCATATGGGCGCTGGTTCTAATCCCTGCAGCTCCACTTCCCATCCAGCTCCCTGCTTGTGGCCTGGGAAAGCAGTCAAGGACGGCCCAAAGCTTTGGGACCCTGCACCCGTATGGAAGACCCAGAAGAGGTTCCAGGTTCCCGGCTTCGGATCAGCACGCACCGGCCGTTGTGACTCACTTGGGGAGTGAATCATCGGACGGAAGATCTTCCTCTCTGTCTCTCCTCCTCTCTGTATATCTGACTTTGTAATAACCTGAATAAATCTTTTTTTAAAAAGTTGAAAAAAATTCAGTGAATGACATTCAACACTGAAAGAAATGAATGTTATACTACGGAAACATAACAAAGCAAGAAGAAATCTCAGAACATGTCTCAATATGCTCTCCTTTTATAGACCAGCAAACAGATATGTCTGAAAACCAGCAACAAACCTGGGATTCTTAGAATCTGAATGTTCTGCATTCCAGATGGTGGTTTCAACAGGTGGACAGGACGCCAGCTGAGGCTTCCCACGTGAGCGGCAGGAACACAATGGAGTCTTCACCGTTCCATCCCAGGGCCTGCATCACAGGCAGTGTGAGCGTTGGCCACCAGAGCCAGGCACTGAACCACCTCTCCAACTTTGGACAGGAGCATCTTCACCAGTGTCTCAACTGGGAGACAAAATGTCCACTCGTGACTGTTTTTTAATCTGGAAAAAATTACATAAGCCAATACATTGAGAGAACTCAGTGAGCCCCAGGCGGAATCCACTTACGGAAGTATCACAAAGTACATCATGACCAAGTGGCAAAAACCAACGACAAAGAAAAAAAATGTTTTAATTCCTGTCTTATTTTAATTGACAAATAATACTTGCACATGCGGTATTAAATACAATCTGAGAAAACAGACATGTTATATTACACATGCAGAAGTCATGAAAGAACAGCAGATTTTTCATTTAAAAAAATGAAGAAGAAAATGGCAAGAAGACTTCAGAGTACGCAAAGGAAAACCATTAGCCAACTTTTTGTCTTTACCCAGAGCAATGGCTTTCAAAATATAAAAGGAAATGCTGACTTTTAAACAAACAAAAGGGAGTGGCGCATTAACTCAACTGGGTAATCTGCTACTGTTGAGTGCCAGCATCCCACATGGCTGTTGGTTTGTGTCCCCGGCAGCTTCACTTCGCTTCCAGCTCCCTGCTGCGACCTGAGAAAGTGGCAGAGGATGGCCCAAAGCCTTGGGACCCTGCGCCGACGTGGGAGACCCGAAGAAGCTCCTGGTTTCAGATCGGCTCGGCTCTGGGTGTTGTGGCCATCTGGGAGTGAACCAGTGGATGGAAGATCTTTCTCTCTGTCTCTCCTCTCTGTAAACCTGCCTTCCCAATAAAAATAAGTTTTTAAAAACATTAATATAAAACAAAAGCTGGAAGACTTCACCACCAACAGACAGATATCCCAAGAAACACTAAAGTTTTCAACATGAGGGAACAGGGCAGCAGATGGAGATCTGAAATGACTCAAATGGGTAAATCTAAACAAGATTTTTATTCATGTAAGACATCTCTTTAAAAAGCTAACTGACTGCCAAAACATAATAAAGACAATGCACTCTGGGAGCTGCGGTACAGGCAGCAGCAAACAGCAGTGAGGCACAAGGGCATCTGTACGGCACACACAGAGAGCGGAGGGGGAAGAGCAAGCCGTGATGCACAGCCAACGGCTTCAGAGAGGGTCCAGAGGAAACTACCTAGAAACGAGGACTGGCAAGGGAGCTTCTGCAAGACTGCCGATCAGTAAATTCTTTAAAAATATACCAGCAACATAAGATGTTGAGATCTTTTTTTTTTTAAGATGTATTTATCTTTATTGGAAAGGGAGATTTACAGAGATAGAAAGAGATAGAAAGAAAGACCCTCTGGTTCACTCCCCAAATGGCCACAATGGCCAGAGTTGAGCCGACCTAAAGCCAGGAGCCAGGACCAGGAGCTTCTTCGGGTCACCATTGCAGGTGCAGGGTGGTCCCAGGGACCCAGGCCATCCTCCACTGTTTTCCCAGGCCACAAGCAGAGAGCTGGCTCGGAAGCAGAGCAGCCAGGACACAAACCGGTGGCAATACGGGATGCCAGCATTTGAAGGTGGAAGATTAGCCAGTTGAGCCTTCACACCAGCCCAGATATTAAAATCTTTGAAATGCTATTTGTGGGGCCAGCACTGGGACAGTGGTTACGATGCCACATAGGACAGGACATCTCATGTCAGGTCCCAGTTCGATCCAGCTCGCTCTTCGTACACATCCTGGGAAGCAGCAGACAGTGGTCTGAGTCCTTGGTATCTGCTCTCCGTGTAGGAGATCCAGATGGAGCTCTCAGTTCCTGTCTTGGACCTATCCCGGCCTTGACTGCTGGCAGCATTTAGGAAGTGAATCAGTGGATGAAAGATCTCTCTCTCTCTCTCTGCCTTTCAAATAATAAAAACAAATCTTAAAGTTATATAATTTATGATGCCAACGCAGTGGCACAGAAATTAAAACTGCTGCCTGTAATGCCAGCATCCCATATGGGCCCTGGGTCATGTTCTAGCTACTTTGCTTCTAATCCAGATCCTGTTAATGGCCAGGGGAAAGCAGCCAAAGATAGCTCAGTGCCAGGACCCTGCTGCCCATGGGGGAGGCCAGGGGACAGCAGCAGAAGATGGCCCAGTGCCAGGACCCTGCTGCCCATGGGGGAAGCCCAGAAGAAGTTTCTAGGATCTGGCTTCAGCCTAGTCCAGGCCTGGTCATTGCAACCAACTGGGGAGTGAACTAGAAGATGGAAGATCTTAACCTCTTGTCACTCCCTCTCTGTCTAACACTCTGACTTTCAAGCTAACGAATAGCTAATGATAGCTGCAGGGCTGGGGCAGGGCAGCAATCCAGAGAGGACCTCTAGCCCCATCTGTGTGGCAAACTTCAAGCCAAGGCTCAAAGACCCGAGATGCTTGACTCGGAAGCCTCCACCACAGAAAAGCAAGCTAGCCATCTGACCTCAAGTCAATTTAAGTGTCCACTAGAAAAATAAATAGCAACAACAACAAAAAATAAACAACAGTCCTAAAATCAGGACTCTTGGGCAGCAAGTAGCAGAATCCAGGCATTTTACAACACGTAACATTCACAAAACTCATGGTACAATACAAGGAAGAACAAACAAACAAAACAAAATGGGAAACGTGAATTCACTGCAAGAGAAAAAAGTAAAACTGACTCTGAGAAGATTCAAATGCTTAAACTACAGACAAGGATTTGACAGCAACTATGACAATGATACCTGGGGATGGAAAAGAAAATGTACTGCTGCCGATGAATAAAAACACAGAATCCCAGCAAGAAAACGCTAAACATAAAAAGGTACCACATAGAAACTAGTAGAATCGAAAGAGCTGGGACTTTAAAATTCACCACGTAGGCTTAACATAAAAATGGAGATAACAAAACAATGACCAAGATGGCTTCCCATATTGGACTATGAAGGCCCAACTACTTGCCTTCTCATCCTGCTTCCTGCTGGGCCTGGGAAAGCAGCAGAGGATGGCCCATGTGCTTGGGCTCCCGCACCTACACAGAGGCCTGGTTGGAGTCCCGGGCTACCAGCTTTGGCTTGGCCCAGCCTTAGCCATTGCAACCACTCAGGGAGTGGATCAGCAGATGGGAGCACTTTCTCTCTTAGGCAGCCTCAAGAGAAGAAACACACAGAAAACCCCGCTTAGGCATGTCACAGGCCAATTGCTGACAACCGAACGTGGCGACTCGGAACAAACACACTGGAACAATGAATACAAGGCGCTCTCCCTCTGCACCACAAGTCCTAGGGGCAGAAAGGACAAGACCACATGGTAAAAGGATGAAAGGAAAAGTGGCTGTTCATAACAGGAAAGGCTGTTCAGGGAAACATCCTTCAGTAATGACGACAAAATAAGGGCATTAAAAGACTTTTTAAAAACTAGAAATCACGTGGCTGGTGGTCTGGCACAGCACTGACATCCCACAGGGGTGCTGGTCGGAGACCAGGTTGCTCCACTTCTGACCCACTTCCTATCAGCTCCATGCTGGTGCACTGGAAAAGGAGCAGAGGATGACCCATGTGCCTGGGCCGCTGCACCCACGTGGGAGAGCTGGACAAAGCTCCTGGCTCTCGGCTTCAGACGGCCACTGTGGCCATTTTAGCGTGAACCTGTAGACCCTCTCTCTCTGCCTCTCCTTCTCACTCGGTATGTAACTCTGACTTTCCCCCCACTCCCCCAAATGCCTGCAGTGTTATTTCTAACACACCATTCTACCATCGTCTCCCAACACAGACGCCAGGAAGTCCTGAAAGTTGTGCAGACTAGAGCAGAGAGACACCAGTCAGCCATTCTCATCTTCAAACGGACCCAGGAGCCCTGGGCATGGGAAACAACCAGAGCCCCTTTCCTCCTGTGTAGAGGTGACACTGCGGAATTCCTAACAGAGAGGTACCATGAAGGTACTTCCCAAAGTTCAAGGAACACCTAGGCTGTGAACGACTATCTGGATTTTAATAGAATAGTTCTTAATTACAACTTCCCTGAACTTTTTGAAAACATCCTTCTACATTTAAAAAGGCCGACACAAAGGGTATGGTGAGAAAGGGACCTCTCCAGTCATTGGCTCCAGCCATTTATGGAAGGGGGCCGAGTGGTGACCTGCTTCAGCCCCCACTGCTGGCCGGGAGGGCCCTGAAATGCTGAGCCCACGTCCCACACCATCCCGCACACAGCGCTTCATCTTGGCTGCCAGACAATGGATCTCCCGAGCCTGATGACCAACACAGCAAGTCCAGCTCTCTCCTTGCAAACCTGAGGGGCGGTCCAGGTCACCCAGGCTGCGCCCACGCCATGAGCTAAACAGCAGCAAAGACACCAATTAATTTTCTTCTGTTTACAAAAATGAGACAGCTCAGCTTCAGAAATGAGAGAGAGAGAAAAAAAAGCCCAGTCCAAAACTATTATTGAACTGCTTCAATAAAATTAATGAAGTCCCCAGATTTAATATAATGTATGAGTTAATCAAAAGACTCAATCATCCTAACAATGAATATAGAATTAAATTTCAGATATTCATGTTAAGTATTAAGGAGAGAACAGACGCATAAAATTCATCTGAAAGAATAAGAAATCTGAATTACGGGGATTTTTGTTGTATTTTAAGAAATGGAACTGCAGTCTTGGTCCTAACAGAATAAAAGCACTAGGCTGCTTAACTGCCGCCTCGCTGGGAGAGCCCCCATTAACACAGTTGGTGCCAATCACAGCCCAAGGACAGCTGGTCCCCAGTCCGGAGCTCCACCTGGCCCCATGCTTGGGCAGCTCTGACACCAGCCAGCCACGCTGCAAGTGCGCAGCCCAGCAGCCGGGCCTCAGTGCACAAACTGCTGGGGACATGCCGAGCTGTCCTTGGAACCCTGGTGTCCTGTATTCGGAGTTCCAGATTTGAGTCCTGCCTACTCCATTCCCACCCTGGAAAGGCAGCAGATGTGCCCGACTCCGTCCCCCATGGGGTAGTCCCGGAGGAGGTGCTTGACTCTGGCCTTGCCCAGCCATGTCTGCTGTTGTTTCCATGTGAGGAGTAAATAAGCTCTTCTCTTCTTCATGCTCCAATTAAATCAAAGAAAGTTTCCTTTCGGTAGTAGAGTGTCCTGAACACTTCCTTAAGACTAATAATTTTCCTTACATCAAGATTATTATTTCTTTTAATATGAAGCAAATTTCATCCTCAAAATCACTTCCAGGCAACTGTGTCTGTTTAGAATTTAATAATGCTATTTTATTGCTACTTTATCATATTTTAGTTGAGTTTCATTAGGAGAAACTAATACGAGACTCCCTAAATGTGTTTAAATAAAAGAAATTATCTATGACGGCAGCTCAGACACCCGCGGGGGTTCCCAGGGCCCTTGACGGCCTGCTGCCAGGCACCCCCAGGGAAGGCCTCAGCCACTCCAGGTCCTGCCACCCACAGGGTTTCACCTGGGCCCAAGTACTAGCTGTTACGGGCATTTGGGAAATCAGTCAGCAAAGTAGAAGCTCTCTTTGTCTTAAAAAAAAAAAAAAAAGGAAAATCAATTTTTAAAAAAATACAGGTGCTGCATTGATAAAATGAAAATATGAAATATGGTATATATGTGACCCAAGCCAAGGAAAATACTCCTACTAAGAAAGGAATACATACACAGAGAACAGTACCTGTTATTTCAAGCACTGAAAATCAATTTTTCATGTAAGCAGATATGTTCCCTAGAGCCTTTCGACATTAGAAGATCCACTAGCGTCCAAATTCATGAGATTAGCAGAAAGATCGTTACTGTTTCCCTGTGCATCGTGTGTTAATTTCACTACCACTGCCAAGTACCAGCGCTCACTAATGTGTGTGTGCAAGCAAGGGCAGCCGTCCTTTCCTCCAAGCGAGGACAGCCGCTGCTGTCAGCCCACTGTCCGCTGGAAGGCATCTGACCGCTGCCGATTTAATAACCTCTTCCCCTGACGTTTTAATGGCTTTTTTTTTCTTTATTAAGTCTTCAAAGACAAACAGCTGATGAACTATAGAATTATAGGGCAGCATTTCTCAGGCTTGGCACTGTCTGAGTTCTGGACAAAATAATTCTTCACCATGGGGTGTCCTGTGCATCGTGGGATGTCAACAGCAAGCCTGGCGCCAGGCACACTTCTAAGTGTGGCAGTGACAGACATGTAGAGTCGGGGGTGACGACCCCCCCAGCTGACAGGCACTGTCACATGGATATGTGTGTGGGATATAACAAAATCCCCCCAGCTGACAGGCACTGTAACATGTATATGTGTGTAGGGGCATGACATAACCCCCCCAGCTGACAGACGAAACACGTATGTGTGTGTGTGTGTGTAGAGGTTAACAACCCCCCAGCTGACACTGTAACATGTATGTGGGGGGCAGGTACCAAAACATCTTTAGCTGACAGACACTGTAACATTTGTGTGTGGAAGACACAACAAAATGTTTCTAGCTGACAGACACTATAACATGTACATGCGGGGGGGGGGGGGGGGGGGGGGGGGGCGGAGGACAAAATCCTCCCAGCTGACAGACTCCGTAACAGACAAAGACCTGTCTAGCACTGCAAGGGGACAACCTCTGGCTGGTGAGAAAGACCAAGCCCAGCCTGCACCTGCTCTGCCCGCCGCCCACACCCTCCCTCCCTCCTTCCATCACCTGCAATCTTAGGGCCTCTTGGGAATGGTTTTTCCAGAAGTGCAGTGGCTTCTCCAGTCACCGGGCATTGCACTGGCTGTCCCCTCAGCCTGGACCCTGAAGGTGGCTCATCCCCTCAGCACTCTCTCCTGGGACCACCTCACTCTGAAACTGAAGCCCCTCATCCACACCCCACTTGCCCTGATCTACTCTTCTATTATTCCAGGAAACTCGCCTCCTGTAACACCTGAAACAATTCCTTTCTGTTTACTGTTTCTCAGTGATATCCACTCCCCCCAACCCTGCCTGGGCAGGAATGTTTGATTAGTTCATTGATATGCCTGGCACAGAGCACCACTCAATAAATGCTGCTGAGTGAGTGGTAAGGAGCCCCCACCTACAAAGCTATGCCCCTGACAACCACGATCCCAGCTCCGAAGAATTTTCCAGCATTTACATCTCCAACCATTGCTGAGACAGTGTGTCATTTGGCAAGTGCTGACCAGAGCAAGGAGTGGAGGTCCACGTGGCGGTAGCACATGCACCCAATAACCCCCCAGCCCGGCAAGTGCAGGCCACACATAAACATGGGGCATCTTAAGCATTCAAGTCAGAAATGAAATACAAGGCAACATATAAATAACTCCCTGCTCAAAAGCTTAAATAATGCAGAAAAGTAAAGCTTTGTAAAGAAAATCTTTGTAACACAAATGTCTGCTTTCCTGGTTCTTTTCAAATACGGATTATACTAATACCAATCTGCCATCCTCACCATGCTCAGCTCGGGAGCAGCACCTGTCACATCTCAGGGCCCTGGCCAGCTGACACAGGACTACAACCCAGCAAGAATAGCAGGGTTAAGTTGGGAAGACTCACAAGCGCCAGCGTCTTTCCCTCCATGCCACACACTCAGTACCTGGTGCCTGGGCTGCACACACAGACAGCCATCTCCCTGGCTGTTGTGCCCAATGTTCTGGAAGCTGCTGCAGCAGTCGGCTGCTTCATGCCCACTGGGGCACAGACTGAGTTCAAAGTCAAAGCCACAGCCAAGACCTATCAGTTCACCTCACTGCCCAGCCCAAATTACAGTGGTTCTGAGCTCACACAACCAGACCAGGCCTTTAAGCAAGCGCCTGCCCACTCTGTCAAGAATAATAGGAATATTGTTTAGCTCTGATTCCAAGTAGCTAAGTATAAAAACAACAACAAATTGAACTCTATCTGGTTAAAAGGCCCACAGAAAAACAAAAATAATCAAACAACATCACTTTTCGGCCTTTTGGCTAAGATCAAGTGTAAAAATAATCAAACATGTTTCTAGAACCTATCATTCTGGGAGGAAAATGAGGTTCTCTTCTGGTTGTTTTCAAGGTTCCTTGCCAGATTGACAAATAAAGGCAGTGTCCCTGTTGGACATAAAAGACTGGGACATCAAACAAATCGAATGAGGGCACAGCAGCGAAAATGTGCCGTGGAACCTCAAGTTCCTGCCTGTACAAGAGGTCTTAAAACCAGCTGAGGGCAAATTAGCATCCTACATCTAATGCTAGGTGAATGTACTTCACAGGTTCATACGAATACAAATCAATAAAGGAAAGAAACGGACAACCCTTTGACACTGAAGTGAAGATGGCGCTCGGGACACCGCTGTTCTGTGTGGGAATGCTTGGTTTGAGTCCCAACTCCACTTCTGATTGCAGCTCCCTGCTGACATGCACCCTGGCAGGCAGCAGGGGACAGCTCCGTAGCTTAGGTCCTTACCGCTCCAGTAGGAAACCTGACTTTGACCTGGCTCAGCCCTGGCTGCTGCGGTCATTGGGAGTGAAACGGCAGATACAAGATCTCTATGTGCCTGATTTTCAAATGAATGAAAATAATCTTTCTAAACACAAAACAAAAAAAGAACAAATAGAAATTTCTCAGGTCATTTCGCAGCCAGAAATATTGAAAAGGTTGGTGCAAACACAGAAGCCTATTAATAACAAACACATCTGAGACACAACCCGTCCCCTTCACACTCGACATCAGGTAACAACAGTTGACTGCAATTCATTGGGCTGAGTACAGGAGAGTCCGAGAAGACTGGATTCCTGTACCGAAACAGTGCCCACGGAGACAGAGGTCACTGCATCAATGCACGTGCCCACCGCACAGCAACAGCTGTGTGTGGGATGCAGCTACAAACGGGGTGAGGAGCAGAACCAGTGCTGCCCGAAAGAAAGTGGAAGAAAAGCACCCCTAGAACAGAAGGGACATGTGAGTTGGGTCCCCAAGACTGAACAGGACTCTGCCATGGGAAGAGTCGAGTCTGGGGGAGGGGAAAAGAACAGCCCAGACAAAGCCATGAGCGCAAGAGGAAAGCAACATGGTCTGCCATCTTCAAGAACTCTGGGGAAGCCTGAGACTTTACATGAGGCCATGGGGCTCGAACTGAGACCCCAACACTAAAATTGGTCTTGAAAAAGTGATATAAAAAATAATAAACACAATCAAACATACTTAATGAGATGCCTTTATTGGCCCAGGCAGGAAGAGAGCTGGAGCTGGAGGCAGAATGTTATGGCACGTCTATCCGAGCAAGCATTTTCATTAAGAATCCGTTCTCCGGGCATTCCCAATATTTACGATTCTCCATTCAGCATGTCATCCTGTCACTATAACTCTACGTGAGATGTGCCACCCTAGGCCAGACCAATTATCCATACGATTCAATATTCTGTCCCTGACATCATACTAGTGGAGACCACACGGGGAACATGATAGATGTGGCCACTATGTTTAGGCTAGAAGATTGGTTCACGGCAACCAAAGGTTAGCCCTTTCTGAATAGTTTGTACTTAAAAAGAGAGAGAGGGAAACTTATTCATGTTGAACTTTGAAAAATAGTGATTTGTAGAAGGTATCAATTGCCACTTTAGGATCAACAATAACTTACCAGAGTCATCGTGATCTGGGCGTTAACTAGGATCAACCGTTCTCATGCTGTTTTGTTCTTTTTTTGCTAATTGGCTTATCAGTATTAATGCAGACCCCCAAATTGAGACTACTGCTAAAGGCCAGACTAGAAAACCCTGACCCGTGGCCAATGTCCTAGATTCTTCACTGGCTTTTGAGAGCAATCGGATCCCCTCCGTGCTGCAGGTTCTGGTTGACTTAGCTAAGTTCCAATGGCACGGTGCACAGGCAAGCTTGTTCTACATATGAACGTCATGCTCTCATAACCCATGATTTCTGAGCTCTCATCTGAGCAGCTCCAGCCAATGGTTAATGTTTAAACTGTGTATCTTTGAGGGCTACCTGTGGTTGTCTGCAGCACTGTGCGGTGGGCTGCATAACGGATCAACCAAGCTGCACAGCAGCGTTCTTTCCACACCGTGCATACATGGAAATTCCTCTTTGATTTGTAGCTTTAATCAAGGCTTCCAAAACCTGTCGTGATTTACGACTCTGACTTTCACACTGACGGTCAATGGGAAACATTTACTTGAATTACCTGCCAGGAAGAACCCTGCAGCTGGAAGAAGTTCATATACTCACTTCCATATTACACATTTCAATTCTCCTACCAGCTCACCTGGTCGGGGCACAGAAATAGAGGGTGGGAGGCAAATGATTGGGGCAGAGTCTAGACAAGATTAACAAACAGGACAATAGGACTAAAAAATACACCATTAGCCAGACTTGAGGCAAATTCAAAAATGAAAAGAGGTTGCAGAAGAAAGCCAGCAGCCCTGGGACTGGCATTGGCATGCAGTAGGGTAAATGCTGGCATCTCTTACCAGAGCGCTGGTTTAGGTCCCAGCTGCTCCACTTCCAATCCAGCTCCCCGTGAAAGCACACGGGAAGACAGCAGAGCATGACGTCACCCATGGAAGACCCACGCAGAGCTGCACGCTTCTGGTGTCAGCCTGGCCCAGCTCCCCAGCCATTTGGGCAGTAAGCCAGCAGGTGGGGGAGCTCTGTCCCTGTTTCTCTCAATCTCTCTCTCTAAAATTCTGCCTTTCAAACACACACAAAGCAAATCGTTAAAAAAGGGCCTTCATCAGTGATTTTTTAAAAAAAGATTTATATTTAAAAGGCAGTTATAGAATGAAGGGTGGTTGGGCCTGGTGGTGTGGCCTAGCGGCTGAGGTCCTCACCTTGAGCACGCTGGGATCCCATATGGGTGCCGGTTCTAGTCCAGGCAGCTCCGCTTCCCATCTAGCTCCCTGCCAGTGGCCTGGGAAAGCAGTCAAGGACAGCCCAGAGCCTTGGGACCCTGCACCCGTGTGGGACACCTGGAGGAAATTCCTGGCTCCTGGCTCCGGATCAGCACAGCACCGGCCGTCGCGGCTCACTTGGGGAGTGAATCATCGGACGGAAGATCTTCCTCTCTGTCTCTCCTCCTCTCTGTATATCTGACTTTGTAATTAAAAAAAAAAAAAAAAAAATGAAGGGTTGAGAGACAGAAAAAGAGAGAGATCTTCCAAGTGTTGCTTCACTCCCCAGATGGTGCAATAGCTAGGGCACGGGCTGAGTCAATGCAAAGCTAGGAGCCAGCAGTTGGGCCCGGGTCTCCCACATGGCAGTGCGGGCCTAAGCTCCTGAGCCTTCTTCCACTGCTTTCTCAGGTGCACTAAGAGGGAGCTGGCTGGGAAGGGGAGCAGTCGGGACTCCACCAGTGCTCATACGGGCTGCCAGCATCACAGGCAGCAGTTTTATCTACAATGCCTCAACACCAACCCCATTTTAGAGTTTTCAACAACCTTGCAGCTGGGTGGGGGTGTGCTATTTTCCGATAGTTCAAAACATGTCATCAGAATGTTGAGCAAAATAAAGCCAAGTCTCTATCACCAACCTTGGCCAAAGTGCCAGAGGCCTGTCGTCTTCCTTCCAGAAACCCTAAACTTCTGAGCAGCAAGGCTGAGGGCCACGCAGTACTTACATGGGGCAGCTGCTGCCCGGCTCCCCCGCTCCCCACTCTGCCCCTCAGTCCAGCCATATTCATTTTAAAGCTTTTTAATTGCAGTATTACACACAGAAGAATGAGAAACTAATAAATACACCACTTCAGTTTCCCCAAATGGAACACAGCTGTGTAGCCAGCGCTCCGCTCCCAGACAACTTACCCGGCATCTCTAAAGCCATCTCATGCTCCCTTCCCGCTTCCCAGGTTAGCTCTGCTGCCTTTTGTTCTAGATAATTCATTCTATAACAGTGCTTTTCCATTGTGTAAACACACTACAATTTATAATCCATTATACTCACAATGGATGTTTTGAATAGATTCGTTTCTGACTCTTAAGAGCAGTGCTACTATGAACAAGTCTTTTCCAGCACATACGTTCACTTTTTCTTGCGCATTTAACCAGGGGTAGGAGCATTAGATCCCTCAAATCCTTTTGTTGTTGTTGTTAAGGTTTGTCGAGTGCGTATGAACCATGAGAGTGGGGTCTGCACTCTCTCTCATCCTTTCTGTTACTCTACCTTTCAAATAATTAAAAAAGAAAAAGAAAGTAAAACTGTCTCATGGATGTTTATCCTTAGGTTAAAAAACTAGAATACTCAGAAAAGAGGCTGGCACGTGGCATGTTTGGGTTGCCTGCCTAATAACTGCACCCCAAAATTTAGAGTCTCCACCATTCCCGCATTAAGCCTAAAGCTCACTGGCTGGTGAAGGCAGCCTGAACGGCAGCCCCTGCCCCTCTCAGCCTCTTTCCTTCTTCCCCTCAGCACACCGGTTCCTCCCCAGGCTGTGGCTCACTTGCCAAGCCTTCTCCAAACTGCACCTGAGCACAGAGCCCATGCCCACTAGAACTCCCTTTCTCAGCCAGACCCAACTCCAAGGTAACCTCCAGTCAGAAGCGTTCCCTTGGGCGCCGGTTCTAATCCCAGCAGCCCCGCTTCCCATCCAGCTCCCTGCTTGTGGCCTGGGAAAGCAGTCAAGGACAGCCCAAGGCCTTGGGACCCTGCACCCACATGAGAGACCCGGAAGAGGATTATCTGGGCTCCTGGCTTTGGATCAGCGCAGCACCATCCGTTGCGGCCTCTTGGGGAGTGAATCATCGGACGGAAGATATTTCTCCTGTCTCCCCTCCTCTCTGTATATCTGACTCTGTAACAATAATAATAATAATAATAATAAAGAAGTGTTCCCTCTACTCCCAATAGGCCGGGTCCTTGGTCCTTCTGATGCTCTGCTTGCTCACTCCTCCACTATGGCAGCCCTGGGCTCTGGGACTCTGGGACATCATTCTTGCAGGCCATCGGTGTCTCAGCAGCGGAACCCGCGGCTTCCCCATAGCCATGTGCTCAGCACCGCCTGCCGTGGGCCCCCCCAGGAGAAGCTGGAAAAACACCTGCTCCAGGCGTGACTCTGCGGCTCGCCCTTGCTCTTGGCCTCCGCCCAGAAGGGTGAGGACTAATGCACATTTTGAAGGTCAAAACCACTTTCTCACACATTAGCTAGGTTTTGTTGCAAATTTTCTGTTCAAAATAACCTATTTTGTGTTCAAAGTCCTTTTAAACCTTTTTTTTAAAGCAGATAATTTCTGATGCTCCCCTGCTTGCCTCACAAGAAATGGAAGGTATTAACTAAGGTCACTGCCAAGAAGGAGTGCGGGCAGGCAGATTCTACTCCCACCACTTGCTCTTTTGGTCTTGGTCTCCTCGGGCTGGCAGGAAAGAGGCTCACATTTTTATCTCCAACACATTACAGCAAAAAATGAGACTTGAAGCTCGGGCAACCTGTCACTGGGTATTCAACAAAGCAGAAGCGCTACCACAGAGAGCTGGCTCTTTTTCTTTTTTTTAAAGATTTAGTTATTTTTACTACAAAGTCAGATATAAAGAGAGGAAGAGAGACAGAGCAGAAGAGCTTCCGTCCGATGATTCACTCCCCAAGTGAGCCGCGACGGCCGGTGCTGCGCCCAGGAATTTCCTCCAGGTGTCCCACAAGGGTGCAGGGTCCCAAGGCTCTGGGCTGTCCTTGACTGCTTTCCCAGGCCACAAGCAGGGAGCTGAATGGGAAGCGGAGCTGCCTGGACTAGAACCGGCACCCATATGGGATCCCGGGGCGTTCAAGGCGAGGACTTCAGCCGCTAGGCCACACCGCTGGGCCCGAGCTGGCTCTTTTTACTGTTCCCAGGTGTGGAGCTGGGATCAAGGCTGCTCAGTTAATGCGGACTCAAGGGCTTGAACGAGATGAGACCAAGTTTGACTTAGGGCCAAAGGGAGCAAAACACCGCCGGTGGGCCAGAGTCAACCCAGTGCCTATATCTGCACATAAAGTTTTATTAGGACACAGCACATCACTCACTTATGCACTCACCTATGTACTGCTTATAGCGGCTGCCTAGCTACAACAGCAGAAGCAAGTGGCCATGTCAGACACCTGCCCAGCAAAGCCTGAAACATTTATTGTCTGAAAAAAAAAAAAGAGCTTGTCTCTGATTTAGAGAACAGTTTAATGCCTGGACTGTGTTCTACTTCCTAAGAATTAAGATATTCAAGTATTTCCTCATCTTGTTCAAATTATATCAATTAACAGAGATTTTTTCGTATTAAAAAAATCAACAATGATTCAAGTTTCCAGGAAATTTGGGGAAAATATTCAACAGTTTGGCTGAGGGCTCAAATCATGATGTGTCTCCATTTGGAGCCACACAGGTTTGTCACGGTCCCGGTAAAGAACATTGTTACAAACATGGAACAAGTGGGCAGGTAGAATGGAAAGCCTTTCACTCTGGAAGATGTCTTTCATTCAAGGTTGAGCACACACTGCTTCTTCCAGGAAGATCTGAAGCCTCGGCTTACACTCCACTGCCTGGGCTAATCCTGCTCGCAGCAAAGCTCCAGGCATGATGTGCTGGCACCCTGCTATTCTTACAAGCAAAATTTCACTTTCTTCCAACTTCTCCACAGCTTCCTCTTGAAAAGTGAGCATTTGGAAAGAAACACACTGCACTTTAAACACTAATTTTATCAGCCTTTGAAAGCTAAATGCATCTTGTAATAACTTTACAGTTACTTCAGAATTGAAACACAGCCTTCCAGCTCTACCTGCGAATGTCTGATCAGATGTGACACTCTCATTTCATTTTATAAAAACCTTTTGCTATGGAAAGTTTCCAACATGTGCAAGAGCAGAAAGAACAACCCCAGCTTCCACAAGAATCTTAATTATGATCCTTTTTCCCATTTATGCCTCCTCCTGGCCTTATTACTTATTGCAGTATTTGGAAGCAAACTTCATGCATCAAATCATTGCAGCCATCAATGTTTATTTCTGTTAGGTAAAGTCCTTTTACCTTGAACAAAACAATGATACTGCTATCATAGCAAACAAAAGCAATAAGTCTTAATATTTTCTAATACCCAGCCCAAGTTCAATGTTCTCCAACTATCTCAATAATGTCTTTTGATAGTCAGTCTGTTCATCCAAGGATCCAAGTAAAACCATACACTGTCTTTCGCTGATATGGCTCTAAGCTCTCTTTTCATCCACCCATTTAAACTCCAACTCCACGTGCTAGAGGCGCCGTGGACACTCACAAACACGGACAGCTCCATGTTCTCCACACAACCCAACCGACCGAGCAGCATGGGGCCTTCTTGCCATCTCCCAGGCCATCTGCTCGCAAGAGGATGAATTGAGATTGCTTTAGCAAACCAATTCTCTAAAATGAAATCTCTTCTGAGTTGGGATGGCCTGAAGACTCCTAAGTGATTTAAAAAACAAAGCATCCATGTGAAAATAGTGAAACTTCATCAAGACTCACACAGTCAGTCAGAGGAGCCCCTGATCCATTCCCATTAACTGCAGCACTCGGGCAGGCAGGATGTTCGTGGAAAAAGCAACAATGCCCAAGCAGGAGAATGACACAACCTCACACAACCAGCCCTCATGCCAGCACCCAGCTAAGGGTACGGCACTAAAAAGCACAACACACAAGACTATAGGAGTGTGACCATTGGCCCCAGCACCTGGGAGCCATGCCATGCAAGCTAAGCTAAACTTTATCATCAGTAAAAGAGTAGTAGTCCCGCCTACTTCCCAGGGTAGCAGCTACCAGCACCAATCTGGAAGATCCCCAATGAAAACCCAGTAAGAAGGGTGAAACCCATGCTCCCTGCGATAGAGGCTAACAGGTCTGTGAGGTACTGACTCATCTAAGCTTCTCACCAGTCCTGGGGGTACTGCTTAGTCTTATGCCATTTTCCAGAGTGGGTGGAGCTAACACAAGTACCGGTGTGGGAAAACCAGGATGCAGGAGACAAGACACTACAGGTCTTGCTCTCAGTCATACCTCCATGGGGGGACACAAGAGTAGGACCCAGAGGAGCACTAATGGGGGCAGGGCAGAGCCCCTCATCTTATAGCCAGGAGATCCACTTACCATGAAGTCGTGGGGTACAGTATGCTGTCCCTCCCCAACTGCTGCCCAACTAGAAGCCCCAGGAGGCTCCCATAGCAGTTCCTTCCAAGGCACAGAGATGCTTGGAGTCAGCCTGACCAATGATTGGTCTTCAGCCATCTGGAAGCCTCTCTTCCCACAAGTTCCAGACACCCAGTACTCACTCAAACAGGCCCAAAGTAAAATCACAATTTTCTTCCTGTGTAATCACTTAATTCTCTTACAAAAAGCCTGAAGGAAACTAGCTTCCAGAAAAGGAGTTCAAGCCATAGGGTGTGCTGTGCTGTGAGAAGACCAAGCTGGCTGCTGACAGCTCGAAGCTGTTTGCTTCTTAGAGTTCCCAGTGGGACCGCAGGAAGCAGAAACCCCAGTCAACACGGCACATGGCTCAAGCCGTTGGCTTAGACAATCAAATGACCAGAAATGGGCTTTTCCAGCCAGGCCAAGCATCCAGTCTAGGAACGAGACGCCCCTTGCCTGCGGCTCAACACTGCCCACCCACATGCCTGTGTCTATGTTCCTGAAGACACCCATGGGCTAAAGCTGCCAGCTCTGCCACCCCATGAGTGAGAATCCGGTCAATATCTGTAATAAGGACTGTTGCTGTTACTCGTGTTTCTGCACAGGGATCTATGCTCAACCCTCAGTCATCCTAGAGGGGGCACTCAGGAAGGGACCCCACTTCTCAGGAGCACCTGCAAGCCTGCACAGGCCAACACTCCCTCCAGAACCGCAGCACCTAACCTTGAGCTTGCAAGCACCCCTTTAAGGCTCAGGCTGCTTGAATGCCATTGTGCCTGGCCTGCACCACAACTTCTACTATTAGGAAACAGAGCTGCTGGTGGGACGGGGCAGTGTACAGAACGCCCCCAATTCATGTTGGTGGTGTTGAGGATCTGCTGCGGCGGGTCCGCTTCACCAAGCAGCCTGCTGCCAGGGTCTTGGTCACCCTCAGCTGGCAAGTCCCCTCTCCTGCCTGCCCTGGCCCCAGGGCTCCTGGGGGCTGATGGCTGCCCTTGTTGCAGGGTGCGAGCAAGATCACACCAGACATGTCTAAGGTTTATTAAGGAGTCTTTATTAATCAAGCTTGAAGACAACAGAGCACAATGGCAAATTACTAGCCCATACAACAATCCACCTAATCATAATCCAACCAATCATAATCCCAAAAGAAACAAATGGTCATCATCCTTAAGTCCATCTATTAAGCTGAAGACCTATGTCCCAGCTTCCCCAACAATATATGTTATCCTAAGAGACATGCAACAAATAACCGGGACACACTCACAAAGAACCTGGACACGCTTACAAATAACCGGGACACACTCACAAAGAACCTGGACACACTTACAAAGCTGCAGACTTTCACCTTTGCCTGGCTTCTTTGCTCACATTCTACTACTGCTAGGCCTCACCCCTCCTGGAACTCCTGATAGCACACAAACCAGTAACATTATTATAACCGTTGTCCCATCTAAGCAGCACACAGGGACCATGCTCAGGGGATTACCTGTCCTGGGTCAGCCAAGAGTCGAGGTGCCAGAGTAACAGAAGCACCTGGCCAGAAAGAGAGTGAGGCCCCTGCTTCATGCGCCTTTTTAAAGGGGCTTGTGAGGGGAGTGGTTACACAACAATGTAATACCGTCCCCTCTCAGTTGATAGGTGAGTCACAGGTGGGCAGGAGCGAATACCCAAGTGTTGTGGGCTAAAGAGTTGATTAATGCTCGTTAGGATGGGCAGGAACAGGAACTGGGCTTGCAGCTAAAAACACCTAGACTAATTGGACTTCCAGTATCCTGGCTCATTTAGGATGTGGGGGAAGTGGTTGAGGATGCAATTACTATTCCATTGTGTAGGACCCACCTTCAGGACAGAGGTTGGGGGTCACAGCCAAATTTCATTTGCCCACTGTCAATGGGTGCTGGCTATCACTGGCTGCACCCCATAACACCCTGACTCATCTTTGGAAGTCCCTGGTCTGCATCAGCAGGTGCTGACTGCACAAGAAGTCAGAGACTACCTGCCTTGACAGCCTGACCCTCCCAAGCCTCCTGCCCCAAAGACTGTTGCATTGAGGAGAGGGCAGAGGCCGTCCACCTGCAGGACTTGACAAAGTCCACAAAGTTTCCCTAGCACAGCCATCCTTGCCCCAGAGTAGAGGGCGTGCCCGCCCAGTGAGGAGGTCCCGCTGTGCAGGTCATAATACCCAGCGACAGACCTCTCGCGCTGTGCGCACCCCCGGGATTCTGTGACAGGGTCCCAGGGAGGGGCGGGGCGCCCCAACTGTTACTTACAATCATGTAAGTCATCCTGCAAGTCCAGAAAGTGCAGGGTCATCCCTCAAAACCAAGAGACACACACATAAGGAGCTGCTGGGGGCTGCTGCGCGCCTGGCCGGGCGCTCTCGTGAGGAGGGGGCGGGCGCGTCGGGCGCCACGAGAGCCCGGCCCCACTCACCCGCCATCTTGGAGTGGGCGGGGCTCGGCCGCACGCTCCGCCCCCGGGCCTGCCGCGCCGCTCGGCTCCGCCCTCGCGGCGAAGGTGGCTGCCGGGGTGGGCGGGGAGGTCAGGTGACCCGGCCGGCGTCCCAAGATGGCGGCCACGGCGGCGCCCGGGAGGCCCTGGTGGCGTCCCGGCCACTGAGGAGGGCTCCGCGCGGCTGGCGGCGGACGGGCCGGGCCGAGGGCCGGCGGGTAGGCGGCCGTCGTCTCTCCGCGCCCCGAGGCCGGGGCTGGGCCGTCCGGCGGCGTCGCCGGGGGATGCTCCTGCTGGGCCCGGCCTCTCTTTCCTCAACTTAGGGCGGCGGCGGGCCCGCGCCCCTGGGTCCCGGGCCATGGCGCTGCGGGAGCTCAAAGTGTGTCTACTGGGGGTGAGTGGTGACAGCTGGCCAGGCCGGGCGGGCCGGGCGGGCAGGGACCCCCGGCGCCTTCCACCCCGATTCCCGCCTCTGTCCGAGCTGCCGGCAGCCCTCCCCGCGGACCCTCCAGCCCGGGCCGTCCCGCCCACTTGGCTGCGTCGTTGGGACGGTCCTGGAGGCTGCAGGGACCCTCCCGGTCCCAGACTTGGCGCCTGGGAACTCTGGCCGCCCCCCAGTGCTGACAGCCACCCTGGCTCCCCTGTGCAACTGGGTGAAGAGCATTTCTCAGTTTCCTCCCAGCCGAGGTACCAGTTGGAAGTTGGCCAAGTCTTCCAAAGTAAAATCAGTGACAGGGCTTGAAGTTTTGCCGGCACCCTTGGCCTCCTTTCCCGTTGTTTAGGTGTGTGTCTGAACTTGTGGGGTCCCCCTGACACTTGTCACGGAGTTTCTTTGCCCAGAAGCCCTCCAAATCAAGAAGCCCCCAAAACACGTTGGAAACCATGGCTTGCTGTGTTGTCAGCCCCCGTGGCCACTTCAAGGCCTTCCTCTGGAGGTGGTTGCTCCGTCCAAGTTTGTGTCCTTAAGCATTCAGAGAAACCCTGGAGGCTGGTCTTGTGCCCCGGTAAGGTGGGGCCAGATCTCATCAGGAGCGCCTGGTGTTACTAAGACACATTTGTCGCTGGTCTTAGAACCTGTGTGGCCCCTCCTCTGGCGTGCACTGTGTAATCTCCTCCTTACTTCACTGGTTGTGTAGCAAAACCCAGCTTGTAAAACTTACATACCATGTTAACCTTGGCTGCACAAGGTAGTTAAACTTCTCAGTCACCCGTCTCGCTCTCTTGCAGGACACGGGCGTAGGTAAATCAAGTATTGTATGGCGGTTTGTGGAAGACAGTTTCGATCCAAACATCAACCCCACAATAGGGTAAGGAATGAAGTTTGTTAAATGTATGTGCAAAGGGGTAACAGGTGTGTCACGGGTCAGGTGTCAGCCCTGCGGGTTCACCCCTGGGGGACTCTGAGACCCTGGTTCCTGTCAGTTGTGGAAGAATCCAGGCAGGGTCTGTGTGTTTTCAGGGAAACTGCCTTCAGGCTTGTGGGTGAGGCTAACCTGACTATAGACACAGAAGCTCCAGTCAACAGTTGCACCTTAAAAGAAGGCAGGATAAACAGACCCTGGAAGTATGTTTCAGGAGCTGGCTGCAAGGAGGGGGTTTTTGTCTTTCCTGGAATCGAATAGGATTGGATCCAAATACGCAGTCCCTACACTAGGGGCAAAAATGGATGGATACAGGAATGTTGAAATGTAAGGGGGTTTTGTTTTGTTTTCTTTCTCGATGTCTGGTTTTTCGGAGTAGTGAAGCTGGCTGTTCTCTGAGAGAACTCCACTGTGTGTGTGTGTTTCTCTCTGTGAGAAATGTCATTTCTAGGCTTGCCTGCCAGGCCTGGAACTGAACCGCCAACAGGGAGAAGTTTTCCGTGGTCCCTCACACAGATAGAGTATGCATCTACTCTGTGTAGGGTAGCCTGCCTCACAGAGGAATGCTTCGCAGCCGCTGAGGGGAGCTGCCCAGAGAGCACCCCTCTTGCAGTTTATGCTCTTGGGTTTCCCACATGTTTGAAGGCATGGGAATGAGACCACGTATGAAGTATGTCTGCCATTGAAATGCCTTGCACTACCATTCAAGAAGGAACTGGGTGTGTCTCCCCATGGAAAGTCTGACTTCATCTGCAGAAGGGCGTGCTTGTCCCTACCTAGGACAAGTGAGATTGCCAGGGTGTGGACTGCCAGGAGCACTGCTGACTCAGTGACTGAGCACTCGGAGCACCGCCCTGAGGCGTGGCCTGAGCAGGTGAGGAGCAGGGGGAGGAGCACGGAGGCAGGAGCTGTCTGCCTCTGCGGCTCCTGCCCGACCTGCGCTTTGCCTCAGCGGCTCCCAGTCTGTCACCCACTCGGCTCTAGGAGGTCTTGCCTCACGTTAAAAAAAAAAAAAAGAGGATTTTTTGTGTGCTGGTTCACTCTCCAGATGGCTGCAACAGCTGGACTGGTCCAAAGCAAGGAGCTCTGTTTCTGGTCTCCCCCAGCAGTGTAGGATCCCAAAGACTGCTTTCACAGGCCACAGGCTGGGAGCTGGATGAGAAATCGAGCAGCGGAGAACCAGCCGGCCCCCGTGGGGGATGCTGACACTTCACACAGAGGCTGTGGCTACTACACCAGGGCTTTCGGCCCTTGCCTCACATGTCACAGGGGACAGGAATGCAAGGCCTTGCCTCATTCCCTTCCTTCTAGCTTTTCTTTGTTGTTCTTCAGCCTCAAATCGTGGCATCCTCTTGCATGGCCCACCCATGCAAGGATTCCAGGCTCTGAAACCCAGCATCTTTGGCCCTTCCCCCTCAGCCCCCAGCACTGTCCTTTCGAAGCCTGTAGACAAATCCCCCACCTGTCCTCCTCTCCTGTAGGAGCACTGTGCCCACCCTACTGCCCAGCTCGTTGACTCCTGACAAAATGTTAGCATTTCTGTAGTTGCTGCTCCCTTCTGGATCGTTGGCAGCTACGTGTTTCCCAGGCTGCATTTGCCAGCTGATCACCAAAGCCACGGGCATGTCTACACTTTCTTCGTTCAGTGAAAGCTTCCTGTGTGCCAGGAAAGCAAGGGGTGTGGTAGGACAGCTTCCTACTGTTGGGTGAATTCGTGAGAGGTGCATTTAAAATGCTCAGCCAGGTGCCGGGACACTGCTGGTACTCAGTAAATTGTGCTGCCTTTCATTTGTAAGATATTTAAGTCTTCTAGAAAGTCTTCAGAATTATTTTTCTTGGGGTGGGCATTTGATGCCATGGTTAAGACGCTGCTTGGGACACCCACGCTCTGCTTCCCATCCAGCTTCCTGCCAACACATGCTGGGAAGAGCAGGGAATGGCTTGTGTTCGTTGTTTTGGTCCCAGCCACCCAGGGGATGGGGAACCCAGATGGAGTTTCAGACTCCTAAAGTTCGTCTCATCCAGCCCGGCTGATGCAGGCATTTAGGGGTGTGAACCAGCAGTTGAAAGAGTTTTCTCTTATCTCTGCTTTTCAAATAAAATGAAAATCAAATTTTAAAAAACATTTTTAGGTAAGATGAAATTATTTTTATCAAAGCATTATTCATTTGTTTTTTTGCAACAAAAAATAATGTTAAGGGCTGATGAGTTCAGCTTAACGTTCCCTAGTGACCTTGGCTCTGTCTGCTGGAGGCATTTAGCCACAGGGCATCACCGCTGCAGCTTCTTCAGGTCGGGTAAATGCTGACAGGTTGTGGTCGCAACCCCTGCCCTCCACACTGATTTGTTTTTCTTCGGAAGGTGGAATTAAGCCATCCCTCTGCTACCTCCTCCTGCTCGTCCGCCTCCTTCCTTTGCCTTACAGTTCTGTCATCTGAGGGAAAGTTGTGCCTTGTGTTTCGCGTTTAGACACTCGAGCCAGGCTCCTGCTCCAGTTCAAGCCAGGCTTCTGGCTGCCCTGTGGCCTTAGGCAAATCATTAGACATTTTTGTGACTAAGTTTGCACCAGTGGGAAGACTCGCACTGACAGTGTTGAGAAAATCCAACAGAAAGATTACTTAGAATGATACTTGCTGTCGGGAAAGCATTGTTTTTATTTCTTAGTTTTTTTTTTAATATGCTAACATGGGTTTTCATTTCTGCATGACTAAACCAGACAGTGTATTGATATGTCCTGTGCCTGCTTACAGGTGCGGGGTGGTTCCTGCATGCTGTGTTCACGTAAGGGGATTCACCTTTGTCTCTGGGCCATTGGTATCCTATCGTATGATTAGAATCAGACTTGACTAAGGGTTATGCATTTGCAGTTGGACATCTGATTTTCATTGAAGGCTTTTTTACTCAGTTCTGTGAATATTCTGGTCCCTGTGTGTGTGGATTTTGGAGAGGTATGTGCAAGCAGGCTTCAGAAAGGTCGTGGGAGTGTGTGTTATGTTTTTATTTCTCCATGACCTGTGTGAAGCTTGTTTGTGTCTGTCTTTCCATCTCTAACACAGGACATACTATGAGGCTATTTCAGAAAGTTTGTGAGAAAACAAGATTAAAAGATAAGTTGATTTTGACACACATTGTGAGCTTCTTGAGCCCCTTTCTGCACCCTCAGCTCTAGCCCGTGCCCTCTACTTACGCTGCTACCACCTGCTTTGCACCCTCCATCTGAGCGGGTTTGCACTGTGCATGCCAGAGCCTCGGCCTGCTTCCCCGATCCGTGACCATGTGGCTGAGTGCCTGTGCGGGGCTGGCGAAAGAGTCTCACCCTCTCACACCTTGATAGGCACTGTCTGTGCCTCATGGATACTTGCTCTCATTGGTCTGTGCGCTACAGGGGTTTATCTCTCTGAAAGTCTTCGTCAACAGAGTGTTTAGTTTTAATCTATTCTGTGTAATTCGCCCTTTCCTTTGTGGCTGATGCTTTTAACAGGCTGGTACTGTGTAAGAAACTGATCTACTAAGGGTGTGGAAAGACTTTCCTCTTTATTAGAAACTTTACTGTGCAGATTTATACTGGAAATTCATCTGAAAATCATTTCCAGATGAAGTGTGAGCTGTAGGCTGAGTTATGGGGAGCAGGCTGGTTTTGAGTCTGGACATGCAGTGGGGATGTGCAGATCTCATTGTGGCGGCCGTCTGTTCTGTGCCATCGTTGTCTTAAGATGCACTAGCTGCACCTTCAAGCCTCACCCATCCATCTCGGTTATCCGTTGGTCTATGTTTTTATTTCACTTTAGTAAGTATCACATTCAGTAAAATGCACCTGTTTTAAGTGGACGCTTGGTGAATTTTCCCAGATTTGGACATCACTGCCACAACCAAGCTGGGTCTGTTTCCCTCCTTGGTAGATTCCCCCTGGCTCGTCCTGCTCAGCTCCATCCCTGCCCGGCTCCAGGCTGCCACTGAGCGGCTCTCTGTGCTTGCTCTGTGTTGAACAGTTGTGTACAAATGCAGCTGTGTATCTGTATGTGCTGATGTTGTGTGAGATTCACCAAGAGTGTTTTTCAAAGTTTGCTTATTTGAAAGGCAGAGTGACAGAGATCTTCTGTCTGCTGATTTGTTCCCCATGTGGCCACAGCAGCCAGGGTTAGGCCAGGCAGAAACCAGGAGCCAGAGTTCCCGCCAGGTCTCCCACGTGTGTGCCAGGGGCCCAAGCCCTTAAACAGTCGGCTGCTGCCACCAGAGTATTCTGGCAGAAAACTGGGAGGGAAGTAGAATATCTGGGATGCAAACTACCTGTAATGGAATGCAAGCATGCCAAGTGTTGGCTTAATCCACTACACCACAACATGTACCCCAGTTAGTTGGCACTGTCAGTTTGATCAGCTTTTGCAGGTTTCAATTTGCTGTGAGGTGGAAGTGAAGGATTGTGGCTCTGAGCATGTGTCGTTGCAGGTACCATAGCAACGTTCGAGAATATTGGATTCAGCACTTGCTGCGTCAGGTGCTACTTTGCATCTTTCTCAGGATAAGTGTATGTGGGGTGTGTCCCCATCTGTTGCATTGATCTGTTTACCCTTCACAGTGAGGTCATGCTGATTGCTGTAGAGTACGGAGAGCCCTCAAATCAGGTAGCTATGTCATGCAGTTATACTCATAGTTTACACATTTGTTTGACTCCTCCACATCACGAGTGGGGAGCCATTTTTCTGCCATTTGGATGACATCATTTGTGGGCCATACAAAATTGTCAACTTAAAAATTAGCTTGCGATAAATTTATTGGCTTTCAAGTCCCACCTGAAGTTGCCTCGGGAGGACCAGACCAAGCGATTTTACGGGTCTTAGCTAGCTGGGAGCTCTGCCCCCTCTAAGCCTCAGTTCATGTGGCCAGGCTGAGATGAACTCTGGCAGTTCTCTTCCCCTAGGTCCCATGATGTCCCTTTATCGCAACAGGCATCTTTGTTTTGTTTTTTTCTTTTAAGATTTACTAATTTGGAAGGCAGAGTTAGAGAAGGAAAGACATCTTGCACTTACTGGTTCCCTCCCCAGATGATCACAGCGCCTGGAGCTGGTTCAGGCCAAGCAGGAACTTCTGCTTGTCTGTGTGGACCGTCTTCCGCTGCCCTCAGAAGTGGAGCAGCTGAGACTGGAGCCACTGCTCAGATGGGCTGCCAGCATCACAAGCTAGAGCTTAGCCCACTGCACCACAGCATTAGCCCCTTAGGCCATTGATTTTGAGGACTTCCTCCCTCCCCCCACCCCCCATGAACATTTAAAAATCGAAATTACACTTCAGTAAACCTCACAGGCTTTTAAAATTTGTAATTTATTGGGGCCAACGTTGTAGCTCAGCAAGTTAAGCTGCCTTCTGCAATCCAGGCATCCCATGTGAGTCCTGGTTTGAGTTCCAGCTACTCCGCTCCTAATCCATCTCCCTGTTAAGGTACCTAGAAGGCAACAGAAGATGGCCCAAGTATTTGGGCCTCTGCCACCTGTTTCGGGGAGACCTCAAATGCGGTTCTGGGCTCCTGGCTTCAGTCTGCCCCAGCCCCAGCAGTTTGGTGGGGGAATCAGCAGGTTTGAAGCATACTCTCTCTCTCTCTCTCACTTTCACTCTGGCTTTCAAATACATATTTTTAAAATAAAAATAAAATTTGCATTTGTTTGAGAAACAGAGCTCCCTTCCTAAGGTGTCTGCAAAGATCCAGGCTGGCTCAGGCTGGCCCAGGCCAGAGCCAGGACTCCATCAAGATCTCTGCTATAGACGCCAGAGACCCTGTTACTTGAGTCACCACTTCCTGCTACCCAGCATGTGTGTAATCATGAGCAGAGGTAGGACCTAGGTAGCCCACGCAGCGTTTTTTAAAGGATTTCTGTTTATTTATTTGGAAGTCAGTTAGAAGGAGAACCAGAAGGCCACATAACCAAGGCTGGACCAAGTCAAAGCCAAGAACTAGAAGCTTCATCCCAGCCTCCTGCATGGCTGGTAGCGGCCCAGGCATTTGAGCCATCCTCAACTGCTCTTCACAAGCCACCAGCAAGGAGCCGGCTAGGAAGTGCAGCATCCAGGGCCTAGCTGGAGGCGCTAGGGATCATATCACAGGTGGAGATCTTGTATCTGCTGATTCACTGCCTGAAAGGCTGCAGTGGCCAGGCTGGACCAGGTCAGAGCCAAGAGCTCCATCCAGAACTGCTGCATGGGTAGCAGGGGCCCAACCACTTGGGCTCTCTTCACTGTCTTCTCAAGCCCTTTATCAGGGAGCTGGATTAGAAGTTGAGTAGCTGAGGCTCCAGCTAATGCTGTGCCACAGTAATGGCCCCGCTTGTAGATCTGAATGTTTGAGGTTTTATTTTCATTTAGTTCTGACAGGTTAGAATTTATTTTGTGACTTCTTTGATCATTGATGGTTTACAAAGTATGTTTTGTGAAGCTAAGCATTCACCTTTGGTGCCAGCTTCCCATGTGGGCACCTGCCTGGTTGAGTTCCGGCTCACATCTCCTCTCTGGCTCCCTGCTTATAACCTGGGAAAGCAGCACAATATGGCCCAACTCCTTGGGCCCCTGCACCCATGTGGGAGACCCAGAGGCACTGCTGGCTCCCAGTTTACCCTAGCCCAACTCCAGCTATTGTGGCCATTTCGGGAGTAAACCAGCAGATGGAAGATCTCTCTGTCTCTGCTGTCTATAAAATCTACCTTTCATATTAAAATAAAATACTTTTCTTTTAAAAAAAAGTATGTTTTGTAATTCCCAATTATGTGTGAATTTTCTAGAAATGTTCCAGTTATTGACTGCTAGTCTAAATCTATTAGGGTCACAGACCATACTCTGTGTTATTTCAAACCTGGTGTGTCTGACATTTGCTTTAAGACAGAGGATATGGCTTGTCTTTGTGAATGTTCCATCTACACTAGAAAAATATGTGTGTTCTTCTGATGTGTGGAATGTTCTATAAATGTTAAAGAAATAATGAGCTTGGTTAATAGTGTTCCTGGTGCCTTGTGTCGCCCTGCTACCTTGTTTTGCTTATTTGCGGTGAACAGAGTGCAACTAATTAAGGGTTTGTTTCTTTTAATCAATTTTTGTTTCGTGGATTCCATGACCCTTTACGGTCATGGAATGTCCCTCTTCCTTGACAAAAGTGCTGGTTCTGAATTCTGCTTTGTCTGATTATTAATTGAGTCTCTTCAGCATTCTGTCTGCCTGTCTCTCCCCATCCATTTGTAGCTTGATGTTAAGTAGACAGAATTAGGGGGTTGCTTTTCCTGCCTATCTGGCCGTCTCTGCACTGTCTGCTCTGCCTGCCACCAGCCACCTGTCAGAATGGAAAGCCAAGACCTTCGGACGTCTGTCTGGGGCGCAGCACACAAGCTCTCAAGCCAACAACCAGTAGATCAACTTTATTTATCACAGGGATCAGTGTGGATGAATTTATGCCGGCCACCTTGCTAGGTTTTTATCTTTGACTCATGTTAGAGTTTTTATTTTCATTATTGTCTTGTTAACTCCTTATTTTTAAAGTTTTTTTTTTTTTAATCAGATTTACAGAGAGTAGGAGAAACAAAGATTTTCCATCCACTGGTTCACTCCCGAAATGGCCACAGTGGCCAGAGCTGAGCTGATCCAAAGCCAGGAGCTTCTTCTAGGTCTCACACATGGGTTTAAGGTCCCAAGGCTTTGGGCCGTCCTCCACTACTTTCCCAGGCCATAAGCAGGAAGCTGGATTGGAAGTGGAGCAGCCAGTATATGAACTGGTGCCAGTATGGGATCCCAGTGCGTGGAAAGTGAGGACTTTAGCCACTAGGCTACCATGCCAGGCCCTTGTTTTTATTATTTCAGTGACTGGGTGAGGTTTCCCAGTATATTTCTTTCTCGGCCCACATTCAGATATTAACTTCACACGTGGTTTAAGCGTCCTGGTGTGCTTCTCTTTCGCTTCTCCACCCTGCATTTTGTTACTGTTAATTGTTCTGTGTCCACATACGATAAAACCATAACGCACACATTTGTTTTCCTCAGTGGTGGGTTTTTTTTTTTTTTAAGATTTATGTATTTTTGGGCCCTGCATGGTATGGCTAAAGTCCTCGCCTTGTACACACCAGGATCCCATAAAGGTGCTGATCCATATCCCAATTTTTCCACTTCCCATCCAGCTCCCTGCTTGCGGCCTTGGAAAGCAGCAGAGGACAGCCCAAGGCCTGGGGACCCTGCACCCACTTGGGAGACCTGGAAGAAGCTCCTGACTCTTAGCTTCGGATCAGCTCAGCTCCAGTCGTTGCGGCCACTTGGGGAGCGAACTGATGGATGGAAGCTCTTTCTCTCTGTCTCCTTCTCTCTGTGAATCTAACTTTCTACTAGAAATAAAATCTTTTTTTAAAAGAAGAATTTTGACTGTCCAGTTTACAGACATTAGAGTGTTGAGACACTGTGCTGGTGTCCTCAGCCTTGCGCGTGGGTGGCTCTGTGGTCCCTCTGCGTCCCCTCGCTCTCACCTCCGCCCCTCAGTGCTTCCCTGAGTGTGCGCATCCCCCTCCAGCTTCTTGGAAGAGATGATACTATCAATGTTTCCTTTATCAGTTATATTCCATAGATTTTATTTTTTTATTATTATTATTATTAATTATTTTGCATTATGTGACAGTTTCATAGGTTCTGGGAATCCCCCCCCCCTCCCCACACCTCTCCCCCCTGGTGGATTCCTCCACCTTGATGCAGTATTACAGTTCAAATTCAATCAAGATTCTTTCCTTGCAAACGTATACCAAGCATAGAGCCAGCTACCCGTTGTCCAGATGGGTTGAACAGTTTCTTGGGGAGACCATTTCTGGTCCGAAGTTAGAGCTGGTAAAATATCATCCCAGTCAATTAAGAGTCCCAATATAACATCAACAGCTGTTTGCAACATTATGGAATTGACATGGTTGTGATATTCCATAGATTTTAAAACTACAACCAGGACTGCTTCGGGACCCTAATCAGTTTTTATAACCATCATCTTATTGTTACCCAGTTCAAAATACTTGCCGGTTTTTACTATAGCTTCGTCTTAATTCAGGTATCATTCACGTGCGTTTTTCAGTTCCCAAGCATAGATAATTTCCAGTTAACTTTTTGTAGTTATTGCATAATTATTTTGAGGTCACATAACGTAGTTTGAATGATTTAATCTTTTGAATCTGTATAGTCCGGCTGTGGTCAAGTTTGGTGTTCAGTGTCTGTCAGAAAGGATTGTGTGTTCTGTAGCTGTTGGAGGTGTGTTCTAGAATGGAATTAAGTCAAGTGTGTTAGTCCTGTTGGTTCCTTTCATTTTCCTTGCTGAACTTTTGTTCTCCCTGACTTTATCGCTCACCAGGAAAAATGCACTCAGATCTGCCACTATCAGGCTTCATTCGTCTATTTCTCCTTTGCGTCCTGTCACTTTGGCCTATGGAATGGTGTCATAAAATGATAATAATAAGATGAAGCAAGATTTGTTTAAAAAGCCTTTGATCTCCCAGCTCTTCCTCAGGACACTTCCTGAAAATAGCCTTTCCTCGTTCCAGTCACAGATTCATAATTGCACAGGTCTCACATGGCGTTGTTAATTACTAGGCTCTCAGGATATAAATTACAGTGTGATCACTTAGTATAATATGGTAAAGGGAAAAGGCTCGAGAAAGCATTGCATATCCTATCAGATGATCAGATATATATATGCTTGTGTGGGTGTGTACATGTGCTTGCTGTGTAAACCTAGCTTGTGTGAGGTGAGCGGTTGAGGTGCTGTCCTTTGGGAGCTGCAGCCCATGTTTGGAGTCGCTGTGGGTTGGAATCAGAGCTGTACTCTATTCCAGCTCCTGCTAAAGCACTCCAAAGAGGCAGGAGATAATGGTTCCGGTTCCTGGGTTCCTGCCACCCAAATAGGAGATCTAGACTGACTTCTAGGCAATTCCAGCTGTTGCAGGCATTTGGGGAGTAAATTAGCAAAGGAAAGTTCATTCTCTATTTCTCTTTCCTTCACTTCCCCTCTCTCCTCCTTTCCATCATTCTCTCATTCTTTAGCTCTTAAATAAATAAAAATAAATCAGTACTTTTTAAAAAAAGTATATATGTGGAAGGCAGAGTTACCAAGAGAGAACTCTTCCCTTCTCTGATTTCTTCCACAGTGGCTACAGTGTCCCAGGGCTAGACCATGCTGAAGCTGGGATCTTTATCCAGGTCTCCCACGTGGGTGGCCTGGCCACATTTCCAAGCACGTTAACAGGAAGTGAAGCAGCCAGACTGAAACCAGGGCCCATGTGGGACGCCAGTGTTACAGATGCAGCTCAACATGCTGTGCAAGAATTCTGGCCCTTAAAGCAAAATACCTTTTTTAAAAAAAAAAAATCATTTATTTATTTATTTATTAAAATTTTATTTATTTTAATTGGAAAAGCAGATCAGGTTTACAAAGAGAAAGAGAGATAGAAAGATCTTCCATCTGCTGGTTCACTCCCCAAATTCCCAAATCGCCACAGTGGCCAGAGCTGAGCTGATCCGAAGCCAGAAGCCAGGAGCTTTTTCTAGGTCTCGCACATGAGTGCAGGGTCCCAAGGCTTTGGCCCATCCTCTACTTCTTTCCCAGGCCACAATCAGGGAGCTAGATCAGAAGTGGATCATCCGGGACATGAACTGGTGCCCAAATGGTATCCTTGTGGTTGCAAGGTGAAGGTTTTAGCCACTTAGTCATCCCACCAGGCCGACATTTATTTTATTTATTTTAAAGATTTATTTGTATTTTTACTGGAAAGGCAGGTCCAGTTTATGGAGGGAAGGAGAGACAGAGAAAAAGATCTCTCTGCTGGTTCACTCCCCAAATGGCTACAATGGCTGGAGCTGAGCCAGTCCAATGCCAGGAGCTTCTTCCAGGTCTGCCACACAGATACAGGGTCCTATGGCTTTGGGCCGTCCTCCACTGCTTTCCCAGGCCACAAGCAGGGAGCTGGATGGGAAGTGGAGCAGCCAGGACATAAATCAGAACCCATATGGGATGCCAGTGCTGGCAGGCAGAGGATTAGTCAATTGAGCTATCACGCTATTCCCTAGAGCAAGACTTAAAACTGAAGTATTTCTGAAGAAGATCTGAGAATCTGCTGTGCTCAAGTGTCCAAGCAGGGGGAACTGGTGGTTGGAAGGGTTGGAGGAACGGGTTTAGTGTGTGCCTGGTACATCGTGGAGTCAAAGCATATAAATGAATCACTTATTCAAAAAATAAATAGTACAGTTGTAGTTTGGAAATGGGTGAAATAGCAGACCCCACTTGGTCGCTGGAGCTGATGGAGCCTGCCCCAGGAAGCTAAGCTCTTCGCTTTACACCAGTCAGAGTTGGTGGGGTTTGCCCCTGCTGTCCCCTCATGCCATCAGCCTCCAGCCACCTGCTCCCTTGCTTGGGTACCTTTCTTTGCCCCTTGATCCTGTCTGGCCCATGTGCACGCAGTGCTTTGGATTCGCAGCTGTGCCCACAGACCAGTGACTGTCCCCTGCCTCACACACTCCTGCACAGCACAGCTGCATCTCCCTTGGTGGCTGGTGTGAGATGTGCTGCTCCCAGAGGACACACCCCTCCTGCTCCTCGGGGCTTCCTCCCACTTTCAGCTCTTTCCAAAATGTCCCAGAGATGATTCTAGATGATACACAGGTGACTCTATCTGTTTAGTTTATATTGTTAAGTATTTTGCTGTCTATTGAGAAAAATAAAAATCATCCATAAAACCTGTGGGCTCTTAATTTTACCGGTTGGTGTGTTACTGGTTAGACAGTCTCAGTTTGAGGAGAGTGACTGGACCGACTGAGTATCACACTGTGCCTGGGGACATGCTGGCATCTGGAAGCAGGGCGTCACACCGAGGAGGCACCCACAGTGCCCGGAGCCTTGCCGTCCTAAAGTCTGCCCTGCTGGATTGTCTGCTCTCACTGCTGAGTGGATCATGGCAGGTTGGCTTAGCACAGGTTTCTCTTTCACTTTCTGCAGGCCCTTAGGCCCAGACCAGTTAGGCTATGAAGGAAGCAGGTTCCTTCTGCAGGCGCTCAGTGTGTTTCCAGGCTGTGACAGTTAGCTTTGTGTTACTGTGACAAGTGCCTGAGGCAACCTAACTTCCTAAATGAGGCTTGGGTTTGGATTACAGTTCTAGGAGTGTGGAGTCATGCTCAAGCGGGCCCTGTTGGGTTGGTGTCTGGTGGCACAGGGCATCACCGCAGGGACTCGGGTTGCACCCCTGAGTGTGTGTGGTCTCTGTCTCTGATTAAACCAGGAGGCTTCCGTCATGGGCTCCACCATCATTGTCTTCCCGACTCAGTCACCTCCCAAAAGCCTCTGAGCACCCAAGATAGATAAAGTTTGCCTCATTCTTTCTCTGCATAAATATGATCTGCCTTTCCAACAAAAATAAATAAATCTTAAAAAAAAAAAAGCCAAAACCCTACCCTGTTTGATGACTTCATGGCTAAATCCTCACCTTATAAGCATGAGGATCCCATATGGGATCATGTCCTGGGCGCTGCACTTCCCACCCAGCTCCCTGCTTGTGGCCTGGGAAAGCAGTCGAGGACGGCCCAAAGCCTTGGGACCCTGCTCCCATGCGCGAGACCTAGAAAAAGCTCCTGGCTTCTGGCTTCGGATCAGCTCAGCTCTGGCCACTGTGGCGATTTGGGAATTTGGGGAGTGAACCAGCAGATGGAAGATCTTTCTATCTCTCTTTCTCTTTGTAAACCTTATCTGCTTTTCCAATAAAAATAAATAAATCGTTTAAAAAAATAAATTTCACACCCTCCTCACATCATTAACACAAGATTTGGGAGACCAGACTTTTATTAGAACTAATACACGAGCCCCAGCTCTAGCCTTTTCCGGCTTCTAGTGGCCTACAGCACTCACTGCCATGGCCACACCCAGTACAAGCCACAGCACTTGCCTTTTCTGGCTTCCGATGGCTACCGTGGCTGATGACTTGCACTGCCATGGCCACTGCACGTTGACATCCCCCGCTCCTCTGATAGCCTTTCATCAGGACCGTCACAGTGTTCTCAGCTTACTCCAGCCTTTATTCCACCTCCCAGACTTGGCATTGCCATCAGCCTGGGAGCTTACCCTTGGCTTTGGCTTTGTGCTTGCATTCTTGGTCCCTTCCTTCCTTGCCTTATATTTGCCTTACAGTGATCTATTCACTTGACCACTTCACCCGCTCTCAGCCTCTGGAGGTCAGGCCAGAACACATGCTTGTTCGCCTGGCCTCGAGTGCTAGCTACAACTCTCACTGGCTTAGTCCTCAGTGGCTTCTCCACAGAGCGGTGGGGAAGAATTTAGACCAAGCTAAGGACCACCTTAAGGGTTCGTGGAGCACACAAGTCTCACTGAGGCACAGCTGGTCCTAGCAGCTGCTTCTCTCACTGATGGCACAGGTTTCACTGTGCGTGATGTGGAAGGGTGTGTATTATGTAAGTCATTCTTGGCAGGCTCAGGAAAAGGGAGGCCAAAATATTTATTTAGATATCTGTGTTAAGTATTTTCCATCCTCTGCTTCATTCCCCAAAAGCCCACAGCAGCTAGAGCTGGGCCAAAGCTAAGCCAGGAGCCAGGAGCACCGTCTGGGAGTCTCCAGTGGGCTGCAGTCACCCAAGTATTTGGGCCCTCATTGAATGCCTTGCCTGGGCCAGCACTCTGACTTTGGCATACAGGTGTTGGCAATTGAGCACCCTGCACAGAACTTTTGGCTTTTTGTGGGTACTCTGATGAGAGAAAGATAGGCCCTTGTGCCCAACTAACACTCACCAAAGTCCTACCAAGTTCCAAACCTTCCTGAAGTCCGTGGGTGTCTCTTTTGAAGGAACTACTCAGCTCAATTTCATGCACTTTTGGCCTTTATATGTCTCAATCTTATTGTATTGTCTGGTGTTCTGTCGACATAATATCACTAAAGATGCAGCTACCATTGTGTGTATGTCATAGTTGGGCTCCTTTGTTGGTGTATGAGCTCAGTGAATTGTTCCTCTTCACAAGGCGCTGAGCACCATGATGGTCACGACAGCATCTCCTCTACTCTTCAGAGCTGAGGGCCACGGGAAGTGGAGGTGTTGGAATAGGATGGCAGAACACACCTGAGTTCCAAGAGTGCTGACAAGTCTGCTGAAGTTAAAGAAAGGCATTCTTGAAACATCTTGTAGCAAGTGTTTTCATTGGAAACACGTACTCTGACCAGAGATCGTGACTACTTGGTGTGCATGAAACTCATATTTTCAGAATGTCATGAAAAATGGAAAAGTATATGAAAGGCATTCTAGCTTTAGGAAATAATGCTGGTAGGGATTTTAGATTAAAGAGGTAATAAGATCTGCCTGGGCAGAGTGAAGAGAGACGGTTTAGTAGTGAAAAATAAGGTTATCAGGCGAGTAAATGGCAGGCTGGAAAATAAAAATGTATCATTGCAATGGCGGGAGTTGTTGCCTGTTTTTCAAGAAGCAAGATATTGAAGTTACTGTACCCCGGCATCATTTAACTGCAGCCTTCCTGGAATGAGCCAGGAATTCGAGGGACAATGGCAGGAAAAATGTAGGAGTCCCACTCCAGGATTAGGGTCCGGTGTGTGGTTAAATTTCAAACGAACAGCAAACTGGATGCAAAGGTCACGGTGCGGGGAATAATTGCAGACTGGTTTGCACTTGGTGGGGAAAGAGACAGCATTTCGAGACTGAGGCTTGGAATTGGGGAAGGCTCTGGGCAGGCTGGAGGAAAGGCCTCACGTGCAGCATGCTGGATGTGAGGTGGTGATGCTGTGTCTGCTTCAGTCAGATCTGGAAGAGTGCTGTCCTCAGAAGGCAAGGCCTGAATTCACTTTGCAGTTTGTCTGGAAGCCTTCAGCCCTAGGGCCAGCCTGGATCTCAGCAGGAGCATTTGGGCAGAACAGCAGGCAGCGCCCTCTCCAAGGGCTGATCCTGAGTGCAGGTGTTAGGGTTTAAGTGCACTGAAAAGTTGTTCAAGTTCTTGCATTGTTACGTGCAGCTAATTCCTGTGACCAAGTCCTCTTTTCAAAATTAGCTTACCACAAGCCAAAATCCCAGATGCTGCAAGGTGCTTAGTAGGTCCTTTATTGCACCTGGGTAGGCATGGGAGCAGGGGTTGAGGGGGAAACTGGAAGGGACATGTCTCCTGCCACGGTGGGAGGAGAGCGGCTTCCAGGGCAGGGAAAGGGACAAGATGGAGGGGACGGGGAGAGCCAGGCAAGAAGGTAAGGGAAGAGTGGGGGGGAAGGAGAAGGGAAGGGCTGTATGAGCTGTGTGCTTGCTCAGGGGACTGGGGACTGAGACGATCCGAGTGGAGACTAGGGGGAGGGGTCAGAGATAGGGGAGTGGGATTCTCAGGTAAGGCATCAGGTTACATCTGTGCACACTGTGGGGAAAAGGAAGCGGGAAGCAGCGCTGGGTCCAAGATGGGATGCTAGAATCACTCCTCACAGCAGGTGTTCCACTCTGCTTAAATGCTGAGAGGAGGAGTTGATTCCCGTCTCAGAAAAATTATCAGAGATTGGAGGGAAAGCCTCCTCCCACCTGGGTTCTGAGGCCAGTTGTGATCCAGCTGCTCACCAATGCCCTGAGAAAGCAGTGCCCAAGTGACTAGGCCCTTGCCAACCATGGGAGACCTAAATAGAGTTCTTGGTTTCAACCTGGCTTGGCCCTGACTTTTGCAGCCACTTGGGGAATGAACCAGTAAGGTCCCTTTCTCTATAACTTGGACTGTCAAAGAAATAAATGAATTTTAAAAATCAGAGATCAGAGATGCCCTTGCTCTAAAGGGACATCATGAGGCCCCCAGCGTAGTGATGATGCTGAATGGAGAAGGGGAAGTCGCAGCCGGTGGTAGTGACCGGCCACATGTTCTTGTGGGACATGTTAACTGGAGAGCTAGCGGGAGTCCTAGGGCTTGTCTCTCTGCTTCATCTGATAAGGCTGCCACAAGCTGGGATCCTAAAAAGAGGAGAGTAAGAAGGGGTTTGGAAAACTCAAAAGGAGATGTAAGGCTGTGGCACAATGGCTGTGTAGACGTGAGAATGTGGTGAGAAGGCCGAGGAGCAGACTCAGCTGACGTGGGGAGAATGTGCCAGCCCATAGAGCGTTTTGATTTCTCTCCAGCCAGCCAGTCAGTCACTGTGGGTAGAGAAGCTGAGGCTTCTATGGGTAATTTGGATGAGACAGACAAGATGGCCAGCAGTGTGAATGAGTGGTGCTGGTGATAAAAGAACTGGAAGAGAGCTTTGGGCCCAAGAAGAGCTCAGGGTGACAGGAAGGAGGCTCAGTGAGGGATGGCTGATAGGATGCCTACGAGCAGAAGTGGGAGTTGAGTTTACTCCTTGAAGATACCTTCACTACATCATAGTTGCCATTTGTCTCCTGACTTGGTGACAGGTCTGTTTTCATCAAAGGAAATGGATTGGCAGATAGGTCGAACTTCAGTGCTTTGAGTGCTGATCCTATAATGAGACATGTCTCTTAATTGAGGAATATTCCTTTCTAAACTGTGTACTTGATACATATTTCTTCTCCTATCCTCTGAGCAGCCAAAGTGGATGTGTCAGAAGTGTGGGCGCTGTAACAGGCTTCTGTTAGAAGCTGTTGTCACTCAGGTGTCACACCACCACCACAGTGTGTTGGGATCACCCATAAGCTTCTAAGACTAATTGCAAAGTCTAAACTAGAACATTTCCTGGAGCAGCCTTTAAGCAATAATAATAATAATAATAATAATAATAATGTCTTGATATGGTGCTTTGCAATTTACAGAGCACTCTCACATACCTCAGCTCATCTTATCTTCATAGTAAACAGTGGTTTTTGAATGCTCAGGTCTTTCCTAAGTGAGAACTCATGTTGCACACATGGCCAGCTGCCAGAGGTTATGATACAATAACTATTCACCCAGTACCATTATGCACAAACCACTTTGTTGAGGACATCCAGGGGTCAGTTTTCAGTAAGTAAACAATCAGTAAGTAGAACCTGCCCAATAACATTGATGTTGTGTCCTAACTCACTTTCCTTTCCTCTTTGCAGCCAGTGTTTGAAAGCTACTTACTGTGTCATCAGTTGGTTTAAATGTTACCAGGAACTCATTGTGTCAGGGTTTTGTGTGTGAAGTTTTTAAACCCAGGGATTGTGATTCTTGTCTGAGCTCAGGAGTCATCAGAAAGTCACTCTATTACCAACTTGCACTCCCTTCAAGATTATTGTTTGAATCTCAAAGAAAAATATTTGAGGATGGCAACGGATCTCAGCCTGCCTGGCTTTGTTGTTCGGACAGTTTGGGGATAGTTCAAGCCTCTCGCTTGGCTCCGCCCCAGGAGGCCCTAGTGCAGAAGATTGGTTGTCTCTGGGTTCCAGGAGCCAGACTTCCTGAGGCTGCCGTTAGATGAGATGAGGCAGAAGATAGACCTGTTAGGGGAACTCTCTGGGACTCTGCCTGGGAGCTGTTCCTTGGAGTTCCCCAAGTGCCCAGGCTGGAGCTCTGCGCCCCATGGCTCCTTGGATCATGCGGGCTTTGAAGTCGTGGAAGATCCTCACCTTCAGAGCCGCATTGTCCAGAGCAGCTGGGACCTTCACATGGGATGCCAGCCCCAGAAAGGCTGGCTGCACCATCTCAGGGCCTGTGGGTGCCACTAAGGAGTCAGTCTAGTCCTTTGCACAGCTCCCTCCTGCAGGCCTTCGCTCCCTTTGGGACCTTCTCACTGCATTAACTTCAGCCTTATACTCACTCTCACATGGCTGTTTATGGGGCTTGGGAGCTGGAGGAGGATAGACCCAGGCAGCCTGGTACTTCATGAGCACACGTTTGCCTGGACACTATTATTTCTAGAGAGGTCCATGAAAGCATCTTTAAGTTCCAGCATCTCTATTCTACACAGGAGGCCAGTGTTAGGATTCCTAAACTGCCTCGTGCAATTTGGAGCTGAGGCCTTCCCGAGGCATAGAAGGGCAGATCTCCCTTCTCTGTCAGGCAGGTGTGCGTAAGGCTTCGTCACTGGGACAGACTGCACAGTCAGCGTCTCAGCAATCCGTTGAGCTCCAGAGAGGGGCCGGTCACGAGCGGGTGTGCTGCTGAGAGCAGATGTTAAGGCTAAATGGTGTGCCCAGCTGCGGCTGGAGGCAGGCTGTCCATGACTGTGTTCTGATCACTTAGGTCTCTCTTTGTAGGGCATCTTTCATGACCAAGACTGTCCAGTACCAAAGTGAGCTGCACAAATTCCTAATCTGGGACACAGCAGGACAAGAACGAGTAAGTCACTCTTTAATTTACTATGTGTTTTTCTGAGGCCCAAATTAAAGCCCCAACTAAACTGTCAGCATCCCTGTCGTCTCATGTCAGGCACTTCTCTGTGCACCAGGGACACATTTACTTCCATTTGCACAGGCCAGCCTGTTTCTTGTCAATTAGAGCTGCATTGTCCATTAGTGGAGAAAGCGATAATGGGCTCTGAGGGCGTCTTTATACTTTTCAGTGTCTTAAAGCAAATGCTGACTGACAGACCTGATAAACTGCTCTCAGAGCGTAGCGTGTGATTCAGGCCTGTCCTCCAGTGCAGATATAAAAGAATCAGCAGTACAGTTAGAGTCCACACAGCTCATTTATAGCTGCCTTTTTAAAAGCTACAGAGGGAACTTTATAGCAAATAAGCTTGGAGATTTAAGTGAAGCAGGTAGCTAATGCTTAGTCCTGCAGTGGGTACTTAATAAATGCTTGGTGATAAACATTGGCCACGATGGTTTTCTGCTATGGAAGGGTCTGAGCCAGTGAGGAGCCTGCCTGAGCAGTACAGGGCCAGGGCGGACAGGAGGCAGCCTTCCCAAGGCACAGACTCGTGCCCATGGCATTCCCCACTTCCGGGGCCCAGGTGGAGGGGCGGGGACAGGAGGCAGCCTTCCCAAGGCACAGACTTGTGTCCATGGCATCCTCTGCTTCCAGGGCCTAGGTGGGGGAGAGGGGATATGAGGCAGCCTTCCCAAAGGCACAGACTTGTGCCGTGACATCACCCACTCCTGGAGCCTAGGTCCCTTTTCCCTGCTGAGTTGTCTCCAGCGGCCACTCTGTTATTCAGCAGCTGTTTAATTTTGTTTTTAAACAGTGCCATCAAAAATAATGATTGGTGCACAATGCTACCTTATTTATTTTTATTAAAAAGACAAATTTACAAAGAGAAGGAGAAACAGAGAAAGATCTTCCATCCACTGATTCACTCCCCAAGTGGCCACAGTGGCCACTGATCTGGTCCACAACTAGGAGTCAGGAGTTTCTTCTGGCTCTCTCAAATGAGTGAAGGGTCCCAAGGCTTTGTGCCATTCTCCGCTGCTTTCCCAGGCCACAAACAGGGAGCTGGATGGGAAGTGGAGCATTCAGGACACGAACCAGCATGGGATCCAGGTGCCACTAGGCTACCACGACAGGTCCAGTGGTATCTTCTTACAAGTATCCCAAAAGTTGTCAGGAGAGGGAAGTCTGCCAACGCAGCCTTACCTGGGAATGAAAGGGGAGTCTGCCGTTGCAGCCTTATCTGGGACGGGACAGGGGATCTGCCATGACAGCCTCAATGGGACAGGATAGAAACACAAGTCATGGCAGACAGAGTAAAGCGGCACAGCGTGACTGCCCTCCAGGGTGGAGGCACTGCATGTGTGTGTGAATTCATTATCTTCAGTTTTTTTTTTAAGATTTATTTATTTTTATTACAAAGTCAGATATACAGAGAGGAGGAGAGACAGAGAGGAAGATCTTCCATCCGATGATTCACTCCCCAAGTGAGCCGCAACGGCCGGTGCTGCGCCGATCCGAAGCCGGGAACCAGGAACCTCTTCCATGTCTCCTGCACGGGTGCAGGGTTCCAAGGCTTTGGGCCGTCCTCGACTGCCTTCCCAGGCCACAAGCAGGGAGCTGGTTGGGAAGTGGAGCTGCCGGGATTAGAACTGGCGCCCATATGGGATCCCGGGGGCGTTCAAGGCAAGGATTTGAGCCGCTAGGCCACGCCGCCGAGCCTGATTATCTTCAGTTTACTTTGACTTGTTCTGTTTTTGATGCTGGATTTCACGCTCCTGTCCAGTGGCTCATCTGAGATGCATTGGCAGTGTTCCTTCCCCTGCTCTGCTCTGCTGTACATGCATAGTGCAGCGCCTTTGCTAGCCAGCATTCCTACTAGGGAGTGGCCCTCAGCTGAATCCCGTTAAAACTAACTGTGGCTCTTCCTGCTAGTACCCTGTATATCCCAGTACGAGATCTCATGTTTCTGTTCCCAGCTCACAATATGTGATGATACAGCAAAGTTCTCAGCTAAAGAATCCCACTGGGGTAGGCTTGTGTTGCAGTAGCTAAGATCCTGCATGTAACACTAGTATTTGCATGTGGAAGTTCCTAGTTCAAGTCCTAACTCCACTTCTGATCCAGTATCCTGCTATGCACATCCTGGAAGCAGCAGGTGACGGCTCAGCTGCACGTTCCCTGCCACCCATCAGATCTGGGCTGAGTGCCTGGGTTCTGGTTTCAGCCTTCCTCTGCCCTGACTTAGGCATTAGGGAAGCAAAGCAGCAGACAGAAGATTTTTTTTTCTCATTCACTCTTGCTCTTTCTCTTTTTGTCTTTCAAATTAAAAAGAAAATAAATAAATTTTTAAAAAAATCATCCTGCAGGGCCAGCACATGGCACAGGCAGGTTAAGCTACCAGCTGTGATAGCAGCATCTCCAGTGAACTCCAGTTCATGTCCTCGCTGCCTCTCTTCTGATCCAGCTCCCTGCTGACATGCCTAAGAAAGCAATGAAAGACGACACAAGTCCTTGGGCTCCTGCCACCCATGTGACAGACCCAGATGGACTCCCAGGCATCTAGATTTGGCCTTATCCAACCTTAACCAATGTGGCAATGTTGGGAATGAACCACCAGGTGGAACATCTCTTTCTATTTCTCCCCTCTCTCTCTGTAACTCCGCCTTTCAAATAAATAAGTAACTCATAAATAATGCAGGTGACTTTGACCCACGCCTGTCCTGATGTCCTCAGTGGTGATGACATCTCCATTTTCTGGAATGTGAGAGACTAGCAGGGGAGTAAGCCTTGTGACAGCACAGTCCCTGCTTTGCCTGCCCGCTCTTACCCCCTTCATGGGCTTTTCTGTGGGAACAGTGGTTGGGATTGAAAGCCGCCTTTATCCCTGAAATACTGCCATGCAGCTAGAGTGCAAAGGTCCTGCTGCAGGCCAGGGCCACTGCACTGATCAGGAGGCCAGTGCTGGGAGACAGCCAGGAGAGACCTTGCCCCTGGTAGGCGCACGCTCCAGGCGACTTGTTCCTGGACAGGAACACATGCTTAGAGCTACTGGATCATAGGGCCAAAGAAGAAAAGATAAACATGGGACAGCTTCAGAAATGATTGGAAATGTGAAATCACACAGAGCACATCTGTGAGCCAGCTGCCCACTTGTCCCGGGCACAAGGACTGCCCACCTGTCCCAGGCAAGAGCTTCAAGGTGCTGGCAGCACCAGCCAAGGCCTGAGTCCGTCATGTCTGCTTGCCCGCCTATTGTCAGTACCAAATTGCTCCCCCACGTGTCATTATTGTTTCATCTTTTGCCTTCAAAACCCTCTTCTGAGATCGCCTAGTTGGTAGTAGCTTTTGCTAACTCTTCCTGGTGGTCTCAGACCGGGAGCCCCAATGTCCCCACTCATATCATGAGACCAAAGCTGGACATGGTCGGAGTCCTCCCTCAGCTGTAGCTCTTCCTGCTGCTCTCTGACCTCAGTCCATCTGAGACACGCTAGTTTCTTTCCACGTCCCTGTCACCTGATTGTTCCTTCAGAATTGTAAGCAGCCTCCCTGCTTCCCTTAACTCAGCCCTGACCCATGGTGTTTCTCATGGGGCACAGAAGAAAACACCCATCAGAGCCTCTTATCGCCCCCCCCCGGCCCCCTGCAGTAACTGCCTGGAAGCCGTGTTCTGGACAGAGGCGTCTGCTGAGCTCCCCCCGCCGCCTGCCCTGGTCTGCACCTCTCTGTGCCCTCTTGGCCCACCCTCCCACTGCCCGCTGAGTCCCAGCCCTCAACTGCCATTCAGCCCCTTCACACTTCCTGCCTCTGGACCTTCACACCTGCTCGTCCTTCTCCCTGGAAGGCTTTTCTGTCCACTTGAAACATGACCAGCAGCTCATTACCAACCGTTGCGTCTCAGGTTAAATGTCACTCTGAAACTTTTCCCAGTGCCCAGGACCTTAGCAGTGGCCACAGCTCCTTCTCCATCACTGTCCTTTGTGGTCTCTCTCGGACAGTCCCATCCCGAGTTGTAATTAGGCTCTCTGCCTATTCTCCCTTCGTGATGGTCTCTCCCACCAGGCTGTAAACTGTCAACATTGAGACCACAGTGGGGAGAATCCCAGTTCCTATGAAATTACAACACAATGTAATTAATGAATAAATTTAATAAAAAAAAAATTTTAAAAACCATTGAGACCACAGTGGTTACTACTGCATTTGCAGGATCTAGCACATCAGTGGCCGCCACTCGGTACTCCTTCACTAGTTGGATGAGTCAGCAGCAATCTCTGCACTTCCATTGTAGCCTGCACAGTCTTGGTCCCCATCATAGGACCATCGTTTTCCCCAGCCTTGTCTGCCTTCCGTTGGCCTGTCTTTTCTGTGGGACAGGAACCCTCTTCATGTCTCTGCTCTCAGCCCCAGGCAAAGGGTGTTGATGCCAGAGAATGTATGTCAGCTGATTGCCAGCCATAGCTGGGCAAAGATAAAGACAGATCCTCTTTCTGCTTTTATCATGTGAGTATGCAAGCCTCAAGTTGTCAGTTTGTGCTTTTACATGTTTATTATTTAGTTCTCTGTAGTTATAAGGTTCATTAGGGAACCAGAGTCATCATATTTTAAAGTGAAAGTCCTTTCTGATGAACTGATTGTTCAGATCTCCTCCCCATTTGACCCTAACATCTTTTGCCACAGTTTTTTCCCCCAAGATGTTTATTTAAAATGCAGAATTAGAGAAAGACAGTGTTTTGTTCCTGGCCATCTGCTGTTTCACTCCCCAAATGGCCGTAGAGCCAGGCCGCAGTCAGGAGCCAGGAGCTCCCTCCAAGGCTGTCACGTGGGTGTAGGGGCCCGAAGGCTCGGGCTGTCCTCCACTGGCTTCCTAGGCACACTGTCAAGGAGCTGGATTGGAAGCGGAGCAGCTAGGGCTCTAGCCAGCTCCCTTTAGGGTGCCGGCATCACAGGCAGCACCTCAGGATGCTGACACATGATTGTCTTCTTCTGGTCTTGTTGCCACTGGTTGCAAAGTAATTTCATTAAGTTGATAAGTTATTTTGGAGAATTTCTCAAATACATGTGAAGTTCTTGACCATAGGTAGGGATCTTGTAAAACTAAATGAAGAGAAAAATACCAAGGTAATGATAAAAATGGCTCACAAAATAGAGGTTTGTGTTTCCAAGGGTTAAGGGAGTCCGAGGAAAATTGATGGAGCTCTCAAATATTTTTTGTAAAAATTATTGTTTTGATAATAGGACTCTGAGAGTTAAATATAAAGTGAAGGATATTGCATTGTGTTTGTGTATAGTTTTATCAGAAAAATCATTCAAGTTATCAATCAACTTTGATTCAGTGTTCAACCAGAAAATTGGCTCCTGACTGTAATAATAAACCTGAGTGTTTTCAAATGCCTAGTAAAATGAAACTTGTCTGCATGATTTACATTCCTGTTCTCAGGAGAGAGCCTTTGTGGGACCTTTGTGTCTCTACTATTTGCTATCCTGAATAAATTCATTTCACTGTTTTCTATCAATTATCCTTCCCTAGCTAAGATTCCTGTGGTAGTACTGAGACACAGCACAGACATCAGCAGGCACCATCAGTCGGTACAGCAAAACTGCCCAACTGCTTGCCGTATTCCTGTGTGATTGTATAAAAGAAAGCTCTCGGAGTGGGCATGTAGCACAGCAGTTGAGACAGCCACATCCCATGTCAGAATGCCTGGCTTAGGCCTCATCTCCACTTAGAATCCAGCTGCCTACTGGCACGCATCGTGGGAGACAACAGCCAAAACAAGGGAGACCCAGATGAGGTCTAAGCTTCCAACCCATTATGACTGTTGAGGTCATTTGGGAACAAAACAGCAGGCCAGAAAATCTGTCTCTTTATGTCTGTCTGCCTTTCAAAATACAGATTTTTAAAAACAAAAACCCTCTCAGGCTTCTCAACTTGCATCTCAAACTCAGTGAAAATCCTACATCTTCATTAGTCTCCTGCTGTCCAGTGAGCTACGATCAGAACAATTGCACATCCAGGAGGAAGTAGAATAGAATACAGCAGTGAGTTTAGGATTTGCAGATGTAGAATTTAAGACACTTGTTTGAGATGGTAGAAGTTGTATTAGAAATACATTGTTTTGGCAAGATCTGCCTCCCCAAGTGCACAGGAGCAGGGTTCAGAACCCCCTGCTCCAGCCCTATGCTGGTGGTCTAATCGCCACCTCTGGGAGCTGACCCTGGTGAGACGTCTTCAGGTCTGGGGCCTGGCCTGGGCAGGCACTTCTCCCTAGGAGGCTACTTCCAAAAGTCAGGAGGGCTTCTCACACACCTGTGGTCATCCTGTGCACTCTGTGGTTGTCAAGTCCGCCAGCAGCCAGCCCCTGCAGCCATCATTCTTGAACAGCAAACCTCTAACTGTACACCAGAATAACCTTCTCCCCAGGAGACTTCCCCTAGGTGTATGTGTATATATTTATTTATTTTTATTTATGTTTATATTTATATTTTTTAAAGATGATTAATACTAGTAGCAGAGGGAAAATCTCACCAGAACACAAACTGATGAAGAGTCAGATGCAAGTATTAAAACAGAAAATTGTAACACCAAAGACGAGCAGTTCACTGGATGCCTGATAAACTCGTTGGGGGAGCAGAGAGCAACTGGCAGAGCAGGAGCAAAGCCTCGCTGTCTCAGAAAGAAATGGAGCCGACGGTGTCAGTCATGACTTGGAAAAGCAGGTAGTGGGGATCTAAAACATAACTGAAAGATTGGGTAAAATAAATTGCAAATCCATAAAGGTTAGCAAACCTACCAATCTAAAGAACACCACATTGATGCCTCATCAGATGCTGATACCAAACAGGAAGAGAAAGTCTTAAAACCTCCAGAGTGAAGAGCACATGGTCCACAGGGGAACACTGAGGCGAGTTCTGCCTGACTCCTCAGGGAAAGTCTGGGAGCCGGGATTCAGGAGAGTTTGTTTCAAGTGCTGAAAGCTAGACCCTGTCAGGCTATGAAAAGCATCTTTCTGATATGAAATCGAAGTAAGGATATTTTCAGAAAAGCAAAACAGAATGCAGCAGCAACGTCCCCTGAGAACTGTGCAGACTAAAGGGAAATGACACGATATGGCAACTCACATCCAAGGGGAGAGGTATGATCTCTGAACATAGGGTGGCCCCCCCTTTTTCTGCTATGTTGCTTTAAAGGAACTGGCTGTTTAATTCAAAAAGTACATCAAATTGCACTGTTTATAGTGCGTATAGATTTAAAATGTTTGACAATAGCAGCATAGAGGAAGGGGCATAAAGGGAATTCTTTCTAGACCCTGATATTTTACATGAAGTGGCTTGTGTTAAACTATTAGACTGTGGGAAATGTGTATTGTTGTTACATGGCAACCACTTAAACAGTAATACGAGAAATTACAGCTACAAAGCTAATAGATGAATTAATATTTAAATACTAAAAAATGTTGCAAAAGGGGAGGAAAGGAAGAATTTAGATATCAGTATGTACATTAAATATAAAGGAATGGAATATTCCACTTGGAAGACAGAGGTCATCAGCTTGGACAGAAAGCTGATCCCAACAGTGTATTGGTTAAACACGGGTAATGTAGCAAGACAAAGGCTGGAAACAAGGACTCGCAAGGGATGCGCTGTGCAGATCACAAGCGTGTGATGAGGCAGTGTTGGTCATAAAAATGTGGGGACAGGTTATATCAAGGTCACAGAGAAGTACGAGCCAACTTTCTGCCTGCCTTGGTGGCTGGTGCTTATGGGCGTACAGGTTGTGCTTTTCTCTGTGTGGCTTTGACCTTGCACATTGGTGTTACGAGAAAGCAGATGCGGTGGAGAACCTTGTCAGCATAACTGCGTGGAAAGGAGAACTCGTGCCCGTCGTGCCAGCTGTATGCTCCTGACTTGTGGAAATGAATTCAGCACATTATGTCTTTTTTATCTAATAAGGTTGCTTCCTTTTCTACAGCGCTTTCTTGCTTACAACCTCTGTTTTCTTCTAAAACCAAACAGATCATTTTATTGGAAATCAGCAGGCTCTCACTGCAGAGGCAGGCAGTTTTCTCAGAAAGCCTAATAAACCTTTCTGTGTGGGGGTCTAGCGTGTGGTCTGACTGCCCCCACACTTATCCAGCTCTCATTCAGGCAATCACCAGTTCTTGGTTACCCACAGCGTGCCAGGTGCTAAGCCCTGAGATCAAAGTGTGCATTAAATAGACAAGCTGTCTTCTATTCAGCAGTCATCATTTTACTTTTGTTCTGAAAAACCAAGTTACTAGGGGAGCTTAGAGCCAAAAGATTAGTAAACTTGTTGGATAAGAAGTTCCAAAACATGGGCCCAGCACAGTAGCCTAGTGGCTAAAGTCCTTGCCTTGCACGCGTCAGGATCCCATGTGGGCGCTGGTTCTAATCCCAGCTGCTCCACTTTCCATCTAACTTCCTGCTTGTGGCCTGGGAGAACAGTCAAGGGCGACCCAAAGCCTTGGGACCCTGGGCCGGCTGGCACTGAAGACCCAAGAGGGGGCTCCTGGCTTTGGATTGACTCAGCTCTGGCCATTGCAACCACTTGGGGGAGTGAACCAGCAGACGGAAGATCTTTCTTTCTGTGTCTCCTTCTCTCTGTATATCTGCCTTTCCAATAAAAATAAATAAATCTTAAATTCACAAAACACACAGTGTTTGTGAATTGCATAACTATACCAGTTGTCTTCTGGTGATGACAAGCCTTACTGCCTGTGCTTGGCCGTGGAAGCGGAGCAGGACTTGTAGGGTCCAGGTGTGAGTCAGACTGCATGCAGGCATCTGGTTTAAGATGCTCACACTAGGTCATCTCCCAGGAACTCAAGATAAATGACCCACCTGGCTATTTAAACAGTTCTCCCTCTCTCTGTTCTTCCCTGTGTTGTGTGTAGTGGGGCAGGGGACAGCAGGTGACAGTAGGATAAAGCTGACAAGGAGTTAAACCCATGTAAATGAAATGAGAGACTTGCCTGGCCTTTGGAGATGGCCACACGTATGGTGATAATCGCAGCATCAGGTTGCAAGCTCGTCCGAGTGGGCAATGCAGACGCTCACTCCAGGGGGACCGTCGGCATCGCCATTCCAGCCCTCTCTGTGACATCTAAATGCAGCCACTCCTCGGAGAACCACTTATAGCATCATTTGTATCTCCTTGGTAGTTTGGGAAGCCAAAGTTTAAAGAACTATTGAACAAATGAATTTAGGAATTATAACATTGAGTTCAATTAAAAAGCCTTTTTAGCTGAAACAGTTGTTTATAGCACCATATTTAATTCCTATAAAACTGTATTCTAAACTATCTTCCACGAGACATTTCAGTGTTACATTAAAAGTTGTTGCCTTTGGTGATTACTGGTTCATTTGCTTTAAAGCATCATGTCATCATCTTTGGCTTAACAGAAAGATTACCTTTTGTGCCTGGATAATGGGCTGAAAAAGCCTAGTAAAAATCGCATATTTAACCAGTTTCCCCAATTCTGTTTTTTATTTTCCCTCTACAGTTCCGTGCCTTAGCGCCAATGTACTATCGAGGGTCGGCCGCAGCCATAATCGTGTACGATATCACGAAGGAAGTAAGACCAAGTGCAGTTGTCTTTGGGCTGTTTGCAAAGTGTTCTTTGAGTTGCTCAGGTCTGCAGCTGTTCTGCTCTGTGTTACAGGAGACATTTTCTACATTAAAGAATTGGGTGAAAGAGCTCCGGCAGCATGGGCCGCCTAATATTGTAGTTGCCATTGCAGGAAATAAGTGTGATCTTATCGATGTGAGGTAAGTTATTAGAACACGAGATTGCCGTGCCGATGTGTGTTCCTTTTCTTAATGAATAATATCCACCATCAGCCTCGCTTTTATTTTATCTCTGACATTGAAAAATTTCTTTTGTCACATGCTTGCCATCCTGAAGTTTCAAACTAAAATTGAGATTCTGAGTATTTGGAGTTAATTATATTATTTATGTAGACAGGTGTGTAATTTACTTAAACATTGGTTGCATCGCACTTGACATTATCTGAAATCAGTGCGGCTCCGGGCTCCCATGACATAGAATACTTGAATACACCTACCACATTTGTTGGCAGTTTGTCTGTGTCGCTTGCATGATTCCCAAGGCCAGGGCTGTGTGGATTTTTGGTTTGTTTTTTTGGTTTGGAGGGGAAGGGGAGCACTTGCCTTTCCTGGCTTTCCATTGGCTTAGCTGCATTGCTGCTGGTTCTGAGTTTTGAGGTGTTGTTTTAAAGATTTATCTATTTTATTACAGTCAGATATACAGAGAGGAGGAGAGACAGAGAGGAAGATCTTCCCTCCGATGATTCACTCCCCAAGTGAGCCGCAACGGCCGGTGCACGCCGATCCGAAGCCGGGAACCAGGAACCCCCTCCGGGTCTCCCACGTGGGTGCAGGGTCCCAAAGCTTTGGGCTGTCCTTGACTGCTTTCCCAGGCCACAAGCAGGGAGCTGGATGGGAAGTGGAGCTGCCGGGACCAGAACCGGTGCCCACATGGGATCCTGGCACGCCCAAGGCGAGGACTTTTAGCCGCTAGGCCACGCCGCCGGGCCCTTGAGGTGTTGTTTTTTAACCAAAGAAGGGATGCCCTGGGAAACCATGTGGTCAGGGCTGCAGCCATTGCCGTGCTGGTCATCCCGGGTCAGTACACACCTGATCAGTGCTAGAGGGGTGGGGTAACATGAAGACCGTTTTGGGTATGCTTGCTGACTTGCAGTGTTTGCCTTCCAGAGAAGTCCTGGAGAGAGACGCTAAGGACTACGCTGACTCCATTCATGCAATTTTTGTAGAGACCAGCGCGAAAGATGCAATAAACATCAATGAGCTCTTCATAGAGATAAGTGAGTATCTGTGTGCCTTACGAGTTGAAATAGAATCCTGTTCCTGGCGAGAACTCCCGCCTTGCTCAGACTAGTCTGGTCTCTGATAATACCCTCAGTGAACATCAGAGTAACAGCCGCTTTCATATCATCTTGTAATTGCTAGAGAGCTGCTGCCTGATGACTGTAGCCCTTCCAGAAAGATTGTTGCTATGGCATAAATAATGCTCGGGGTATTGAGGACTTGGAAGCCATGATCTCTCCCGCTTTGTCTATTTAAATGCTTGAATTAGTTGTTCAAGGTCATTGAAAACGAACAAAATAAATAGAGGGAAATGAAATGCAGGTGTAATTTCACTGAAACAAAAACCTGGACAAGTTAATAGCAGGAGAATGAGAATGAAAGGTAAGCCCTCTCCTGTCCACGCTCCTCTTCCCGCAGCGTGAGGAGGATGGCGCTGTTGGGGTCCAGTCTGCTGCAGACTCTCTGCTTACTCGTTTCATTCAGACTCGTCAGAATGTTTATTTGGAGCTGTCCCAGGCCCAGGGGAGTGGCACGCAGAGGGGAGACACAGCCCTCGCCCTCCTCCAGCGTACGTTCTGTGGAGAGGTGGACCCTGAGCGCCGGATGCGCGGGGTCATTGCGGAGAGCAGCAAGTGATGCAGAGGACCTGCTCAGGGGAGGACTAGAGAAGGAATGTGTGCAGCTGTTCCGGAGGTGATCTTGGAACCAAGGTCTGGAGAAACAGGCCTTGCTGAAGGGTGTGGATCCCCATAAACTGAACAGGGCCACCAGCCTAGAGCACAGCACTTTGAGAATGTTGCCATCCCAGGAGCTTCGAGCTGGCAGGAGGGGCACGAACTTGAGTGCCTGCCAGGCACAGGTGGTCTTGGGAAGACTAGGCTCTCGAAACACTTGGGACCCTCACAGACAACAGATTGGGCCCAGTGACTGCAGCTGGAGTTAACAGCGGAATGCAGACCCCTGACCCACCAGGCTTGTTCTTGTTGTGATAGCATTTATTCAGAGAAACCAGAACTGTGGATTTTTATATAGCATATCGCATTGTTGGGATCTGACCGCTGGAGTACTCTGCTGTGTGGCTCACCCTAGGCCAGCCCCTTCACTTCAGTGTTGGAAGGTGGTGATATTTCTGTTGAGCTCATTAGAAACAGTAGGTTCCCAGAAGCTACCTATGGCCAGTCAGAGCATTTTCACAGTTGAATCGGAATGGCCTAGTGTGTGATGTTATATGTTAGAATTTTATCACGATTTTTTAAAGTGTTCTTTTTTTTTTTTTAATTATTTATTATTTAACTTCAGTAATTACATTGTATTATGTGACACAATTACATAGATACTTGGGTAAAGTGTTCTTTATAATAGTATTAAAAACAGGAAGACAGTAAACTATACCAACAGAAAATTCTTATGTAAAAATGAGTGTGTATGGACTCATTTTAGCTGAAGAACAAAAAAATAGATACGTGCCTTGGAGTGAGTGTTGTGGCGCTGTGGGTGAAGTCTCTGCGTCTGACGCCAGCATCTGCCCCCCACGAGGGCCAGTTCAAGTCCTGGCTGCTCGACTTCTGATGGAGCTCCCTGCGATGCTCCTGGGAGTGCCTAGTGCTCGGGCCTCTGCACCCCAAAGGGTGACCCGGATGGAGCTCCTGGTTCCTAGCCAGGGCCTGGGCCTGCCCATTGCATAGTGAACCAGCAGATTCTCTTTCTGCCGTGTGTGTGTGTGTGTGTGTGTGTGTGTGTGTGTCTGACTCCCCAGGAGCTCCGGGCCGCCCCGTCGGGGTGTGTGTGTGTGTGTGTGTGTGTGTGTGTCTTTCTCTCTGTCTCTCTGCCTTTCAAATAAAGTAAATCTTTATATACTCCTAAGATTAAAAGATTTGGGAGACATAAGTAGTGTTTCTTCGCTGGGTCTGGTCGTGAGCACAGTACTGGACATCCAGACCTCGCTGAGGGCAAGAGACAGAAAGTGCACATTCCCCAGGACAAAGCTCACTGACCTCTGCCTGCTGCGGCTGCACTCCCACTGGAGCAGTCACTGCTCCCCCAGGGCCCATCAGCCCGGCCCCTCCCTCTGCCTGTTGTTTTTTCCTGGGGTGGGCTTGTGTATATTTTGTACTTTAAAAAAAAACTATACTCCCCTCTAATGGGAAAGAAAACATCATGTCAGAATGACTTCAACACATATCACATGTGTGAAAGCTATGTGAGCCTGCCTTTATTTATTTATTTTAATTCTTTCTTTATCAGCGAGACGGGCGGGCTAAAGAGAGAACTGTTCGCTGCGGGGCCCCTCTGTTTGCCTGTCATAGCCAGGAGCCAGTTCTTCAGCTTTGGTTTCCCACACCAGTGCCAAGAACCCAGCTGCTTGAGCCGTCTCCTGCTGCCTGGCAGGATCTGCACTAACAGGAAGCCGAAGGGAGGAGTCACAGCCAGGGCCTGAAGCCAGGCACTGCAGTGTGGGGCACAGGTGTCCTCACCAGGCCAGAAGGCCACCTCCTCTGCTTGCTGTTTTTGAAAACATGTTCTATCTGCCCTTATGCACCTGGCTTCTTCTGCTCTGAGTTGCGTTTTCAGGTCACCTGTCAGGTTGAGGGCAGCTGTAAATGAGGTGCCCTCGTGGCCAGTGTATGTGTGTCCACAGCCGCGTCTGAGATGGGGAGGGGGTGCAAGAAGAGCTGTGGTGATGGTCCCTTCTGCTCTTGATGGCATTTAGGCAGTTGTTTCCGATTGAGAGCCGTTAACAGGCAGGACTGTGCACATTCTGGTCATAGCCTTTGGTGGACATCTGTATGGGAGTTGGTTAGGGACATTCCTGCCCAGAGGCAGACTCGCGGTGTCACTGAGTATGCATGTGTGTGAGCCAGCTCCGCTGCGGCAGGTTCCATAGGGCTGGTCGCAGCAGTGGCTCCCACACCGTGGTGCAGGAGAATTCAGTCCCTGCCTGTCTCCGGGGCAGGCTAGGCGTGGGCCGCGTTTCTGTGGCAGCCAAGGCAGTCGCACACCTTTCCGGGTGCTTACCTGTGTCTCCACGATTTCTGGATACTTTCCTGTTAAAGTGCCTGTGAAGTGTTGAACCTGCTTGCCTTGGGGGTTACTCACCTTCTTCGTGTTGGGTAGTTCTCTGTTGGGACGTGAGTCCCATGTTAAATATGGGTATTGGGTATTCATGCATATTATGCTCTGTAGCTTGACTCCCATCTCAGTCAATTCCTCAGTGAAGGTTTAATGTTAGCATAATGTGTTCGTCCTCATTCTCTTTGATGGTTAGCATAAAGGGTTTTGGTTGCTCTTTAAGAAATCTTGGCCAAGTCACAAAAATGTTTTTCTCTGCTTTCTTTTAAAAATACTGTTCGTTTTAAAATTGGTTACACGTCCTAGCCTGCCAGTGCCTCAGAGATAACAGCTGTATTTCAATATGCTGCTGTGGAAAAGTCCAGAACGACAAGCAGCTCTGCGATAAACTTGTCATCTTTCCTCACGAGTCAGCTGTCAGCCTCTGAGGAGCAGCCGTGCTCCGTTCTGGGGAGCCCAGGGATCGTGTGCACCTGCACAGGCTGCCTGAGTGGGCACTGAGAGCTGGCAGCCATTTTGGCATGGTCAGTGTCAGGTATCCATGCCCTCCATGTGTTTACAGAAGAGCTCTGTGCCACATCGATATGGAAACCCTAGACAGAGGCAAGTCCCTGCCCTGCCAGAGCCGGGTTGACTGTGTGCCTCTGGGATCCTGCCTCAGATCCTGTGGTGTCTGAGGTGCTGGGGCAGAGGGCGTGGGAGGGCAGCAGGAGAGCCTGTGGCAAGAGGGGCCCTTGAGTCGTCAGCCAGGGAGGTGGACAGTTGATGAAGATTTCTCTCAAAATTGGCATTATGCTTTGCTGAGCAGTAAAGTGAAACCTGTTCATTGTCATGCATTGTTGGTGGGAGAATAAAGTGGCAGAGTGTCCTCAGGGAGCAATTTGGCAGCATCTGTCAAAAGTGAAATTGCATGTCCTCCTTGCATGTGTGCCAGGTAGCCATGGAAGTGCACACGTGGCTCAGAGCCTAGGAGCAGCAGTCCGTGACCCCGCTCCTTGACTGCATGTGTTCATCCTCCACTGTGCAGTTGCTCTCAGTATCCATCAATAAAGGAGTGGTTAAATAAATTACAGTATATCTACATCGGATGGCATTTTCGAGCTACGAAACAGCAAGCAGCTGCATGTGCTGTGATGGTGCAGTGCCCAAGGCACACGAAGTGACGCCAGCAGGCAGGGTAAGAGGGCGTGCCGCCTGCCTGCAGGGGGAAGTGGGCGGGCTGGAGGCCCCTACGGATGATCCGGTGCCATCCTGAGCTGTGTATCAGTTACTTCAAATATTCTCAGCATGGAATTTTTTTTTTTTAATTAAAAAGCTTGGGCCACACAGAATAGGGTGTCCATGTTTGGATTCTGAGACACAAACAACAGCATGGGAGAACCGTTACCTCTGACAGTGCTCTGAAGTCAGTTGCGGTGTGGCGTGTTGTTCATTGCCACAGATAGCCCTGGTGGATGCTCGTGTAGGCTACCAGCACTTAGGGAGGTCGGGAAAGAGGTAGACAAGCTCTCTACAGGGTCCTTGCAGTGTTTCTATGTGAACTTAAAATTACTTCAAAGTGAAAAATTAGGTTTTCTTTGTAAAAAAAACTTACATGAAACCTGTCAAATTGCATCTGAAAAATTATTGGATGAGAACAAAAAGATTTGAAAAATTAAAGTTCGTTTCTTCCTGCCTCCACCACCAAACCCCCCCCACCCATTTTGGTTTAGGTCGAAGAATTCCCTCCAGTGACACGAACCCGACACCCGGCAGCAAGGGCTTCAAATTGCGCAGGCAGCCCTCGGAGCCCAGGCGCAGCTGCTGTTGACTGCAGGGGCCGCTCCGACTTGAGGATGAAGTGCGTGGTCCTGCAAGTTCACAGGCTTGGGGGACCCCTGCCCCAGTTTTCATCTGGTCGGATGCACAGACGTGGAGCAGCTGTGTTATGTGAGAAGACCTCAACAGCAGCGTGCAGGCTGTGGACCTGGGGGCCACGAAGGCCTGCTGTGTACAGAGAGAACGCACCGTTGGCTTTTGACCTCGCTGACAAGGAGCATATAATTATATGGATGTAGGATTAAATTGTTGAGTAGTTTTGTAATCAAGATTTTTATGTAACATTTGTAAAGGGAAAATTAGCACTTTTCAAGGTTCTTGAGGGAAAAAGAGACCTGGTGGAGATTGTAATCCCCTTATGTTTCCCATTACCACTGCTAGAAGGAGTTGTGCCATTCAAAATGTGGGTAGGATATGGTAAGTGGAGGGATGGCAGTTATTATTTGAAGCTAAAATGGGTTATTTATAAAATGGCTGGAAACAATTTCATCCCTCCCGTCTCTGAAGTACTTCTTACTGACCGTGGGAGGCTCCGAACCCCACGGTGAATCAGCTGCACTCGGCGCGTGCCTCACTCGGCCCGTGTGTGCTGCTGACCCAGCATGCCGGTGCCACCTTAGAGACAAGGTGTCATACCGAGGTAGTAGGGCTAAGCTTTCTGGAGTAGATAAAGTGATATGTGTTCTGAAATGCCTACCAGTAAGAGTAAAGACAGGGGTGTAAATGCTGTCGATTTTTTTATTTAATGCAAGTATTTTGGTGGGTAAACAGCTCTCTTGCTTAGCATATGTAAAGTTGTAGTCTATATTTATGAGACCGTTGCTTACAGGTGAGAAATTATGTAAATACATTAATAAATTCTGAGTTTCATTGAGCCCTCCATTTAGTCTTGCCCCCAGTGTCACATGTGCCCAACCATTTTCCATCCTGCCCGTGGGAGACACTGCGACACCATGGGTGGGGTGCCGAGGCACACGGCACGTAGCTCACAGTCCTCAGAAGTCTCTGTCCTCCTTCCACCCACTGCTGTCCCCTGCCAATCCCTTCTGGAAGTCATAATGAAGACATAGGCCACTTGGACAAGCCTGGCTGGGCCTCCCTAGCCTGGGGGAAAGATGATGCCCCAAGCTCCCCCAAGCTCAAGTCATTGGCCTGGTCTTGGTAATAAGTTTCTTTTTAGCTTTCACAGCAGCCTCAGCCCAAGCGTCTTAAGAGACCTTTCCTTGTTAACAGTCTAGCTTATCTTTCTCTTTCCTTTATTTTGCACAGCCTCTGTTAGCGGTTAACACTCTTTTTCCCTCAGGGAGCCTAATGAGGTTTTTAATATAATCTAAAAATAAGGCACTGAAGTGGGGTTGGTGAAAATTTGTTCCTGGTCTAATTTGGCACCCTTTCAACCTGAGTATTGTAAGAGAAGGAAATTTACAAGATTAAATAGGAAATGAAGCAACTTGAATTTCAGACAAAATTGTGTTTTCAGAGTATCCTTAAACTGAACAGTCGAAACTTTTAAAAATAATTGGCGTTTCTAGGTGCCCCCCCATTTGAAGTGGCTAGATTATAACGGGAAAATTATAACTCACATGAAGTAAAAAGAAAATCCTTTTTCTCCTTTCTGTAGCTGAAGCATTTGCAGTGATTTTATTCTTTTATTGACATATACAAAGAATGTATGCTTCATTTGGATACATGCTTCCCACCCAGTGTTAAATTAGCAAACTGCTGGAGGAAACATGCCATTTCCAGGGCTGGACTGTTTACACCTGAGCTGGTTGGACCTTATTTTACATGCAGCCCTGGCGGACCCAGGGCACGCAGCCACCGCCCGGGCAGGACTCCGCTGTTCCAGCTGCCGAGCCTCCGCCTCCTTGACGACAAAATGAAAACGGAGGGCGGCTGGCTCATTGCCAAGGAGGCCGTGTGTTTGTGGCCCTGCTTGTCTTGTGTCACCCAAAGATGACACAGAGCGATGAGCTCCCCGAAGCTGGCGGTTACATGGCTCTCGCTGTGCGGGTCCGGCACGGTCTCTCTTCTGGACTTGTTCTTGCTGGCCAACATCAGCGTGCCTTTCACCCTCATCCCCATCCTGAAATCTTGCTGTGTGTCGCACAGTGTGGCCTGTTTCCGGCCCCTTGCAGCTGGTTCCCAGCTGTGATTTCTCAAATTCCTCTCAAGCCTGGAGTGTGGGTCCACTTGGTTGCCCCCCACAGTATGTCATATACAAAGAATGCATAGTGAGGGCCTTGGGCCTGGGCATCTCTCGGCCCCTTCCCCCTCCTCCTTGACAGTCTGTTTAAGAAACTGGCATGGCGTCATTCCTCGCGGTGTATGTTTTTAATGCTTACCAATAGCAGCAAGTGGCTGTCAGATCCAAAATCCACACGCAGTGTGAATGGATGTTCACTTTCAGAATGCAAAGATTCATATTAAAGCAAGACGCCATGCTTTTGAAGTATCAACCATGCTAAGCCATGATCTAATTCACATTTCATATTTTCTTTATTATTTCTTACAAGAAAAGACTAGATTTCCAAGGAGCTGAGTCACAGCCCATCTACAGAACTCTCGATTCCCCTAAGATGTGGTGACCAAACAGACGAAAAAACTCCTCCTTAGCCGCAGTGTAAATTGATTTCTTTCAGAGAAAGTGAAATAAGCTCTTTGCAGATGCCCAGTGCTAGAACCTGCTGTCCCCGGGCCTCCCCTGTCACGTAGTGTTTTTCTGCTCCTGTGATAACTACTTAACTATCACTGGACCATTAAAGGAACATAAAGTCCGTGTATGACTAAGTGTGCTTCATTGTAAACTCTGCTAAGTGACGGGCCGGGGGAGGACCTACTGCGAGCCCTGCTCGTCAGCCATGGTCAGGCACAGCGGCTGAGCGATGCACTTCCTTCTCGGCCCCGTACTGCCCTGCTACCCGCTGGTGCTGCTCCTGCTGTGCCCTGGCGCCTGGAAGCCACCTGCTCCTGAGATGTGCGGAGGCTGAGCGCCCTCAGCGGGCCAGTGTATTTCTTAAGGCTGTCAGTTTCCTTTATTTTTAAATACATAAGAAGAAAAAAAAAGAATACTGAATCCCGGACCTCCCCCTTAAGTCTCTCATTTCATTTCTGCTCTCAAGAAAGAAAGATAGGTATAAGAGTTCTTAAACCCTGGAGCTAGTCATGAAATTCCTAGATAACTGTTCCATGGCTTTCCTGTAGCTGCCAGAGCAGAGTGCACATGTTGGTGGCATCGTGTTAAAGCAGACATGCTTTCCAGGCTCTGAACTCGGCGAAGCGTCTGTTCCTTGCGCGAACTGAGAGTGAACCGCACGAGACGTTAACATCAGTTCCTCTCAGCACACTGCCGCTCACTCTGTGGTTCATGGGCCTTGCAGGATAAGCCATGCAACAGATGGGGCCTTGGTCAGTGGTTTGGCGAGTGAGGGAGCCCTCTCCCTCAGCCTGAGGTGGTAAACACCGGCTTCCGAACGCCAGCAGGCCTCCCCGGCTGCTGGTTCATGCTGAGTCCATGTGGGAAGCTGGTGACAGTGTCAGCCTGCTACAGCCTGCGTCTTGTGAACTCTTTAAAGGAACTAGTAGTAGCACGACTTGTGCTTGGCTGCAAGACAGATGCAACCTCTTGGGTAATATTTTTAAATGAAGACATAGGCTCTACCTTCAAGCAGTGAGCTGTTAAGTACAGCCCTGCCTTCAGTTCTTAGCTCATCAGGAAAAATAAGCCCTTTAAGGCAACATTTGGGAGATTTGTCTTAACTCCTGGGGTACACAATGATTCAAAAAAAAAAAAAAAAGCCCGAGCAACAAATTATCTGAGAGCTAAACCTGATTGTGTATGGTTTCAGAAAGACCAGGAAGGAGTGGGGGAAAACGCAGGCAGGACCCACAGAAACAACCCTGCAAACTTCTGACAGCAGAGGAGCTGGGCTTGACTCTCGGGGGTGGAAATCAGGCAATTTGATTATCTGGTTTGCAACAAACGTTAATGGAATTCTAGGGCTTTGTCCTGTTTTATGTGCAAATGAAAGTCTAAAAAATATTAGAAGGCTATTATGTTTTTCAGGAGCCTCCATTTTTTCCATCTAAGAGAATGATAAGAGACCTGTTGTGATGAAGTTTCATTAAACATAATAAGGAAAGTGAATAAATAGAACACAGAGCCTCCATATTGCCCACTGTCCAGGATCCTCTTAACATACAGGATTTACACTGCAGAGCTGGAAGGACTTCTGGTAGCACAGATGAAGTTTAATTTGATGGTTTGTACTGTCAGAAATAACTAAGATCTGTTCTTTCATTTCAGAGTTTAATCAATTATACGTATGGCTTCAAAACAAAAGAATTCATAAGTTCAATTAAATCTCAGACCTTCCATCTATTGCTTTTCTTATGGTGAACATGATAAATAGTAAAATTAGACTGTATTATCAGCAAATGGTAAAATTAAAACTATGGTGTCTAACAAATAGTTTTTTTATTATTATTTAGCTGCAAGGTTATTTAAAAATCTGCATGGTACCCAGTGCCTCATCAGGGGCTTCATAATTGCAGCAACAAAGTCCTGGGTAGCTTTCTATGGAAGGGGATTGCCGTGCCAAATTCTCTCAGCCAATTAATGGAAGTGCTAAGATAGTAACGAATTTTTGAACGAGCTTCTTTAATTGACAGCTTTAAACTGTGGACATTACTGCTCGCAGGGGTCCTGCAGCGGAAACAAGCCAGTCTGACTGAGGCCACTTCTTCATCTAAGAACTTTGCACTGCTTCAGGAGACAAATGGTTTAATGTGGGATTGGGGAGAAACTGTCTTCATAAAATGAGCATCTTGTATGTGGGAGGCCAGTAATCTTTACTCTGAACTGCACTTGTCAAGGAAATTCCTGAAACACCACAGCTCCTGTCATCTGCGAGCTGGGCACGCTTGCTCCTCCAGAGCTCCCTGGCCACCCAGCTGCCAGGGTCCCTCCGTCACGGGCGATCATCGGCCGGGACCTACGGCAGTGCTCGACTTTGCTTGGTGACCATTCCTTATTTTACGCTGTGTTTGAATCTGAAAAAATGCTGAAACCTCCTATATGAAGTTGCTGCAGAGTTTGTGACACTTTGATAATATAGCTCACACGCACGACATCTGAAGGACCAGTTGATTAAATGCGGGGACATGATTAGCAGGTGGCCGCTCGTCAGAGCCGCTGATGAGTGGCTCTATTTTTAAACCATTTGTTGTACTGTGTAGACAGAACTTTATTGCCCCCGGCAAAGATTTTTTTTTTTTAACTCATCCAACTCAGTCTTTCCATCATTCCACTGTATGGTCACTCGCAATCGTCAGTCATTCCTCTGACCTTCTGAAGAATTCACGTCTTGCCTGCTCAGTGACCAAAGCCCACTGCTTTATTTCCCTTATTGTCATCTGGCTGTGGGCTCTCCCTAGGAGTTGCATAGTTCTCCACCCCTCCAGCCCCCGGGTCACCTTCTCAGCACAGGACAGGCCTTCCGTGGCCGTTGGTGGTGAGAGGCGGGGCTGGCACATGTTGACAGAGCCAGGTGGAGGTGAGCACCCTGGGCGGCAGCAACCCTGCGAGTGAGAACAGGTGGCAGGAGAGGCAGCGTGCGTGTCGGAACTCCGGGAGCTGGTGGCAGAGCATCCGTTCAAATGTGTCCAAGTCCAGAAAAACAGCCGTGGAGAAAAACCTACACGTTTCCTAGCAGAATAAACAAAAAGCTAAGCCGTCGTACCAGCAAGTCTCATTTCTTGTAAAAAATGTCTTGCCTTTCTAAGACCTGATGCAAGGAGTGAGATTTTTGTGCCTTTTTCTAATAGTGTCAATCATGGGAAAGTAAGACGAAGTTGCTTACAAGTGTGGCTGCGTGGTAGCCTGGCAGTTGGCTGCTGCCTAGCGCCAGGGCTTGGTTGCAGGGCCCGGTTTCCTGTCCTGCCGGTTCCCTGGGCTCACGTGGGTGTTTGAAGACTTTATTTTTGCAGTCTTAACCTTGGGCTGGACCTAAGTCTATGTAAACTGTATGATGTCTGTATTGTTTAGAGACACTGATGAAACAAAGCTAGACCTGTGAGTTTTTTGTTGTACGATTTATCTTGTCGTCCTTATGCCAGTAGTGGGTAGTTTGCAAATACAGGTTGATTTGTCATCCTTTTAAACAAGATTGTTTTAGCTTGAGTATCCTGTGCTTTTATAGAGTAACATGCTGAGTCACTATACACTTTGTTGTAAGAAGGGTGTAAACATTTTGTTAATAAAATGCTATGTTTACAAATGCATGCGTCTGCCTTCCAAGTGGCGTCCTATGCTGCCATTAACCACACACGCTCCCTAGGCAGGTCCTCTCCAGTCATTTCACACTGGCATTCAGACTCCAAGCCTTGGGGCCAGGCGGGCAGCACATGCTGCTGTTGGCAGCGTCTGTATCTGACCCTGCACCTCACTGTGGGGTTGGGGGGGCACCTTGCTGGGGCAGGACTGCAAGCCACCAGCCAGAGGGAATGCTGCACCCCCACCACCAGCTCCAGAAACAGCGGCGAGGTGCCTTGGTTCCTGGTGGCAAATGTTTTTGCTAACAGTCCATGGGGGGGTAAGACACCCAGTGTGACCCTTGGTCCACAGCTCCCGGGTGCTGCTCGGTGCCTGCGGAAGCACCCCATCTGCTCTGGCTGTGCCTCTCGGCGGCACATGGGCCTCCGGGCTGCTTGTTCACGTGAACCCACCTGAGACCAGAGGGAGTTGGACTCTCAGTGTAGCCCCTGTGTGGATTGTGAGAGTCTAGGTCCCCACCCCCACCCCTGTGGGTGATGCTGCTTTCCTTTCTCCACGCAGGGAGGATAAAAGCTTACCCCATGTGACTGCATTGACAGAACCCTGTGCGCTGCATCCAGCACGGCCTTAACAAAGAGCGGGTACTCAGAGGGTTGCGAGAGCCACCTCAGTAATCCCTTCTGAGCTAGTTAAAAGCCACTACTCCATAACATGTGGGTGGTTTGCTATTGTGTGACTAGAGCACGTGCAGACACCGCCATGACTCTTGGGTATAGCTCAGTGTATTTCCAGAAGCTCAAGGCACTGTCCACACCCCAGAAACCCTCGCCCGTGCCTCCCTCCAGACTCTGCTGCTGCCTATTATTATTGTTTTATTGAAAAGGCAGATTTACAGAGAGAAGGACTTACAGAGAGAAAGGTCTTCTGTCTGCTGGTTCACTCCCCAAGTGGTTTCAACAGCCAGAACTGAGCTGATCCCACGTCAGGAACCCAGAGCTTCTGGATCTCCCCTGTGGGTGCAGGGGTCCAAGGCTTTTCTCCTGTTTTCTGACATCAAACAGCAGCTGTGTCTGGTTTTGAACTTTTTTAATTGATTGATTTTATTTGTAAAGCAGAGAAAAAGACATGCAGACATCTTCCATTGCTGGTCACTGCTGCCCAAAGACCTGCACCTGGGCCAGACTGAAGCCAGGTGCCTCCCGTGTGCAGAGCAGGGACCGCAAACACCTGCCGCCCTGCCAAGGTACACAGAAGCCAGAGGCTGGCAATGGGACTGAAAACCCAGGCCCCCTGATGTGGGATGCGGGTCCTGCCCAGCAGCCACCCTTGGGGCCATGCTCTGTTTGCCATGGGACCTCATTCCGGGATCTAGCTGTTTCCACTGGGCAGTGCTGTACAGGACTTTACAGGCCTTCTCTGCTGTGGAATGAACACACCACCAGTTACATATCCATTCTATGTGGATAGGCATTGATGTTGTGGTCTAATCAGCTCAATAACCACATTCTTCAATGTGTCTGCTGTATATAAGCATGTCCTGGGAGTGGAATTTCTGGGTCATGAAAAAGAGAGCTCCTCTCAGTACCTGTTTGTTTCCCTTGCATTTTCCCAAGCAGTATTTCCATGTTCTTCCCGCCAGCGGATGTGAGAACTGCACTTGCTCGGCATCCCTGCCGGCACTGATACCAGCTCAGCTTTTCAAGCCTGTGCCCCAAGCTATTGGCGGTGTATCTGTGAGAGAATATACTTTGGGGACAAAACTGTCGCTTTTCTTTTCACTTGCTACTTGTGTGTACATCATTACTTGTAACATTCTTTACTCTGTGTGTGGATTCCTTTTTACTGAAAGGCAGGAGGCACAGTGGTTAGGCGTCCTCTTGCGATGCCCCTCCCACAGCACATTGCTGATGGAGTCCTTCTCCACTTGCAGTCCAGCTTCCTGCTGCCACGACCTGGGAGAAGCAGGTGAAGAGTCCTCGGATCCCTGGAGCTCTGGGGTCCTGGCTGCAGCCTGGCCCACCTCGCCGTTGGGAGTGGACTAGTGCTCCCACTCTGTTTCTCTCTCCTCCCCCTACCCCCGCCTTTCAGAAGCAGGTGGAAATAAACCTTAAAAACAAAATCAGGAACTCCTGCATCCCAACCCTGTGTTCAGATCTTTAACAAAAATTAACCCAGTACACTGAAAATGGCATGTGGTTCATTTTTCCTTTTACTAATACTTGCATCTGTTCAAACATATCAGTAAAAAAACTTTATGGCCAGATTTGGGGCAAGTGTGTACAGCTTTACAGCATACATTCGTTTCATTCTGATACCTGACATATGTGTTTGCGTTTAAAATTTACTCATTTATTTATTTGAAAGCGCTAACAGAGACAAAAGCAGCATCTTTCATCTTGCAAAATGGCTGCAATATTCAGGGTCAGGCCAACCGAAGCCAGGAGCCAGGAGCTTCGTCCCACACGGATGCAAGGCAGCTGCCCACCACTGTCTCCCCAGGCACATTAACAGGGAGCTGGATTGCTAACGGACCAACTGGGACTTAAACCGACACACAGGTGGCAGCTTTCACTGCTACACCACAACACCAGGCCCTGATATGTATGTTCTCAAGGTGCCTTAAATCTTCATGGAGGAATAGGGTTAGGGGGTCTTAACACATCAATGTTAAGAAGAACAATGTTGTGTGATGTGCCAGAAACCAGTCTTCATTTCCAGATACCGAAAGAATGATTCCATTGAAGAGGAAGAAGCAAATGACCACACCCCCCAGACAACCAGGGGTGTTTCATGTGCACACGCAAAACAGCTTGCCTTTGTTTTCCCGGAAGCAACTGACCTTAGAGCATGTGAGACCTCTAAGTAAGCTCAACATTCTTTGCCAAATTTTCTTCCGTTAGAATTCAAGAAGCAGATTTCCATTGAGATAGGAAATTAGAAAATACGGTGCAGGGTGTTTTCCATGTTGCCATTACGTGGCTTTTAATGCTAGCAAAACCATGATTCTGCTCTGAAAATGTCAGTGTTGGTTAGGGAGCCGAGCATCGCTGGCCTTCTTGATCTGCCAGCAGGACTGTTACCACTTAGCTTCGCAGCGCTGATGGAGCTGGGGAGAGAGAAGTCACAGCTAACACCTTGTCAAGATGAGTCACTTCGCTAGGATTTTAATCAGGCCTGCAGTCATTTCGATTTTTTTATTTTCAGAGCACCTTTTCAGTCTCTTCCAGGAATCGGCGTAAGGATGCAAAGACCTCCTCTGGAGAAACGGTCGCAGGGATGCTGGGATAATCTCAGGGGTTACTGCCTCCCAGCCGCGGGGCTGCTCTTGTTTCGTGTTGCAGGCAGCTTGGCTGAAAATGTGGAAATTTACCATGGGCAGGCAAGCAGACCTGCACTCCACTAACCAAAGGTTCAAAGGTGATTGTGGGGTCGTGAGGAGAGACTGCAAGTTCATACACATTGGTGAGGCACAGATAGTGCGCCAACGGTACGCTATCCCCACCAACATGAAGGCACAGATAGTGCGCCAACGGTATGCTATCCCCACCAACATGAAGGCTGCCAGAGCTGCTCAACTGGTAGGGCCACGACATGCCTTCTCGTGCCTTATTTAACAGGAACACTTGGCAGTTAGGTTTTTTGCTTTTCGGGGTGTGTGTGTGTTTTCTTTCTTTTTCTGAATGAGCAAAGATTGCAACACTCTGTCAACCAAATGGTTTGCCACCGCATCAAACGTTATATGCAAAAAGCCAACTTACATCCAAGCCGTCATACTGTATACCATCCCGTCAGAAATGCTGCTTTCGAATTATGACTTCCTTTTCAGCTGTGACAGCCCACACCCGACAGTTAGGGTCCCTAGGGTTTTCTTTTCTTTCTTTTTTTTTTTTTTTTTAAAGATTTTATTATTATTGGAAAGCCGGATATACAGAGAGGAGGAGAGACAGGAAGATCTTCCGTCCGATGTCTCACTCCCCAAGTGAGCCGCAACAGGCCGGTGCTGCGCCGATCCGATGCCAGGAACCAGGAACCTCTTCCGGGTCTCCCACGCGGGTGCAGGGTTCCAAAGCTTTGGGCCGTCCTCCACTGCTTTCCCAGGCCACAAGCAGGGAGCTGGATGGGAAGTGGAGCTGCCGGGATTAGAACCGGCGCCCATATGGGATCCCGGCGCGTTGAAGGCGAGGACTTTAGCCGCTAGGCCACGCCGCCGGGCCCGCTAGGGTTTTCTTTCTGTGTGCCTTGACTGGTTTCTGGGGGTGTCATGGGAGGTGAGAGTGCTTGATGGCCAGGTGGCAGGTTGTAGAAACGGCCTGCAGAAAACTTTGTGTGTGCTGACACCAAGGCAAGTTTTGAAGCTTGGTGATTATTCTGTATTTCAGACTCTTGGGGGTTAAAAATAAGACTCACACCGCCACTGGTGGCATGTGCTTCTCAGATCGGGGTGCTGGTTTAAGTCTCTGGCTTCACTTCTGATGGTAGCCGCCCTGCTGATGTGCCTGGGACGACAAAAGCTGCTGGTCCAAATGCTTGGGCTCCTGCCACCCACATGGAATACCAGGGTGGAGTTCTTGGCTTGGGAGTGAACCAGTAGATGGAAGATTTCTCTCTCTTTCTGACACACTACCTTTAAATAAATACATATTTTTTTGGAAAAAAAAATAATAAACCCAGTCACCCGGCGGGCAGAGAGGAGAACCCCAGGCACAGGGCAGAGTTCCTGAGCAGTGACCAGTGTTACAGGGTTAGCCCAGAGGGACCCTACATCTTGCACGGGACGTACCAAGACGCGGGCTGGAGTCCAGTTCCTCAGTGAGCCACTGAGCTGCATGGTGGGGTTCCTTCCCCACAGTGAGTTTTCAAGTCAGCTGGTAGGGGCCGAGTCCGTGAGAACACCTCTGTTCCTTGGGTGTGATTTTATTTATTCAGTGTCAACAACCCTGTGGCTAACTAGTGAGCTCAGGAGTCTGCACAAATCAATATTATTAATTGTACCAATAACCAAGGTACAAATCCCATTAGGAACCCTCGCCGCCGACTGCCTGTTACAGAGCCGTGCACGTTCAGCATCCACTCTCCTCCGGTGAGTCCATTAGGGGCTACTTTATTGCTTCGATATAAAAGCCTGAAAAGATGGAAGAGCTTGTCTTCATTTTTCATAATGCTGTAGTTGAAGCGGAAGGAAGGACACCCACACAAGCTGTGTGTACACACGCAAACAAAATGAAGAAAAGATAAATGGCCAAAATTGCCAAATAAAACGAGAAAAAGACAAAGGCTCCTGGTAGCCAAGACTACAGAAGAATTGTAGGGTCAGGGGAGCTGTGTCCAGAGAAGTGAGGTGCCAGCAGGGGGCAGAAGGGTGGGGGAGGGACCCAGACGGCCGGGAACGGGGTGCAGGGTCACCCAGAGCCGAGGTCACTGCCGTCCCCACCCCTCCTCTCCCAGGTGCCGACTGTCCCAGGCTGATCCATCATTTATTGTTTCATTAAACGTTAAACCTCCCTGCCATGGCCAAGTCCTGCATCTCTCTGGGGAATAATTAAAGGAGAGACTCAGGCTGAGGTTTTGTGAGTCATCCCACACACCAGGCCTTACCATGACACACAGCAATGAGGACCTGCCGAAAGGGTGTTGACCTGAGAAATAAAAATGGGGAGAGGCTCTGCTGTGTTTCCTCTCCCCTCCAGGAAATAAGGTTGTCACTGCATCTGTCAGAATAAATGAAGGTTGTTTGCTTTTATTCGGTGACATTCGAAGAGTGGGAGGGAAAGAGAGAAAGCTCAGTGCAATGGCTCACCTTGCAAGTGCCAGCATCCCATATGGATGGTGATTCAAGTCCTGGCGGCTCCACTTCCCGTCCAACTCTCTGCTCGTAGCCTAGGGAAGTAATTAGAGCATGACCTAATGCCTTGGGACCTTGTGTCCGCATGGAAGACCCAGAAGCTCTTAGCTTCTGACTTCAGATCAACTGAGCTTTGACTGTTGGCCCTTTGGGGAGTGATCCAGTGGATGGAAGATCTTTCATCTCTCCTTCTCTCTGTAAATCTGATATGCCTTTCCAATAAAAAGAAATAAGTCTCTAAAATAAAATAAAGGTCAGGAGGGCAAGGCTGTCTTCCCAGGTCACTGTGATGACGGACCATTGGTTTGGAATGCCTTCATGCCTAGACGCCATTGGTCCTGTTTGGGACGAGGGGGTGCCACACAATGGTCCTGTTTTCTTCTAACTGCACCAGCCACAGTGTTGGAGAGCACCATGGTGCCCACGTTCGCCCACAGCAACCAAGTGCTAGCCCGAGGAAGGCTGGGAGCGCGCATGGCAGCCCTGCCTGCTCCCCACGATGGCTCATGCCACATACTACCATCCTCTGCTAGCTGAGTTTGCATCTGCCCAGATCTGAGCAGGTACTGACTTCTGTTGCTGCCCACCTTGCCAAGTACAGCTAATGGCTGAGACGGTGAGGGGCAAGCAGGCCCTGGCAGCTGGAGTTGGCCATGGGATGCTATCCTGCGGAAGCCTCAAGTCCCAGGACACCCACGTCCCTCCAGGCCACTGCTCTGTGCTCACGCCTGAGCCCACTCAGCAGCATTGTCCAAACTGCCCAGATGGCCACGCAGCTGGTCCAGGTTGGCTGCTGGCTGCCGCTCACCATGCCTGCTCTGCTCATGGCCTCAGCCTGTGTCTGCCAGGAACCAACCCAGAGCAGAGCTTCACGTCCCTAACCCATTCCCCAGCCCACCTCCAGCCTCCAGCCTTTCTAGTGCCCCTTCCTCTTCCTGGTCACCCTGCCTGTGCTGCTACAGGCGTGACCTGGGTGGGTTACAATCCCAAGACTCAACTGCTGCTGCGGGCAGAGGGAAAGCCAGGAGCTGCCGCGCTAAGCCCGGGCCCCCCACCCCTGCCACAGCCCAGGGTGCCACGGCAGTGCCAGGCTCCCGTACCAAGCTGGTCAGCTCCCGCCCAGAGATTAAAGCGTCCTCTGCAGTGTCCTGGAGATGGGGATGGGAAACGGCTTTCCAAACACCCTCCTGCCCCGCCCATCTTCTCTGGTCACGTTTTGGGGTGCTGCCTTCACCTACTGTCTGAGGGACCTTTTGTCTTGGCTTTTCCTGCCAGGTCCTGGAGGTGAGTTGGAAGACAGGTCTCCTGGCCCTGCAGAGCCACTTATGTCCAGTCCTGCCCGCTAGATGCGGCGATGGGTCTGTCACACCTGTGACCGGTTCCCTTCCTCTACTCTGTGCCCCCCGTGACATCTGCTTCCGAAGGGAGGTGCCAAGGAGGAATGCGCTGTGCTGGGCTCCATGCTCCCCTGCACCCTACGATGCTGTGGGACCCTGGCAGGCTCCCTGCAACTCAGCCCACATACCCTCCCCACCCCCACCACAGTCTTTCGCGCATGAGGCAGCGCAGTAAACACACTGGGCCCACCCCTGAGCACCGTGCAATCTAATTATTTTCTAGAGATCCTTTGGGAATCCACTTAATAAATCAATATGAATGATTTGTAATTAGAATATCAATTATTTGTATGCAAATGTGGCCTTCTGGGTGCTTGGGAACCCGCCCTAAGGACTGAGCAGGCTCCCTCCCCTCACCCCGTCCCCTCGGATTCTTAATTACATGATTCTGATTATTCATCAAGCATGAATTAAGTACCTCTCGCGTCCTAAGCCCGGAGACAGGGGTACCAGGCAGCCACCCCCTGGCTGCTCACAGTCGGGGTGAAGAGCAGAGGGCAGCGGGCTGTGCAGCCAGCTGGGTGAAGCTCTGAACTTGGGCAGCCCACAGCAGCCCGTGGTGCCCCAGCTTGCTGAGCCAGGTCCTGAGCCGAGGAGGCAGCCCCTCCTGCATCCTTGCCCTAATGTCAGACTACCCACAGCTGGGCCCACTCCAACCCCTTCCCAAACTCCTGGCTTTGTGTTTGAAATGGACAGTGTGCTAGCTTGTCCTGGACTTCAGCCCCTGGCCACCCTGGACTTTCCCTCTCACTCTATGTATAGGATCCCTGCTGTGGTCTGGGCCCTTGTTGGGCACTGGAGGTGGGACATGAAGTCAGAGACGGGGAAACTGGTGGCATGCAAAGCCAGGGCCTGAGGTCCTACCAAGGTGCCAGGTCTTCATTTTCACCGGAGTGTCCAGCTGTGCCTAATGACAGCACTGTGTGGGCCAAGTGAGAATGGCCCACGCTGTCTTTGTAACTTTTCTGGAATTCTCCTACTATTGCAAAATGGAAGGCTTGTTTGACAACTCCAAGTGGGGCCAGGTTACTGCACTGTCAGAGGCTGGAATCCTGACGCCACGGTCTGGCAGAGATGACCCTGGCCAGAACCTCGGTCCCTCAGCTGTCCGAAGAGGGTCAACAGCCCCTGACGACTTTGTGAGGAGTCAAGAAGCAGGCGTGAGCAGAGTGGTCTGCGTGATCCTAGCCCTGGGAGTACACCGCCGCCTCCTCACGCTCAGGGCCTCGGGGACTCATCTCTGCCGTGGTAGTCAGTGAGTCATTTCTCAGCTCAACTTTCATCAAGCTTAGTGTCTTCCTCTTCAGAGCTGGGACTGTTGCCACGGTTGCCAGCAGCTGGGGTCAGCACTGCAGGCCAGGGGGCTAGGCCGTAGCCCGGGAGACACTACCGGCGTCCTTAGCCGGAGCTCCAGTTGTGTCCAGCTGTGCTGCTTCCAATATAGCTCCCTGGTGGTGCACCTGGAGAGGTGACAGAAGCCTGGGCCCTGCCATTTAACACGGGAGACCGGGATGGAGTTCTTGGCTCTCGGCTTCAGCCTGCCGCTGCCACTGCCTCACCATCATGGCTGTTTGGGGAATAAATCGATGGATGGACGATCCCTCCGTCTGCCTCTCCCTCCCTGTTCCCCTGAGGCGTCACGGCTGCCTCCCAGGGGCTGTGTGAGCAAGAAGCTGGCGTCAGGAGCCTGGGTGATGTATGGAATCCAGGCCCAGCTGGGATGTGGAACGCAGGAGTGGGAGGTGGTGCTTATGGGTCCTGAGAAGGGAGCATGACCCTGTGTTGTCTAGGTGGGTCCTTAGCAGCCAGAGGCACTAGGGTGAGGCTCCCAGGAGACACATCTGCAGTGGAGGGTATAAGAGCACCCAAGATGCTGGGAACACAGCCCTGCTGGTAGTCTGACTTTTCCCTCCTAAAACCTAGTTACAGACTTCTGGCCTGCAGATGGATAAAAGAATGTGTTTGTGTGGCATGGAGCCTCTAGGTCTGGGCGACGGCAGGAACGGACTCTGCTGATGGAGCGGCAGTGGCCCCAGCACAGCTGGCCTTTCTGCACACAGACCCACGGACATCTGGCCCTTGCCTGCACCCTTCTGTACAGAAAACTGTGCTGGCGAGATCTCTCCCAGCCTTCCCTTCAGGAGGCTTCCCAAGCCTGGAAGTCCGCTCCACTGACCCTGGACTGGCTTGCATGGCCTCTGTTGGGGCTCAGGACCAATTGTAATTATCTTGGTGTTTTTCTTCAGACCCCTGACTAGACAGGGAGGGCCTTGCTGCCCGAGCCCCAACGCACCCACTGCAGAGTGCAAGGAAATGAGAACAATAAAGAACTCACTGTACAAATTTACATTCGCACGTTCAAGGAGTTGAGTGAGCATTTTATGAGAGGCTGGTGAGGTGACATAGTGAGGTGGCAGCAGGTTAAGCCTCCTCTGAAGTGAACATCCCCACACCTCATACCAGAATGCGGGTTCCAGTCCAGACTGCTCTATTTCCCACGCAGCTTTTGACTAAGGTCTCTGCAAACAAACTGGAAGATGACCCAAATGCTGTTTTTTTTTTTTTTTTTTTTAAGATTTATTTATTTTGGGGTCCGACACGGTAGCCTAGTGGCTAAAGTCCTCGCCTTGCACGCTCCAGGATCCCATATGGGCATCAGGTTGTGTCCCGGCTGCTCCACTTCCCTTCCAGCTCCATGCTTGTGGACTGGGAAAGCAGTCAAGGATGGCCTAAGGCTTTGGAACCCTGTATTCATGTTGGAGACTTAGAGAAATAAATCTAAAAATGTATTGATGTTTATTGGAAAGGCAGATTTACAGAAAGGAGAGACAGAGAGGAAGATCTTCCACCCACTGGCTCACTCCCCAAGTGGTCACAACAGTTGGAACTGAGCTGATCCGAAGCCAGGAGCCAGGAGCTTTCTCTCACTCAACACAACCCAGCATTGGCAGTTCTGGCCCCTCATACTCGGCTCTGGCAGCATTAGCACGGCAGTCACAGTTTGCCCTACAGAGAACTCTAATACAGAAAAGTGAAAATTCTATTAAGAAGAAGAAAATTAAGATGTATTAATTTGTCTGAAAGGCAGAGTTATAGAGACTGAGAAAGAGAAGCAGAGAGAGGTTTCACCTACTGGTTCATTTCCCAGATGGCTGTGACAGCGAAGGCCAGGCCAGGGGGCAGCCAGGATCCAGGAGCTTCTTCTGGGTCTCCCATGTGGGCACAGGGGCCCAAGCTCGTGAGCCATTCTCTGCTGCTTTCCCAGGAGCATTAGCAAGGAACTGGCCTGGGAGTGGAGCAGCTGGGACTCAAACTGGCGCCCCTTTGGGATGCCGGTGTGGCAGCCAGTGGTTTAGCCCATGGCAGCACGATGCCAGCCCCGAAAAAAAAGTTGAAGACTTTGAATTTTAGAATAGTTGCGGAGTTAGGGCAAAGCCACAAAGATAACAACGCATGCAGTGCAATTCCCCCTCGTGGTAGCTTGTTGCATGTGTGTGACACATTTGTCACCACTACTGAGCCGTGATCAGCACGATGCGCGTGTTACTGCTGCGTGCAGATGGCCCTCCCGTCCCTGGTCTCTCCGGGGATAGTCAGCTGTCTGTCTCCTGAGGACGTGAGCAGTTAGAAGAGCCCTGGGCAGGCGCTGCAGGGTGTCCTGCCGCGGAAGCTTTGCTGGTGCTTTCACCCACGAGCTTTGGGGGTGAATGCCACAAGCTCAGTGAGTGAGGATGCTGAGCCGCCACCTGGCTGGCAGATGGCTTCCTAGAGACCCCCCCACCCTAAAGTTACTGTTCTCCCACCTTCCACACTGTACTCCTTAAACATTTTTGTAAACGTTTTCATTATCATAAGAAGAACACATTTCAAGTAGTTCATAGATAAAAGTTCTAGAAGAATACGGTACTTACCTCCCTCCCTTCCTTCCTTTCTTCCATATTTCTATTTTTTTGTAGTAACATTTTAAATTATTTTATAACCACAGGCTTAACACGCCATTAAATAAAGAATTCAATAAGTGACAAGGAGAAAGTCCACCGAGCGACAAGGTATGGTGCTGCCCGAGCAGCGCAGCACAGCCCCACGGTGTCAATTCCATGCACACGTATTATGCATTTTTTTGTACTCTGTGTGTTACCCACCGCACGTCTCACACAGAGAAAACATGTGATGTCGTCTTTTTAGGTCTGGCTTATCTCACTCAGCATGATGGTCTCCAGTTGCATCCAATTTGCTGCAAAAGCAGAAGATTCCATCATGTATGTGTGGGCCATGTCTTCTTCAACCAGCCATTAGCTGCTGGACAGCTGGGTCACTCTGGATGAAAGACGTCATGCACAGACCTCCCGGAAGGAGTTGGGGATGCCATCCCAGCAGCTTTAGCGAAGCGCCACTAACAGGAGTGCTGTCCTCTGGGCCTGTGCAGTTGGTCGTGATGCGTAGTTGAGGGGTCCCGGGGCCTCGATTCCCTGGCAGCATCATGTGGCCGCTGCTCAGATTCTCCCAGTCTAGATCACCTGGAGCCCTCCTGGCTGGTCCTGTGCCTCTGTGGCACCTGCTATGGCTGTTTTCTTTGGAGATGTTTCTGACCCCAGAGATCGTTCCAGAGCCAGGCTGCATGTCTTTCCTTCCTCCTGGGTGGCACGTATGTGGACTGGTTGTGATCTGAAAGCTCTACTCAGGAGACTGGGCAAGTGGAGGATCTAGATATCCTGAGTGGCTCTCATGAGCAATGCAGCCTGCGGGCTGGACTCTGGGTGCTGAGCACTGCCGTGGGCCAGCACACAGAGCGCTGGTGAGGAGACGCCGCACAAGCTGGCTGCTGAGGTGGATTTTGTCCTGGGCAGCCATGGAAGCCTGCACTGAGCATCTCCGGTTGCTTGGCCTTCTGAGTTTCTCAGAACCCGAGACAAAAGTCAGCCCTCGCCAGAAAGTCTTACAGGATCTGCATGTGCATGGTGCCCTAGGAGTAGTGTAAGGTGCTCAGCTGAGGGCCCTCCAGGGCATTGCAGGCCAGGTGCTTGCTGAAGAGTTCAAGTTTATGTTAGGTTGGTGCTTTGAGAACTGACAGTTATAACCTGGCAGGTGCCCAGCCTCTGCCCCGCCTGACAGACATCAGCATTAACCCTAGGGATCACCATCTTCCAGCCAGACATTGCCGGCTGTGCACTCCACAGAGCTGTGATGCCAGCCCCACCCCCACCCTGTGCCAGTTCCATGTTATCGCCAGAGCTTTACCACATCCATGGCAGCGTGGAGAAGTCTCCACCCCATCCTCTGGGCTTCTCAGGCTTTCTAACTGTCCAAAAGCATAGAGAGTGGGGAACTAGTGACCCTGAATGACGACAGAGGCTCACTGAAAAACCCACATGGGTTCCATGAGGCTTCTGCCTGCCCTGCATGTGACACTGGCTTTCCAACCCTGAGCCACTGAGCAGAAAGTTTTGCTACTAGAAGCCTGCACCTGGAGAAAGCATGTGGCCAAAGCAGGCAAGTCACTGGCTCGTGGCCATGGCACCCCAGATGTTGTGGCGAACTGATCCCTTGCCTCTGAAGGCCAGGCCTGTGAGTGGGCAAACCTGGTGGTGACTGCAGCCGTGCCCAGAGAGTCAGCTTCCACTGCGTCATCTCCGGATTCTCAGGATATTGCTGGTGGTTTTGATTTTTTTTAAACTTGGTTTTATTAGAAAGACATGTGTGAGAGAGAAGCAGAAAGAGAGAGCCACTGGTTCAGTCCCAGCTGCCTGCCACAGCTGGGCCAGGCCAAAGTCAGGGTACCCAAGAACTCAGCTGACCACCTTCTGCTTCTCAGGAATTGTATCAGCAGGAAGCGAGTTTCAGAAGTGAAGGCATGACTTGACCTCAGACATCCCAGTAGAGTATGTGAGTACCCCAAGTGGGTTCTTACCCATTGTGCCAAATGCCCACCCCTTCAGCATGCATTGATTAATGAGAGTGTGTCCCTGATGGCCTTGCACCATATTGGATGGTCTTAACAATGCACTTTAGGGTTGGCAGTAGTCATACAGCAGGGCACTGGAATAATGGTGTAGCTTGGAGTGGAGGTTTTGAGCCATGTGATATCAGTTGACCTGGAGACTCAAATCAATCATATGAGCAGGTCAACCAACCAATCAATGCCTGCATGAGGGGGACCCTAGGAATACCTCTGCACACTGAGGCTTGCATATGCCTCTCTTGTGGGCAATGCCAGATGCATATGGTCACACATCAGCACTGAGGCGTGACCCTTCCGACCACACGAGGAGAAGGCAGCAGAAGCTTCATATTCACAACCCTCTGCCCTCTGCTCTTCTGTCAGGAGCCGTGCACTATAGCCACACTGAAGCCATTTTGAATATAGACCTATGGGACAGTGGAAACCCCCAGTTGGCTAGATGCTTGGAAAAGAAGTTATGAAACTAATCACACGCTTAGCTTCAATTGTTCCTAGCAACTGTTTCAGAATGTGATTGATGCTGTACTTACCAACATCTTGTTACTGATTACCTACGCTATTGTCGATATGTTGGTTACTATTGTTGATATGGTGGCTGCTCAAGAACAATCGGTCTTGAGACCATGGCTTGCGTCCCAGCTTCTCTTTCCCTGAGCCTTAGTTACTGAAGAATATAAAAACCCTCAGTTGAAATCAATAAACTGACAGCTTGATCAGACCTACTGTCTTGCTGTCCATTCTTTGTGTCTCTTGTCCCTTCATTCTCTCCTAGGTGGCTGCGACCCCGTTGACTGTTCTGCTGGACGGGACACTCTTCTTCCCTTACCTCATTTTTATTTTTTTTTGAGAGACAGAAAGAGTCCCCATGTGCTGGTTCACATCCCAGTCCACACACTTGGGCCAGGACTGGAGTCAGTAGCCAGGGATTCAGTCCAGGTCTCCCAGACACAGGATACGAACCCAGTGACTCGCCATCACTGATGCCTCCAAGAGTCTGCATCGGTGGGCAGCCGGAGTCAGGGGCCAGAGCCAGGAATCAAACAGAGGCACACCGATAGGGATCCGGTGTCTTCACTTCTAAGCCACTCCCCTCACCTGCCTCTAACCTGTGTTATTTCCTTGTAATGCTCATTGTTCAGTGGTGTTCACCAAGCTCCACGTCCTTCCCGTGCCTTCTCAAATCTGGGGCTTACAGTTGGAATCATGGTGCAGGAATGCTTTGAACTTTGCAGCTGGTCCTAAACTCGCTGAGAACCACCCAGCTGAGCCCAGCCAACACTCACAAGTTACAGACTTCATAAATAATACTATCAAGGCTGTTGATGTTTGAAGTCAGTAAGTTCTGGAGTGTTTAGCCATATGGTCAAGGGCAGTAGAAACGCCAAGCCTTCCGTAATTCTCATCAAGTCAGGTTGTAAATCACACGAAGCAACAGGCAATGAAGCAGCATATGGGTAATTTCTCTGTCACTCCACCTTTCAAATTAATAAATGAATCAAATCTTCAGAAAAAAAGAACCAGTAGCTTCTTGCAGGTAGGTTCTCCTTCTTGCAACACCTGAGCGTCTTCCCCCTCGGCTATTGCACTTCTCCGTTCCCGTGGAACTGTTTCCTTGTACTAGCTTATCCTTGTGTAGTCACTGCTGTGATTTCTGCCTTCCTGAGTGGACCCTAATTGGTCAAGGGCATGGGGCAGAAGAGTGGGCCCAGGAAACAGAGATAGGAGCCTGGGCCTGAGCTGGCCACATCCTCATATTTGATGGCAATGCCAGGGGAGTCTGGACCACAGCAGGTCGGAGATGCCTGCTGGCTCCCGCATGCTTGGGTCTGCCAATGTCACGTGTCTGGTTTTAACTCAGTAATAGCCCTCAACCCCCTCAGCTCAGCTTCAGGGACAGTGGCAAGGAAACCTGCAAGAAGTACAGATCAGGGTCTCGGCCTCACCCTGACCCACCAAAGCAAACTTTCCTGACGGTACTGGTTAGAAGGACCCCCCCACCCCACCATTACCGCAGGTTGCACGATCACTTGCATTTCAAGTGCCCTCTAGGGCAAGGGGTGCACGGCTGCTTCTCACCTCACTGCAGCTCGGACGGTAAGCGGGGGACACATTCTGCCCTTTTAAACTTACCGTCAATGAAGGCCTAAGAAGCAGGGAGACACTGTGTAGGGTTTTTTTTTAACATCTTGATGAGAAATCCCACTCAAGACTTAACTGGGTGGGCTGCAGGATTGTAATTAAATGGCAGTGGGTTTTCTTGGCTACCTTGCATGGCTGAGAACCTGGAGCACAGCAGGAAAGTGACTGGAGGACAGAGGGCGGGTAGATATCTCATCCTCGTTTCTTCTGTTTTACAACCCACCTTGAAGAAAACATTTTACTTGTGATTCACAGAATAGATAAGTGTAGAAGCATGTTAACAAATACAACTGAAGCAAAACTTTTTTCTGCTTTTTTTTTTTTTAAAAAAAAGATTTATTTTTACCTTAGAGAGCGAGCGAGCATCCATCCACTGGTTCATTCCCCAAATAGCTACAACAGCCAGAGCTGAGCCAGTCTGAACTTGGGAGCCAAGAGCTTCTTCCAGGTCTCCCCTCCCAAGGATTCGAGCCATTCTCTACTGCTTTCCCAGGCCCTTAGCAGGGAGTTGAATTGGAAATGGCATAGCCAGGACTTGAACCAGTGCCTACATGGGACGCTGACCCTAAAGTTAGAGGATTAGGCCACTAAACCACTGTACTGGCCCCTAAAACCAAACTTTTATGAAATATAATGTACTCTGACTTTTCTATTTTTTTCTCTCAAGGCTGGTAACAAGTTACTAAATTGGTTTCATGAACCACTGTTGGAAAACCACCTACATGGTTTGAAAAATACAAGTTAAATAAGCTACAAATTAAAACTCCATACAGAATAAGAAAACAGGGTTGCAGCAATGTTTAAAACCATTGTGTTCACATATGTTACAAAATGGGCAAACCCTTAAGGACGTTATGTAACACAAATCAATCCCACAAGGAGAACTGCAGTGTGAGTCCACGTCGGTGAGTTACTTAAGGAGTCGAACTCACAGAGCCCAAGAACGGAATGGCTGGAGGAGGAGCAGGTCGCACGGCAGTGAATGCACGTGGTACCACAGAGCTGCACACCTGGAAACCTCAGGTGCACAGCTTTATGTTACCACGATTTAAAAAAGGGAAGTTAAATTTTAAAAAGACATTGAGAATTCTTCAGGACGATGAAAAGCAACCATGAACAGATTCAGAAAGTCCAAAGAACTCAAGGCAGGCTGAATAAAAAGGTATGCAACCTTGAGAAGGCCAGGACGGAAGGGAAAGAGGTCGCCTTGCAGTAAGATCATCAGCTGACTCTGCAGTCTGACAATAGGAGCTGTAAAGCAGTGGGTGGCCTCCCGACCCAGAACTGCAAACCCAGCGAGCAAACCAGTGTCTTCCAGAAGCCACGGAACTACAGCACAAAGGATGTCCTGTGGGTGCAGGAGTGGGGTCCCAGCTGGAAATGGAGATGGAGGAAGGACGGAGCCCAGAGCCCAGAACCAGGACAGCTAAGTCTAGAAACAACCAAGCAGTATGGGCAATTGAGGACAACGAAATGGTGTCTCACAGGATAATACGGAAAAGATTGGAAACAAAAACAATATGCTGGAAATAAATTCAGATACATCATTCAACACAAAAAGTGTAAACCAACTGAAAGTTCCAATAAAAGACAAAGACCATTTGTTTAAAAAACACCTTTTTATTAGGAAACATTAAGTACACACAACAGTGGGAACAGAGTATGAAAAACATCCATTCAACTGGCAAGCAGAGTCAACGGTTGCTGATCACCACCTGGCTTATCTCAGTCTATAATTATGAGAGCGTCATAAGGTGGGTGGCAAGCTATGGGCCAGGTGTGAGGTCCAGTGTCCACTGCTGGGGCAGGCACACAGGTGTGAGGTCTGCTGGCCACGGTTGGGTCAGGCACGCAGGGTCGGTGTCCACTGCTGGGGCAGCAGGCGTGAGGGGCCATGTCCACTGCTGGGGCAGCAGGCGTGAGGGTCGGTGTCCACCGCTGGGGCAGCAGGCGTGAGGGTCGGTGTCCACTGCTGGGGCAGCAGGCGTGAAGGTCGGTGTCCACCGCTGGGGCAGCAGCCGCGAGGGTCCGTGTCCACTGCTGGGGCAGCAGGTGCTTTAGGGCCCCCAGCAGAGGTTCATCACACAGCTCGCGTGGTTCTCCCTCTGAGGGTTCTCTTTGTGGGTTCCAGGTAGAGGCTGAGGACTGGCTCGTCTTCTGAGAGGACTAAATTTCTCTGTAGGTAACGAGGTAGAGTTTACAAGGACCAGTTTCGGTCCTGCCGCCATTCCTGAACGCACCCCACGGAGTAACTGGCAGTTTCTTAGGCTCCCAGTGACTGTGGAGGACTCGCCACCAGTGGGCTCTTCAGAATACTCAGTACCTCTCATCAGTCAGAGCCTGGCACTGCCAACGTGGACGCTGAGATGCCTCCTCACCCTTACGACCCCAGCGAGCACCCAGGTCCCTTCAGGGAGCCCAAGCCCCGCCCCCGCCGCGCGGAAGCCCCGCCCCACACCAGGCCCCGCGCGCCTGCGCACTGGATCCCGAGGGCCTCGGCGCGCGCAGCCTGTTTCCCCGCCCCCGGAGCCGGCGCAGGGCGCAGCTTCCCGCGGCCGGAGCCAGCCAGCCAGCCTGCCGGCTGCGTGCGTGCGTGCGTGCGTCGCGGCGTGCGTGCGTGCGTGCGTGCCGGGAGCTCGCCGGGCACCGCGGCCTCGCCCTCGCCCTCCGCCCCGGCGCCAGCCCCGCGCAGGCCGCTCCCCGCCCCCCGCCCGGCCCTGCGCCCCCGCCCCCGGCCCGGCCCGGCCCGCCTGCCCGCCTGCCCGCCTCGCCCGCCTCGCCCGCCTGTGCCCTCCGCGGGGGGGCGCGGCCTGGGCGCTGCGGCGCCGGTGACCTGTCCTCCGGGGGCTGCTGGCCAAGGGTGCCCGCCGACGAACATGGCGAAGGTAGAGCAGGTCTTGAGCCTCGAGCCGCAGCACGAGCTCAAATTCCGAGGTAAGCCCCGGAGGCCACCGTCTGGCGGGCCCCGTGGCCCGAGTGGGGGACGGCAGGTGGAGGCGACCCTGGCTGCGCCCCAGGACTGTCCGGAGCCGCCTGGACAGCAAGCGGCCCCCGTACGGGCGTCCAGCGCCCACCCCTACCAGCCTCGCCTTCGAGGCGCTCCTCGTTGGGGCCCATTGCCGCAGGCCGAGGCTGGGGTCTTCTCGGTGGCTTGGAAGCCCCAGCAGCCTGATGTCCATGCCACGGTGGACACCTCTCGGCCTTCTTCCACACCTGGCACCGTTGGAAGGGAAGCGCCCTGCGGACAGCGACTTGTTCGCCGGTGGTTTAGCGCCCAGCATGTCCTGGGCGTCTCATCCGCACCTGCGGACCCAGCACTGTCCAGGGGCAGACAGTGTGAAATGACCCCCAAGTAGAAGCCTTGCCAAGGCTTGCTGGTTACAGTGGGGGGAAAAGGCCGTCAGAAAGCCCCGGTGGACCGCTGTGGCCTTTGTTGGTGGCAGTGTGGCGGCCCTTGGCCTGGGGTGCCTCGCTGTGGTGTGTCTGCTTGGATGGTGGAGCCGTGCCGGGCTCTGCAGGACGGTTCGGCAGAAGGTGAGAGGCAGTGAGCTGCAGCTCCCGGTCAGCCAGAAATAGGCGGGAGCAAAGTGACCAGTGTGGCCGGATGTGGAGTTGACAGAGCTTTCTGGATGGTGTGTGTGTGAGAGAGAGAGAGAGAGAGAGAGAGAGAGAGAGAGAGAGAGTGCACGAGCGCCCAACACTGGATCGAAAGCTCTGTGAAAGGTGGTTTTGTGTAAGTTTATATATACATGGAGTATGCTGAGCATGCTCAAGGTAGGCCAGGGAGGGGAAGTGGGTCCCATGTGTTTGACTGGATAAGATCTTCCCCTTACCACGGAGCTTTCTGGAAGTGTGGAGATGTGAGTGACTGGGCCTGTTACGGAGGAGGCCAGATAACTGAAGCGACCGTGCTGAGTGCTGGTTTTCACTGGACTTGTCCCAGTCTCTCCAGGATCTCTAGCGTGGCTACTCCTGTGAGCTGGCATATCCACCTGACTGGCCCACAGACATTGCCCGAGGCCTGGCTCAGGTGTGAGGTGACAGTGGGACTTCCCCGTTCTCTCTTATCTTCCTCTTGAGGAGGTGGGCAGACAGGGAAGCCAGCCGGGACAGTGGGGTGGCGTAAGGCGATCCACAAGCACCGGTGCCCTGGGCAGGCTTGCTCCTGAAAGAGTGTCATTTGAGCCGAGTTATAAATGTCGGATGGAAGCAGGCTAAAAGAGGACATGGGTGGGGAGCGTTCCGCCTAGAGGATTTTGTGCTTAGAGGCACCAGGGCTGAGGGGCCCCGCTTCTGGGGTGCACGGCCACTCTGAAGGCAGTGGCAGGAGGACATCTGTTGGGGTGACAGGGCGAGTGGGAGACAGGGCTGGCGGCGAGACAGCAGCCAGGTCTTCTGAGGATTCTGCGGGATGCTGCCAGGGCCCCGGGTGGCGTAACTCCCTTAGCCCCAACCCCTGCTGTTCGGTCCTCTGTGTGATGGCATGGGGAAGGGCCCCGATGGAGAAAGTTCAAGTTTTGTCCCAGTTTTCCTTTAAAGATGCAGAACTTGGAGCCGGCCATTCCACTGCCCAACGTCCAGTGTTACTCTGTGGTTATAGGGATGGCGCTCGGTCTGTTCTGCCTCCCGTGTTTTTTCGAAAGAGTGATATTTCGAAGGAGTGCTTTGTACGTGTGCGCTTCTCAACAGCAATTAGCAGTTGTGGGCACAGTGCGGGGTACCAGTACCTAGTACTATATGGAGATGTGTAGTTGTTCAGTACTATGCAGAGTACTGTGTGGATCGCCGGACGCACAGTGCTGTACAGAATACAGTACCACTGTTCTACCCGAAAGGCGTGGCAGAGAGAGGTGAGCACAGTGGCCGAAGGCTGGCTCACAGGATGCTGACCAAAGTTCCTGGATCCTTTTGCCAGGAAAGTGTCCAAGAGAGGGGCGGGGTCAGCACGTGGAGCCTGTTGGCTGACTTGGAGGAGCGTGGCTTGTATGAGCCACGCAGGAGGCATTTGGTTTGTTCCAAGCTGAATGTGAACACTGGAAGACCAGACTGAAGCCTTGAGGCCCTGGCACTGCGCAGAGGAGAGCTGCCCTGTAACTACTCAGGGTCATAGTTTGTGATTTCTTGGGTTTCACTCAGATGAATCCAACTTTAATGTTTTTTTACTTGAAAGGCATAGTGACAGAGGCAAGCAGAGACTGGTTCACCTCCCAAGCATCAGGGTTGGGCCAGGCCTGAGCTAGGAGCCCCGAGCTCCGTCTGGGTCTTCCGTGTGGATGGCAGAGGCCCAAGCACCCGAGACTTCAGTGCCGCCTCTAAGGCTGCATGAGCAGGGGACTGGATCAGAAGTGGGGCAGGACTGAAGTCTGTACTCCTGTGGGACGTCTGTCACAGCGCCAGCCCGGACCCAACTTCTAAGCTAACGTTGAATAAGAAGGCAGTAATTAAGATGTGCATTCATCTTTTTTTTTTTTAATTATTATTTACTTTTATTGGAAAGGCAAAGCTACAGAGGTGAGAGAAGGAGATCTTCTATCTGCTGGTTCACTCCTCAAATTACCACAATGGTTAGAGCTATGCTGATCCGAAGCCAGGAGCCTCCTCTGGGTCTCCCATGTGGATGCAGGGGCCCAAGCACCTGGGCCACCCTGCGCTGTTTTCTGGGGCTGTCAGCAGGAAGTTGGATTAGAAGTGGAGCAGCCTGCACTTGACCCGAAACCCCTGTGGGAAAGCTGCTGCCGGTGCTACTGTGCCATGGCACCAGCCCACACTCGACTTAAAGTGAGGTGCAGAATTATCTACTAGACATTGGGAATCTGTGTGCTTCAATTTACTGATATCCGGAAAGCAGAAGGGAGCGCAAGGTGCCGTGACTGTGTTGGCTTTGCTGGAAGGTAACGGTCTTATTGTTGACTCACGCTGGGGACTCCCTGAAGAAAGTGCTCGGTCTGTGCTTGCTTTTCATGACAGTCTGCGTGGCCAGCACCAGCGGATGCCCTTACACACAGCAAGGGGTTCCAGAAACCCGTGGCACGCATGTGTCCTGTGCTTTCCATCTGTCCTCAGGCCTCCTGTGTCCCTTGTCGCCCTCCAGGCACTGACCGTCTCTCCTTTTCTCTGTCACTCAGGTCCCATCTGCAGCAGACAGTACTCTAGAGGGTCTTTGGTCGTTGCCCAAGGCTCTTAGCCCTTGCCCACACGCTGGCATGCCCCCGCAGTCACTCAGTCGTCTAGGAGTGGTCTGCCCACCATCTAACTGGTGCGAGGTTGAAACTATTGTGGACCCAGTGCCCAGACTTGGCCCTGAGGCCGAACCATTGGCCTCCTGTGGGGGTGGGGAAGTGCTGCTGTTGGGCCTCCTGGCGCGGGGTAGTTGAGAACTAGTTTCAGAGAAAGCAAGAATTTGGTCACTGCTGGCGGGGGGGGGGGGGGGGGGGGGGTGGGGGGGGCACTCCTGCAGTGGGAAAACAGGCTTAGCATCCCTCCTTCAGCCTCTCAAGTTGACGTTTAATTTCAAATTGTTTGGGAAGGTTAAAAAAAAATTGAATGCCTGCGCATACCCTCCCTCCGATGCAGTAATTATCTTTCAGATGCTAAGTACACCATTAATTCCTTAGCTTCTGTGTAGCCTGATTCCCTTAACATTTCCTGATCACAGAGAGCAGGCTGTTTTACAGCACAGCCAAATGTCAGCCGGTGCGCTGCAGGCCTTTATGGTGCGGCTTCAAACCCGTCCTGAATAGATGACGCTTGGTGTTGAATTATTAACCAGCCTGCTCATCCAGGCAAGCTTCCGTCTTGGTTGCTGGTGTCGCGTAGTTCTGAAATGGCATTCCTGGAAGAGAGGTGAACGGGAAGGTAACTTCCTCTCCCCTACGTCAGGTCCTGCCTTGCCTTCCATGGGCTGCTTGGGCCCTGGTGGCTCGCATGGCCCCTCATGGCTACCTGGGGTCGTTTTTGTGGACACATGGCCTTATTAAAATAATGAGTCTGAATTGGTGCTTATTGAAGAGCTGAACTCTGAAACATTATCCCTGCCTTTTATTTATTAGAATTATGCAACATCTTTCCATCATACGCTGGAGGCAAAATCCTGGGCCTTTTGACCTTGCCGTATTAGCAGTAAGTAGTTGGAAATTAGGGAGGGGTCAGGGAAGTAAATTATGTTGGTTACCATCCATATGCTACCCCTGGCTTGATTTCTTGAACCTGAAGCTTGAATCTTTACAGTAAGAATTACCTCTCCAGATTGCTCTGTACGGTCCGCATTTATGGAGAAATTGGCCCTGCTGCGGGTGACCCTGAGCCTGGCTTCCGGTAGGATGACAAGAGAGATGGACAGGGTGCCTGGCTCCATTAGTCATCACAGGGTTGCCACTGAATGCCTTTAATGAAACAAAATACAGTAAAAGCCTTCCGCACCTGGGTTGCGTTCTGGTTTCCAGGCTGGCTTGCTCATTTCCTTTCACTTCCTGTCCCTTCCTGGAAGCGTCCATGTGGCAGAGCCAGAGCTGCCTTGGCCCCTGCAGGGGCAGGGGCTCGCCGGTGGATCTGCTGCTGGCTTTCTGAGAACAAGCTGTTAGCAGGGCTCTGTTCTCAAGGCAGACACAGTTACCACACTGGATAGTCATTTGTAAAGTTAGCGAAAATATCTCTAGAAATTTGTTTTGTTTGTCTTGTTATATGTGTTTGTAGGATGTATTTGTTTGAAAGGCAGTTACAGAAGAGAGAAAGGTAGAGACAGAGAGAGGCACTCTGGCTGCTTCTGCCAGGGCTGGTACCGGCCACAGCCTGGAGTCCAGAACCCCATCTGGGCTTCCAAGGGCGTGTTAGCTGGATGCTGGACTGGAAGTGGAGCTCCAGGGACCCTGGCCGGAGTTCTCATGTGATGCTGGGCGCCCTGGGTGCCAGTTAACCCACACGGCCGCAACACCCGCACCAGAGATTTGCTTTTTCTAATATTAGTGTTTGCTTTTTTGAAGATTTTTTTTTATTGGAAAGCCAGGTTTTCAGAGAGAAAGAGAGAAGGCTCTTCTGTCTACTGGTTTACTCCCTAAGTGGCCGCAGTGGGCAGAACTGAACTGATCTGAAGCCAGGAACTTCCTCTGGGTCTTCCACGCGGGTGCAGGGTCCCAAGGCTTTGGGCCATCTTTGATTGCTTTCCCAGGCCACAGGCAGGAGCTTGGGAAGCGGGGCCGCCAGGACGTGGAACTGGCACCCATATGGGATCCTGGCACCTATAGGTGAGGACTTTAGCCACCAGGGTACCATGCTGGGTCCTGTTGTGGTGTTCTAACAGAAGCTGTTGAAATCTTACATGGTGCCGTAGGGCACCCTAGGTTCCCCTTTAGGTGGAGTAGTCGGGGCAGTGGGGTGGGGTGCTAGCCTCAGGGAACAGCTGATGCTGATTGCACAAAACTGTGAAGCTGTGCAAATCCTCTCCTGCAACTTTCTTTCATCCTTTAGATTCCAAGTCCTGCAGAGGGGGTTTCTTTCTTTCTTTCTTTTTTTTTTTTTTAAAGATTTACTTATTTTTATTGGAAAGTCAGATATATAGAGAGAAGAGGAGAGACAGAGAGGAAGATCTTCCGTCCACTGGCTCACTCCCCAAGTGGCCGCAATGGCTGGAGCTGTGCCAGTCCGAAGCCAGGAGCCAGGAGCTTCTTCCAGGTCTCGCATACGGGTGCAGTGTCCCAAAGCCTTGGGCCGTCCTTGACTGATCTCCCAGGCCACAAGCAGGGAGCTGGATGGGAAGCGGGGCTGCCAGGATTAGAACCGGTGCCCATATGGGATCCCAGTGCATTCAAGGCAAGGACTTTAGCTGCTAGGCCACTGTGCTCAGCCCCAGAGGGGGTTTCATTTAAAGTGAGAGAGTGTGGGAAGTTCTCTGAGTAAGCTGCCCAAGGAGAGCAAGGGAGAGGGCAAGAGGAGGCCCACAGGTAGGCTAGACGGGACCCAGGCTTCCTGCGGGCCAGCCCTGGCCTGGCTGGGCCACTGGGCAGGACATCCTGGCCACTAGGTGTTGGGGGCAGGAGGGAAAGGGCAGCTGCTGTTCAGGACGTGTCCCCCCACACTCTCCGTCAGCTGGCTTGGTTCTGCTTGGGGCTTTGCTCTTAAAGGGGTAATGGCTTTGAGGCGTGAAAGGGACTGTGGAAGATGACCAGAGTGCCTGGACCCTACCACCCACCTGGGAGACCCCGAGGAGTCTCCTGGCTCTGACCAGGCCCAGTATTGGCCGTTGCAGCCATCTGGGAATGAGCCAGTGGATGGGAGATCTCTCTCTTTCAAAATGAATACATCTTTCTTTCAAAAAAAAAAGATGCTGTGCTGATGCTGTCATGTGAGCCTTCCTCTGTCGCCTTACTCCCTACCCTGCGCCTGCTGAGTGATGTGCTTCGGGGCTGATTGGGCGCTATTTTATATTTAGCTTTTTAGTTGCATCATTCAACATTTATAGCTGAGTAGGAAGAGCGAAGGCATGAATGGGACCTGCCTGGGAGGTTGTTATCATTGTGTCCACTGTGGACAAGCGAGACGCTGACCTAGGACTTGGTCCCCCAGTTTTAGGCCCCCAGAGCTAAGAGGTGCTCTCAGGCCAGCTTTGCTTTCCTCTCTGTAATAGGAGGAACTTGAATGGAACACCTCTCTGTGTTCCTTCTGGGCCTTAGCTTGAGAACCTGACCTGTGAAGTTTAATTTGGCCTAAGCCAGCAAGGCCTGTGAGGGTGGAGGCTGGAGCTGGAGTCCCCACAGCACTCCCTGCCGTCTGTATGGTAGAGCAGGTTGGGGCCCCGGGGGGCTCCCCAACACTGGAGTCACAGGCCCTGCCGTGCCTGCTGAGATGCTCCCAACTTGTCCCAACTCCTCTTGAGTGTTTCTGGAGCTGCTTGGAGCCAGTTTTTCTTGTGTTGCCTCAGCCTGCGCCGTTGTGTACTGTGTGCGTGCTGGGTCTCGTCCTCAGCGTGGTTCATCTCCGGGGCTGGGACACACACTCCAAGCTCCCGGATGGACCGGTGGACCGAGTCCTTCCTTGTGCTTGTTTTCCGCTGGTGCTGGAATACTGGGTGTGGGCACCTCGCTCAGTGTTCATCGGGCCCTTCAGAATAGAGGCATTCATGGGAGGAAAAAAGCGATGTATGGTCCTGGTGGAGGCGTATCTGAAGTCTCTTTCTGCTGGTGTGGCACACAGCCTCGTCTCTGGCCTCTCTGGGAGCCTGTGCGTCTCTGCTGTGCTGATGGGTTGAGGGGAGCCATGGCTCGCTCTGAAGGGAACCTCCCACCCAGGACTTTTGCTGGGGAGCCCTGTCTGTCCCTGCAGCCCTGCTTGGAAGACCAGTCAGTGATCAGTCTTAGTGTCACTATTTTTGAGTGAGAGCTTTTGTTGTCTTTCCCTTTGAACCAAGGTGGATTCTTTTTCCTTCTAAGCCCAGCTCTAAGCGCTGATGAAGCCTGTGGTAATCGAAGCACACTGTCTGCTTATAGCTAGAAACTGTCCGAAAAATTTGTTGGTTTTTATTTGAAAGGCAGAGTTACAACCGAGAGGGGAAGGAGAGAGAGAGAGAGAGGTCTTCCATCAGTTGATTCGCTCTCTAAATGACCCCAGGGCTGGGCCAGTCCAAAGCTAGGAGCCCAGAACTCCACCTTGAGCTTGCACCTGGATACAGGGGCCTGAGTGCTTGGGCTGTGTCCCGCTGCTTGACCACGGGTGTTAGCAGGGTCTTGGACTGGCACTCATTTGGGACGCCCAAGCTGCAGGCCCTGGCTTCATGTGCTAAGCTCAGCACTGGCCTCTTGATCACTGTCTTACATGTTCTCTTTTCTTTCAGTCCTCAGTTCACACAGCTCCTCTGAAACCACCCTAATCTTGCCAGGTTTCTCTCTGTAGCATTTGTTTTTGAATTTTCTGATTAATTCCCCCTCTCTGCCTTGGAAATAAATAAATCAGAGAGAGATCTTCCATCCATTCACCCACCCAACAGCTGAGGCTAGACCAGGTTGAAGCCAGGAGCCAGGAACTCCACTCAGGGCTGCCACATGGGTGCCAGGAGACCAACGACCTGAACCATCATATGCAGCCTTGGCGGGACAGGAGCAGGAAGCCGGGTCAGAGGATGGGGTGGTGAGGGTTTGACCAGGCCCTGCAGCCTGGGATGTGGGCATAACCCACTGTGTCACCGCTCTTACAAGATGCTGCCTTCTCCAGTCGTGGCCCCCGGCAGTCTGCAGCAAACCATTTCCCATCTGTTCTCATTAGTAATCCTGCAGCAGGGTCCAGCGCTGTATCGTGGGTTCAGCCAAATGCTTGCCATTCTAGCATATTAGATGAGTGCTGGTTCAAATCCAGGCTGCTCCACTTCTCGTTCAGTTCCCTGCTGATGCAGAAGATGGCCCGTGTGCTTGGGCCCCTGAGACCCTGTGCACGGTACAGACGGAGTTCTCCTGGCCTGCCTGGCCTGCCTGGTCCTGCCCCAATCATTGCAGATACTTGGGGAGTAAAGTAACAGGTGCAAGAGTTCTCTTCCTGTTTCTCCTTCTCTCTCATTCTGCCTTCCAAATCAATATATATATATAAATCAATGTGTGTATGTATATATATATATATATACACACACACACACACACATAAAGACAAAACCCCTGCTGTTCTGGCTGACTCAAGACTCCCCTCTGCCTGTGGATGTCTGTGGACTGCCAGGTCCTCTGCCTGTCTGGTTGTCATAGAAACACCTTAGCCTCAACGTTCTGCAGATGGCATTCACCACTGCCCTCTTGTCCCCCTGCTGTGGCTTTATGGTTCTGGTTGCACCGGCTGGGGAAGCCAGCCGTGTTCAGCTCTTGACTGCTTCGTGCCTTTGCTACACCTGTAACATCCAGTCAGGCCCCTTCTGATTTCTTGCTTGAATTTTTTGAAATTTTGTTTATTGTTTGAAGGGCAGAGACAGACATCTCTCACCCACTAGTTCACTCTCCCAACACCTGTACCACCTGGGGCTGGGCCAGGCTAGCGTCGGAATCCTGGGACTCGTCTGGATCGCCCAGCTGTTTGAGCCATCAGCTCCTGCCCCCCCCCCCTGAGTGTGTGCTAGCAGGAAGCTGGAAGGAGGCTTGGAGCTGGGACTCCAGCCAAGCCTTCTGATGCGAGAGGTGTCCTGCACAGCGCCTGAACCACTGGGCCACGTGCCCACCCCAGGTCAGTCCATTTAAGCCAGCAGGGTCAGAGCAGGTTTCTGCCCTAATGGCCAAGTCTCCGGTTAAGACCCATGCCTGCATCCCGCAGCAGGGTAGCTGGGGTCACTGTCAGGCACTGCCTTGTGGCTGGGCTCTTGGCAGACATTGTGAGTGGAAGTTCTCCGTTTTTACCTCTCCACTAGAAGCATTTTTGAAAAGTCCTGTTCCCAGACCTTCATGTAAAGGAATAGGCGAGTCCGTAGACACTCTGTGTACCTCTGTCCATGTTCTGTTCTGAGTGTAGGTGTGTCCCCTCAGGGTGGGGGGAGCTCTGTACCTCCACTGGCTCTGGTTTTTCCTGCCTGTTTAATCCTTTCAGTTATACTATGTACGGTTTCAAAGATGTTTTTCTAAGTCAGAATGTGATCATGTGATTTCTCTAAAAAGCACTTCCTGGCTCCCCAGATCTTACAGGTTGTGTCCACTGTTTTTAGGCCCATGTCAGAGCCCCACAGAAGCAGGCTGCCTGGTACTCTGCCACCTCCACCTGCCTTGCCTGCACCCCCCAGGGCCAAGGGTACTTCCGCGCAAGCTCAGTCCTGGCTCCCCAGCACGCCCCCACCTCTCTTTGCACCTGGTGCTCCACATGAACCCGCATGACTTGGTCGTCAGGTGCAGCTGCATGTTTGATGTCTTCAAAGAGGTGTTAGGCCAGAGATCCTGGCTTTGTGCGCTCCAGGTGGGCCCCAGGAGGTGGTGCAGGTGCTCCAGGTGGGCCTTGTCAGAGCAACCTGGAACTTGGACCCTCATGTTTATCTCTTGTTAACTGAACACCCGCTAGGTGCTCAGCCTTGTTCTAGGGGCTGAGAGGACAAGCCGAGAAATCCTACCTCTGTGGCCGTGGACAAGGGGAACATGAGCTGAATCCAGAAGACAGCACGTGATATGTGCCAGGCAGTGGTGGGGCTAGGTGGGAAAGAAATGCAGGTGGGGAGAGGGTGATTGGGAAAGATTGCCTCACTCCGAGAAGGCGACCTGTGTAAACCAAGAGTGTGAACCATGCAGTTACTTGGAGAGAGAACATTCCAGACTTCAGAAAGGGCAAGTGCAAGGCTCTTGGATGGCAGGGCGTGTGCAAGGCTCTGGTGCTACCTGGTGTAACTGACACTGGGGAGAAGATGAGCCAAGGAAGTGGCAGGTGAGGAGGAGGACTTTGGATTTAATTGTGAGATGAGAAGCTTGGAGAAGCTTGTGGCCCTTGTGGGGAGTGGGCTACAGAAGTTGGTGAGTGGAGGTGTGCATGGAAGCCATACTCGGAGTCTAGGCTGTGGATTCAAGCAACTGCATTAGGCCAGGGAGAGTGGAGAGAGTGCTCACATCCTGAATCCATGAAGGTGGAGCGGACAGACCTTGCTGCTGCTTGGTTGTGGAGGAAGAGGGAGACGGGCTGTGGCAGTTGGGTGAATGGGTGAAGTGTCCAGTGGAGGTGAGGGACTCAGACTGCCTTGGCAGGTGAGGGCCTGGGGTGCAGGAGGCCAGCCGCCTTTCAGGTCAGTCTGTGGATGGAGGAGCTATAGGAAGGAATACTTTTCTTCCAATTGGAGCAATTAGGCAAGCCTTTCCAAAAGAGAAGGCCCTTGAACAAACTTTGAAGGATGAGCATAATTTCCAAAGGCAGAGGAAGGAGAAACTGAAGTTGCTTCTCACCTAACTCTCGGCCTCTTCCCTGGCCTCTTGTCCAGTTTAAGAAGCTGCTGACCTGGCTGATAATCTCTTCTCACTGATACAGCCACTCTGAATGAAAAGCAAACCAGACCAGATTGCCTACTAACTGATCAACCACACTGTTTTCTCGCTGGACACAGGTACAGAATGCATTGCACGTTCTGTGCCCTGTGTGTCAGGTGGCAAGTGGCAGCTGTTGATCTGGGGTGAGAATTGTGCTTGTCATGTATATTCGCGGCTGCGAATGGGGTGCTTGTGGGGGGTACCCATTGCTGCAGGTGCTGACACCCCGGGCCTGCCTTGAACTGTGTTAGCTACTTGATTCAGAAGGAGCTGCAGCCTGACCACTGCAGACCTTACTGGGCATTGCCACTCCTCACTCATCCTGTTCTCTGTGGAAAAAGAAGGCGTGTTTTGTTACTGCCTTATGTGAGTGAACTTTTATGTAGAGAAGTGATACAGCCTATATTTTTGTTGGTGACCATAGTCATGGCAATGGTAATCTTTTAAGGAGGGAAAAATTGCTAGGTTTTGTTAGCCACGGGATAGAGATTGCACATTACAAGTCTCGATTTATTAAATCATCTTCAGTTCTTTTCAGAACTGATTAAAGTTCTGTGAAGAGTCTTCCACCGTGTACTGTAACCGGTCTTAGTGCTGGTTAGAATTGGAATGTATGAAGCTCTGGTCTTGTACAATACTTTCAGCCATTTTAAAAAAAGGATTTGTTTTATTATTTGAAAAGTAGAGTGACACAGAGGGGAGACTTGGTTTATTGCTTTGCTCCCCAACAGCCAGGACTAGGCGGAGCTGGAGCCAAAAATCCCATCCAGAGCTCTCGCGTGAGTGCCAGGAACCCAGGCACTGGCGCTGCCCAGGTGTGAGCCGGAAGCTGGGCCTCAAGTGGGAACACCAGAACTGGAGTCTGAGAGGGAAGCACGTGTCCCAAGTGGAGGCTTCAGTTACTGTGCTACAGCACCTGCTCCTATTTTTTCTATTTAGAATAAAAGGACTATTAAAAGTAGTCCAGGTGTTTATGTTTACAAGGTTGGAGGCCTCTACCCTGCAGAGTGGTGGAACAGCTCTTGTCAGAGTTGTAGCTGTAGATCTTTGTCTTGAATGCATGAGAACACTATTAATGTCAGTGTGTTATAAGGGAGAACTTTGTTTTTTGTAAACTGCACAAGAACTGCCATCAGTGTTGGCTTATTGCCTTTCAGTAACCAATCTGGGTTGCGAATTACTGTATATCCAAGGGATTCTGGGCAAGGGGAGGTCTCTTCCAAAGGAACGTTATGTTGGTTTCGGACACCAATAAATACAGATAGCATCATGAGTAAACAGCAACTAAGGGTCTCGGTGGTTGGACTCATTTGAAATCTGCCTTGAGTCAGTCAAGTGGCATTCCCTCATACCTGAAAGGCCTGTCTGTCCTTCACCCTATGTTGTCATTGTTCCCTGGGAGGATATGGTGTGAAGCCTTGCTCCCTGGAGGGTGCGGCGTGAACCCTTGCTCCCTGGAGGGTGTAGTGTGAACCTCTCCATTCTGTGCTGTTTCCCACTGCAGTGTCATGGGGTGTCATGCCACCTGTGTTGGCACTCTCACTTGTTAAAGTGCACATCCGGCTTATTCTTTTCAGCTGTTCTGCACACTCGTGCAGAATTGAGCGCATTTATTCTGAGTAGGAGATCTCTGAAGCTGTGGGTGCTGGTCTCTCGGTGCCCCCCATCTTACCTGCTGCATTCTTGCGCCACAGCAAGCTGCCTTGGGATCCAGTTGCCCCCTCCCGTGGAGGTGTTGGCAGACTGAGTTTTAGTTTTCTTTGCCCTGAAGAGCTGGGGAAGGAGGGAATGAAGGCAGCAGCCCTGCTGACGTGGTGGGTGTGAGCATTCTCAGCAGCTGGAGGCCTCGGCTGGGAGAAAGGAGGATGCTTAATTAACTCAGGACACTTGGTTCTGTGGCTCTTCAGGAAAGCTGGATGACTGCGGTTATCTGTGTGCTGACTTGAAAAAAAAGCTATGCAGCTAGTCGTTTTGTTGAAATACTGGAATGCAGTGTTTGCTGTTGAAAACACATTGAGGGCCTGGCCGTGTGGCCTAGTGGCTCAAGTCCTTGCCTTGAACGCACCAGGATCCCATATGGGCACCGGTTCTAATCCCAGCAGCCCCACTTCCCATCCAGCTCCCTGCTTGTGGCCTGGGAAAGCAGTCAAGGACGTCCCAAAACCTTGGGACTCTGCACCCATGTGGGAGACCTGGAAGAAGTTCCTGGATCCTGGCTTCAGATCGGCATAGCATCGGCCGTTGCACATACTTGGGGAGTGAATCATCGGACGGAAGATCTTCCTCTCTGTCTCTGTTTCTCTCTGTATAACTGACTTAGCAATAAAAATAAATAAATCTTTTTCAAAGTTTTGTTTCTGTTTCTGAAGCATTTGTTTAATATGTGGAGCTATCAATTTAATCAAGAAAATAACTTTTTAAAAACGCTTCTCCAGCATCCTTACTCTTGAAATCATGATTATTTAAGAGCTCACCCTCTTTGAATATCCATCACAATGATGTTTCTCTTTCATTTATTTCTGGATGGGGCAAATTTTTCATTTTTATTTTATGGAGATTTTATTTACCTATTTGAAAGGCAGAGTTAACAGAGAGATGGAGAGAGAAGGAGAGCTCTTCCATCCACTGGTTCTTCCCGCAGAGGGCAGCAACAGTTGGGGTTGGGCTGGGCCGAAGGTCCAACAGTTTCCTCCAGGTCTCCCACATGGGCACAGGGGTCCGAGCACCTAGGCTGTCCTTTCCCACGCTTTCGCAGGCACATTGGCAGCGAGCTGGATCTGAAGTGGAGCAGCCAGGACTTGAACGCTGTAGAGTGTGCCTTAACGTTGATGTCACAGCAACAGCCCTGGGGACACTTTTAAAAAATGTGTCATTGAAAAACAATCTCAACTGAACTTGAACTGTGGCAATGCAGCAAGGTGGAGGAATCCACCATGGGGGAGGGTTTGGGGAGGGTTGGAGGGAATCCCAGTACCTATAAAACTGTGTCACATAATGCAATGTAATTAATAAAAAAACTGTGTCATTAAATAGTTACGATGAAAACCTTGTTCAGAAGCCAGTGGACATTTTCATTGCCTTATTTCTGTATGCGAACAGTACAAATGTGGGATGGCCTCAGATCAAGCTTTGGTAGGCAGGCATCTGTCTGCCTTAGACACGGCGGGGTCACACATGCAGTGTAGCCTCTTGAGCATGTCTGGCTGCTCCGGGCTGCGCGAATGTGGTGGTAAGCTGGGCATGATCTCTTCCCTGCCATCCCAGAATGTGGGGAAGCAGCAAGGAGAGGAGTACGCAGGAGATGGGAGGGTCATTATGCTGGACAGCAAGTGACCGGTTCTGATGTCTGGGTGCGTGCGCCCCAGGGGCCCTGTGGAGAAAGCACACGCCTTGTGCGAGGTCTTGGACAACAGGCACCGTAGGCTCACCGTCTAGCACACTGGCATCTCCTCCAGCCTGCACCTCTTGCAGGCTCTGATGGTCAGTAGTGAGCAAGTGGGCCAGAAATGTTTGTGTTTATCTCTAGGAGCTGGAGGTGTACATGAATAAGGGAGGAGCTGGTGTGGGGCCCACTGCACAGCAGAGGGGCTAGGGAGGGCAGAAGGCAGTGGGATGCCTTCTGTAACAGGCCCATGCCCCCCAATTTGAATATACTTTCCCCATACACGGAGTTGGTTCTATTAAACCCTGATGGTCTTTTTGTCTTAACAAAATCCATCAGAAGTTGGAGACGCCTGGAGACCGATTATTACCCTCCCAAACGGTAATCTTATTTTTTGGAGGGTTGTGAAAAGAGATATTGTGTGTTTGCAGGCATATAAAATAATACAGCTCTGTTTATGCACAGTGAAAGAAATCTTTGTAGAGTGAGCAATGGTGAGCTTAAATTGAACAGGCTGGGTCCTGATAGATCATACATCAAGCTGGTAGCATACATAGTTTGCATTTCAAAGGTACTGAAGCTATACCAGGAGAGAAGTTACGGAGGAAAGGTGTTTGTAATGGCAGGATGGCATGAACTCCAGAAAGGAGGACAGGTCGTCTTCCTGTAGAATAGAGCCTCTTGTTTCTCTGTCTCCGTCTCTCTAGCTCTCTCTGCCTCTCTCTCATCCCGCCCCTTTCAAAAAAGAAAAAATCAGTAAAATTGAATGACAGACATGGGAGAGGTGCTACCAAAAATGAGTTAATATAAATGATCAAACATTTTTTTAGAAAATTCTTTTTGGAGCAGGTTTAAGTTTATAGTAAAGGTGAGCAAGGAGGTCCCCTCTGCCCCATCTGTGCCTGTCCGCAGCCTCCATGCTGTGTCCACTGGCCACGGGGGTCCCCTGGCCGCAGTGACGGCGGCACCTGGGACGCGTGCTGTTCCTGGATGAAGCAGAGCCCCCCTCCCAGGCACACAGACCCCAGCCAGGCCCCTGCTGGTTCCCCTCCGCTCCCGCGGCCTCTGCTCTTCTCGCTGTCTCCTAGTTTACCTTTCCCAGAAAGCCGTGTGGTTGGTACCACACAATCTACCACTTTTCTTTTTCTTTTTTAAGATGTATTTGTTTTTATGGCAGATTTACAGAGAAAAAGAGAGACAGAAGAGAAGGTCTTCTATCTGCTAGTTTAGTCCCAGGTTACTACAACGGCCAGAGCTGAGCTGATCCAAAGCTGGGAACCAGGAGCTTCTTCCCGGTCTCCCACGTGGTCGCAGGGTCCCAAGGCTTTGGGTCGTCCTCGACTGCTTTCCCAGGCCACGACCAGGGAGCTGGATCGGAAGTGGAGAAGCTGGGATACAAACCGATGATTCTAGCACTACAGGACAGAGGACTGCTTGTTTGGTTGTGGCAGGCCCACACTCTGCAGCCTTTCTCCTTGCCTGCATGTGCTCAGCAGTGCGCGTTGAAGGATCCTCCTGGGCTTTTGGGGGCTTTCCTGGATGTTCTGCAATTTATCACCACATGCTGGTTCCCGGTTGTTGTGTGCCTCTGTGGTTGTGCATGCGTGTTCAGCCCATCCAAGCAGAGGCTGAGGAGCATGAGCGCTGCCTCGGATGGCTGTTCTGGTCTGTAAGACGCTCCTCCCACTCTCTTCCTAAGGGGCTGTACGTGTGCATTGCCACCATTGGTGAGTGAGTGTTCTGGCTGTTCCACACCCGAAGCCAGGAGCCAGGAGCTTCTTCCGGGTCTCCCATGTGGATGAGGGTCCCAAGGCTTTGGGTCGTCCTCAACTGCTTCCCCAGGCCACAAGCAGGGAGCTGGATGGGAAGTGGAGCTGCCAGGACTCTAACCAGCGCCCGTATGGGAGGCCAGCATTGCAGGATGAGGCTCAGTGTGCTAGGCCTCTGCACCAGCCCCTACTGCACACCCCATAGGCTTACTTTCTAGTTTTATGTAGCCATAACCTGCAATAAGGAATGGAATATTAGAGAGAAAAATGATTTAAAGGATGTGTTGCAAATCTAGAGGCACAAATCATTTTTCTCATCTCTCCAAAGAAAAAAGGTCTGACTTTTGAGGTAGCTTTCATTTGTAAAACTGGCTCTGTACTTCATAAGCAGTGTTTAAATTCATTGGTGATACATGTGCATGTTGGTATAGTAAAATCCCATTTTTTGCATAATGCTTTCATGGAAATGGCAGTTTTATGAAATGAGAGACTAGTAAAAATCTGAATGATGCTCACAAGGCTTTGCATCATTTTTATTGAGGTTTTTGTGTATTCTAATTCATTAATACAGAGGGGAAGGAGGGCACTAACATGGTTTATCTCCTGTAATTACTCAACCGAATAGAATTTATTTTCGATAAAATTCTCTAAGCAAATTGCCCTGAGTAGGGAGAAGAGGCTGGCCTGTTCTCACCCAATTAGAGTCTCCCCGCGGGACTGTGCTATTTGGCCACCTTGCTAGCATGGCTCCCCTCTGGAGTTATACAAGTGGCTGGCCCAGAAGACCCCAAGTGTAAAGTCCTGGGGTGTGTGTGGGCTGTTTATCTGACCCTGCTCACTGCAAAACTGTGTGTCTCTGATCATTAAGACGGCCTCTGGTGTCTCTCACACGGAGAAGCCGGTGGAGATGGCCGTGCCCTCGAAGGCCCCGGGGGAGTTTTCCACAACCAGCTTGGTGTTCACGGGGAAATTGGATTCAATTCCATGATAAGACCCCATCGACTTCAGAAGTCGGCATGTGAGGAAGACTGGGAACTGGACGTGTGTTGTTAGCTGCGTCCCCACGGCAGGCAGCCTCGGGGTGCTGGTGCTCAGGGCCTGTGGGAGTGCCCGGCGTCAGGGGCGTCAGGGTTCTGCTGTCTGGTGGAAGTGGGAAACTTCAGGCTCCAACCTACAAACCCTCGAGGCCCATGCGTGGTGTCACTGCCCACCTTGTGCTTGAAGGTCACGGTCTCTAGGGGTTCCACATCTTTGGGCCCTCTCTTCTCTGTCTCAGCACTGTGGGGCTCCTGAAGCTGGGGCTGGGCTTTTTGAGGGGCTGGGGGACCAGAAGGGGTCGTCCTTTGTTGGAGCTGATGTGACAGAGGGCTGGGAGTATGCGTGCTTTCTCTGCTGCTACCTTTGACTCCAGTGGCCGGCTTTCCTGATGACCTGACCTTGCCCTTGTTATAGCGATCCTTCCTTCAGTGACTTGGCTTCTTCGTTAGGAGTCAGACTGCCTGTGCTGGAGAAGGGCAGAGGCACAGAGAGCCGCTCTTGCCACACCGTGCGTCTGCAGCCCACGTCCTGCTTCTTGCTCGGGGCCAAGACACTGCAGCAAGGATGGCACCCTGGCAGTCTGGTTCTCCAGCATGGCTGCACATCCTCCTGGCCTCTTAGATGAGTGTTCAGCTGAGATCAGAAACCAAGGATGTCTCCCAGCTGTACCCACAGAAGCCTTCCAGCTTCCTGCCCCCCCCCAGAAGCAGGTGGAGGAACTCTAGGCATTTCGTTCTTGGGTTTTCAGTCAGGGAATGAGAACCCTTTTAGCATCACTCACTGCTAGATGGTGGCCAGGAGTGCTGTCTGCTGTTCAGTGAATCCAGGTGTGCCTTCCTGAGGTGTCCAGACAAGTGGTACCCACAGGCAGGTGGATGACCCAGGCCCCGAGAGGGACCTGGTGGGAACCGCCCAAGCTGTCACAGCTCTGCCACGCAGAGCCCAAAACCGGTGGTGGTGGTGGCCAGAGGATGTGGGGCGGACCGGGGGCGCTGCAGCCAGAGGCTGGCCCTCTCCTCTGGGCTGAGCGCATGTCGCTGGGAGCAGAGGGGCCAAGCGGGTGGTCATTTCTGGCAGGGGCATGGTGTATGCTTGCTGCATTTCTCTGCAGCTGGGTTCAGCTGGGTACGGTTTTCTGTGTTTACCTGGTGTAAGCTTGGACATGTGAACATTGTTTTATGCTCAGATTGTCCCCTTAATATGCACATCAGTCACCTTGGAACAAATTTGTCTTTCATAAATAAGCCTTATGGCGTAACTGGCTGTAGTTTATTTGATTTTGAAATTGAGTCCCTTTTCCTTTCTTCCTTTTCTTCATTATTGATTTCTTAATTTGCGTTTAAATTAAACCCGTATCAAATTGATTCTCACACCCTGAGTCCCTCTAGGAAGCTGCCAGGGGTTTTAATTTTGCTCCGGCTAATCCACAGGTAGCTTCCTTTTGGTGACTGACCCGGATGAGGCGGGTAAGGCCCAGTCCTTGGCCTCAGAACACAACTTTGGTTACCTTTGTAGAGGCTTAGTGGGACAGATAAGCTGAGGGGCTGTTTCTTCTTGAGCCAGGAGGACACCCCTTCCCCATACCCATCTTCTGTTTCCTTGTGAGGGGGGTGAAGAGCTCCCCTGGAGGAAGCACTGCGGGGCGGGTTTGCATGTGGAAATATGCGGATTTGAAAGGGGTAGAAAAGGGTCTGCAGGGCCTTGTGGTTCAACCGCCTCGCTCGGGGTTGGGTGGTTGCAAAAGGCAGTGTGCAGTGCAGGGTCTGGTTTCTGTCCTCCTACTCCCAACCCCGCCCCAGTGTGTGTGTCTGTGCTGTTTGTGTATGCATAGATGACGTGGCGAGCTCTCCGTATTATTAGTATCAACTACCTCAGGGGACAAGGGAAAAGCTTATTAACTTGCTCTTTATGCATCTTTTATTGTTTAGTTTGTTTTAAGAAGCATGTTTTACTTTTTAAATTAAAAAATCTAATGAAGTCGGAAATGAATAAATAATAGTAATGAAAAATATCCTGAGGGTACCGAGCTTGGTTTTTGTCTTCCAATGGCCTGGGCTGCTTGAAGGGAGTGCAGCTCAGCTGGCGGCTGCCCAGCGGGGCCTGGGGCTTCTCTCGCAGCCCCCAGCTGGCCTGGGAGCAGCAGCCCCTTGGCCTTCGCTGGCCCTGATGCTCTTGGCACACCTGGCCCTGGGCGATCGTTCTGGGTGCAGCCCGTGCTGATCTTCACTCCGCCATGGCAGGTATCAGCGCTGAGCTGGCGGGTTGGGACTACCAGTGGATGGCATGAAGGCTTGGGCCAGGTGCTTCTGCGCCTCAGTCTCTCCTGTGCCCCATTGCAGGTGCTCTGGTGAGGCGCCATGTGGGGGCCCCAGGAAGCAGTGACTGCTAGAACCCATACCTTGGTGCCCCCAGCCCTCCACGTTGGTGAGCTCATGCTGGCGCTTGAGCCTTGCCTCACCACATGCTGCACCTTCCCCCCTCAGACATGCAGTCAGCCCACGTTTCACTCTGCAGGGCCCTTCACCGATGTCGTCACCACCAACCTGAAGCTGGGCAACCCGACAGATCGGAACGTGTGCTTCAAAGTGAAGACCACGGCCCCTCGCAGGTACTGCGTGCGGCCCAACAGCGGGGTCATTGATGCAGGGGCCTCCATCAACGTGTCTGGTAAGTGCTGGGGCTCAGAAGGCCCTGGGCCAGCCTGGAGCAAAGGCAGGGGGTGGGGTCCTCTTGGAGTTGCATGGGCCCAGTAACCCCAGCTCTCCCGCTGTGATGTCCCTCTACCCTGGTTCAGTGCTCACAGCTGCCGCGCCCCAACAGTTAGAGGAAAATCAGAGTGACTTGGGCTTTAACTTCAGAATGAGTTTGGTTTTTACTCCCTGGAAATTAAATCTGTCCTATGGCAATAAATAAAAAAAGACTAAACAAACTTAATTTTACTTTGTGGGAGAAAGCAAAATGGAGTTATTTTATTTAAGCTAAGTGATTTCTGACATTAAGCCTGTGTCATTCCCAGTGATTGGTAACTCACTTTGCTGATTGCATACAGCTCAGGCTGCTAAGAGCTGAGGGGCTGGCATGCAGTGTAGGGTGCCTGCTGTGGGGGTGGCGGACCTCCACCACTGCTCTCTGCAAGTGTGTGTGAGAAGATGCAGGCATAGTGCACAATGAACACTGGCTTCTGCGTGAAGGCAGGTGGAAGTAGTGGCTTGGAGTTTAAATGAAATAACCTGGTATCTCCTCAGGACTGCTGGAGTCCAGGAGGAACCGTGGGCAGGGCGTGTTTACCTGGAAATCACCCTGACTCAGTGTCCGTGAGACTTCTGGGGCCTTGGTTTTCCATGAGCTCCTGCTGGCTTTGCCATGGTAGGTGTTGACTGTGAGACGTTTGGTCATCCGTTTGACACTTCCAAGATGACTCGCCTCTGTGGAGATGAGATGCCTGGTGTCTCCAGTCTGCTTCTCCCTGTGTCCGCTGGCCTCTCCGCAAGGTGCCTCTCCGAGCCCACAGGTCCTCACTGGAACTCTGAAACGCGGGCTTTATTTTTTTAAGTTCTAGACTTTCTTCTTTAAAGATTTTTGTATTTACTTGAAAGGCAGAGTTAAAGAGAGAGCGACAGATGTTCCACCTTCAGGTTCATTCCCTGCATGACCAGAGATCCACAGTCAGAGTCAGGGCACTCCTCTGCACCTCCCATGTGGCTGCAGGAGCCCAGGCACCTTGGCTGCCATCTCCTGCTTTCTCAGGTGCCTTAGCCGCAGCCGAAGGCAGGGCTTGAACTGGCATCTGTGTGGGGTGTTGGTGTTGCAAGTAGCAGCTTCACTCACCTACACCAAAGCACCAGCCACTGAAATAGAGTTATTATGCAGGAGAAGTGGGGTAGCAGCCAGCAGTGGCTTTGAAGCTTCTGTGCTGGCCCCACACACATAAACAAGCTGGTGTTGTGTGGTGAGCATGGGGCAGGAAGCTAGTGAGTGCCTAGTCTGCCCGGTGGTAAAGCCATGCTCTCCAGATGTGGCATGCTGAGGAAATGCAGGGCCCTGGTTGCTGGTCACCTGCTTAGGGGAGATCAAGTGTGTGGTCTTGACCTTCACTCTTCAGGTCAGCATGCAGGGTGTGGAAGGGGGCTGTGCTGCTTAGGGTCACCTGGTCTTGATCCAGGGCTTGGTTCAGGCAGAGTTAGTGAGAAGCTGACCCCACAGGGACAGCGAGCAGCTGTGTGTGTGGAGGACTCTGCCTGGGCAGGAAGAGGTTCCTTTGCTTTCACTTGGCATTTATCTCGGTACTTAAGGGAATCTGGCCACACATACCCCTATCCCCCCCGCCTCCCGCCCCAACAGTCTTGCTGCTGGGCCAGGGAGAGGGTGCCGTGTCAGGGCTGTGTGTAGGCAGTGCGCTGTCCACTGACCCTTTAGCATGCAGCTGCACAATGACATTGTGGTGAGTGTGTGGAGCTGCCAGAGTCCTTTGGGAGAGGGAGGTTGCCAATGGTTAGGCCGCCTTCCCTGCCTCCCCAGGTGCCTGCATGGCCTCTGTGCTGGAGTCGGGAAGCGTCATCAGCCCGCTGGGTCCCCAGAAAGATGGCTTCTGCCTCACCCAGAGGCAGAGGGGACATCACCTTGTCCCTCCACTAGTTTTGACAGAAACTGGGAGTTTTTGTAGAGGAGAGATGATACAGTGTTTGGATTGACTTCTAGGAATTATTTATTTTTGTTGGAAAGTCAGATCTACAGAGAAGAGGAGAGACAGAGAGGAAGATCTTCCATCCACGGGCTCACTCCCCAAGTGGCCACAACAGCTGGAGCTGAGCTGATCTGAAGCCAGGAGGCAGGAGCTCTTCCAGGTGCAGGGTCCCAAGGCTTTGGGCTGTCCTCGACTGCTCTCCCGGGGCACAGGCAGGGAGCTGGATAAGAAGTAGAGCAACCAGGATTAGAACCAGTGCCCATATGGGATCCCAGCGCGTGCAAGGTGAGGATTTAGTTACTGAGCCATTGCACCAGGTCCTGAATTGCCTTCTAGAACCAAGTTAATTCCAAGACTTTCCTAACTTTGAGAGAAGTATCATGATTTTTTTTTTTCTTCTGTGATATGGATTTATTATTTTGTGAAAAGCTACTGGTAAATCTTTAAGCAGTTGTTAAGAAGGTGGCCATCACATTAATGTAAAATCCTGCCAGCATCATTCTAGCTGCCCACAGAATGTCACAGATGCCAGAGGAGGACACCCCTGCAAAGGCTGGTGTTAGGAGAGGCTGGAGGAGGAGCAAAGAGGAGGGTAGGTGAGGATGGTGAGGATGTGTCTGCCTGGAAGGCACAGGGTCGCCTCCTCGGGGCCAAGGCACTCGCCCTCCCCTTTCAGATGGCCTGACACTCCAGAGCATTCACATTTGCTGCAACATGTGGGCCGTCTCCTTTTGCCCGACTTAAAACCTGTTAGAACACTCACAGGTGGAGTAGCAGCTTGGCAAAGGCATGTGTCTGGAGACAGTGGTGAATGTGGGGGCCGTTATTCTGTGTCCTCGAGATAGCTGCCTGCTGGCTGGGCAGCGCCCAGGAGCTGCTGGGGCACTTGGTGGTTGTGCCTGTTAGCCGGGGGCCTTGGCTGTGGCCCCTGCCTCTGGCCGATGGAGCTCCGCAGAAGAGACACTCTCCCGGAGGCTGCGGACCAGCAGACTGCATTTCCCCCTTGAGAGTCAGATGCAAGGAAAGGCAAACTTTGAATGAATGAATTGTTTGTGGCAGCCGGGGGTCCCCCGTTTGTTCTAGCTTTGCAGGATTAAATCTGTTTTCTGGACTGTATGGTGGGGAGGTATTTTTAAGGTAGATAATTTCTGAAAATGTCTTTGTGGTAAGCCATTAGTGGTTGTGAAACTTTTTTTAATACTGCAGTTTAATAATGAGGGAGTTTTCCATTAATATTCCAAACCATGTTTGCCAGTGGATACGGCAGGTGAAGTGGTAAAATTATGGGCCCATCAAAAATACTTAACGCTTCCTGTAATATGATATTAAGTTTAATATTTTTATAACCTTCACTGAATTCTAATTTCACTAAAGTAGCAAACACGCTTCCATTTGCAGTTCAATTATGCACGTTGGTTGCCTGTGTACCAAGCAAATTAGAAATGCAAAATGTGTCTGTGTTAGGGGTGCTGGAAGGAGTCATTAAAGATACTGTGTTTAGGTGCCAGAGTGCCTGTGTGTGCCCTGGAGCTGAAAATGGATCAAAGACAAACACACACCAAGTCCCCAGATCTGAATCTGTATTTTAAATTAGAATGTGAAGAATGAAGGAGTGGTGTTCATGCCTGTCAGAGCCCTTTCAGCACTGTTTCTGATTCCATTTATAAAAGCATAAAGTTCTTGCAATAAAATCCTGAGGGCAGACAAGGAATAGCAGTAGCTCTTCTTGGATGCAGGCACTGGTCAGCCACTGTACCGGGCAGGATTGCCGTTGATAAGCTTCCTTTAAGACTGCCGCATCAGGGTGTGTCACTGGAGGGGCAGCCCTGGACCTGCCAGCCTTGGGCGGAGTGCCCTGCCCAGCACCTGCAGCCAGAGGAGCCGGGTACTTGTCGGGCAGAGGCCGCTGGCCAGGCAGCACCGAGGGTCTGGGCCTCAACAGCAGCAGCTTTCTCCTTTCCTTCTCTGGTTCTTTGCTTTCAAAGTCCTGCTAAATGAGGGGGTTTTTTTGGTTTTGTTTTTGGTAAGATTTATTAGTATCTAAAAGGCAGATTTACAGAGAGAAGGAGAAACAGAGAGAAAGATCTTCCATCTACTGATTCACAACCCAAGAAGTCACAACAGTCGTAGCTGAGCTGATCTGAAACCAGGAGCCAGGAGCTTCTCCTGGGTCTTCCATTTGGATGCAGGGACTCAAAGACTTGAACCATGCTTTGCTTCAGGCTGTAAGCAGGGAGCTAGATTGGAAATAGTGCAGCTGAAACTCAAACTGATGCCCCTATGAGATGCCAGCGCTGCAGGTGGGGCTTAATGTACCTCACCATGGCACCAGCCCCAGTAAACAGACCTTTCCATGAACCAGGTTATTACTCAGTTGAAAAACTGAGTTGACCCACTTTCATATCAAAGTATGAATTTTTCCTAGATGAGATTCTGAGTAAAAAAGTTACTGACAATTTCAGCCTACTTGTGCTTTTAGAAATGTTTTTGAAAATTTATTTCTGGGCCCGGTGCGGTGGCCTAACAGCTAAAGTCCTCGCCTTAAGCCACCGGGATCCCATATGGGTACTGGTTCTAATCCCGGCAGCCTCGCTTCCCGTCCAGCATCTTGCTTGTGGCCTGGGAGAGCAGTCGAGGACGGCCCAAAGCCTTCGGAACCTGCACCTGCATGGGAGACCTGGAAGAAGTTCCTGGCTCCTGGCTTTGGATTGGCACAGCTGTTGTGGCCGTTGCAGTCACTTAGGGAATGAATCATCGGACAGAAGATCTTCCTCTCTGTATATCTGACTTTGCAGTAAGAAATAAATGAATCTTTTTAAAAAAAAATTATTTCTGTTTCTCTTGTCTGAGAAGCAGAAATAGAGAGCCCTCCCTTCTCTTGTCTCCAGGGAAGGCATCGAGGGTCCCACAGGAGAAGGCGAGCATGCTCACGTGCGCCCGTAGAAGCCTCGGCCCTGTTGCTGCAGGCTGGTGTCCCTCGGGGCCTCGCTGTCCTTGGGTGACCCGGAGCAGTGGCGGCTGCCAGTATGCGTCTTTGATTAGTTTGTAAGACACTGTCTGAGGCCCAGCAAGTGCAGGCTGTAGGTGAGGGGTGAGTGAACATGGTGGGTTGCTCCCGAAGACCCCCAGAGGGTGCAGGCTTCGGAGCGCTTTGAGGGCTGGAAGAAGGCGTGACTCCTGCACGTGAGCGCTGCCGCCACACAGCACTGCTCAGTTGATGTGGAAGGACAGGCTGGCCGGCAGGAGGGTGTCCACGGCACAGCTGGCCGGCAGGAGGGTGTCCACGGCACAGCTGGCCGGCAGGAGGGTGTCCACGGCACAGCTGGCCGGCAGGAGGGTGTCCACGGCACAGCTGGCCGGCAGGAGGGTGTCCACGGCACAGCTGCAGCGCCTGCAGGTTCCCAGCCCCTCCCAGGCTGATTGCTTCTCGTGCTCTGGGGACAACAGGCCCTGTATGAATTTGCCAGTCAAGTCCTGGACGGTGTGGCACACCTGGATGTGTGGGACGGAGTCCAGAAGATGCTCTGGGAGACTAAGCTGGGGGCAGAGCCTGGCGGGACGGGCCTGGGCTCAGGGCTCAGTGTGCAGACTGCTGTTGGACCGTGGGTGCTCTGAGCAGGAGGGACTGAGTTGCGGATCCCTAACTTGCAAATAGTTTATTTATAAGTTAAGGCAGGGCCACGGCAGGGAGGGAGTGGAGACAGGCACGCACACACTCAGGCAGGTCTTCTGTGTTTTGATTCATTCCCCAAGTGGCCTGAACAGCCAGGGCTGTGCCCAACAAAGCCAGGAACCTGGAATTCTCCGTGTCTTCAGCTCCCGAGTGGGTGGCAGGGTCTCAAGGATGTGGGCCACTCCCCGCTGCCTTCCCAGGCTCGTTAGCAGGGGACTGGACAGCAAGTGGAACAGCCAAGACTGAGCCAGCAATCTGATGTGGGATGCCGGCACCACAGGTGGAAGATGAATGGACTGCGCCATCATACCAGCCCCAGAAATTTTTTTAAGTAGATTTGGATCAGTGGAGTTCATATGATGTAAAGAGGTTAGTGGGAAAGATTGAAGTTCGGGGTCTCCAGGATCTATATGTAGGATAATTTGAATGGAAGGCAAAGGGGAGACTGGAAGAAATCCAGCAGTGAGTCTGAGTAAGCCTGAGCTGGCCATACCCATGACAACTGTGGAGAGAGACACTGAGGCTGGACTCAAGGCTGGATAGGAGTGAAGCTGTGCCGAGCACCTGCTGCTAGTTGGCTGTCAGCCTGGGGCACTGGTGTGTGCGCTCTGGCCCGCTGCTACTGTGTGGGGTCAGGGAGGTGTGTCATGAGCTGTGTGGAAAGACAGGCTGACCTGACCGAGGACTGTGCCAGAAGTCTAGGAAGACCCTGCGCTCCCGCGGTCCCTGTTTGCAGTCTGTAAGTGCCAGAAGTAGCCGCAGCCCAATGCAGTAACAGTGGGCTGTGGTTGGCCCCTGGGTTGTCTCTGGCGACCGGCACCGGCTTCTTGCTAATGTGGTATCAGCAGATACATTTTAAAAAGGAGGATAGATGGTTCATTGAAGAGGGGTTTATCATCTGTCTCTGGTATTCAAGTGAAATAAATTAAGTTAATGGGGAGCTCTTTTATAGCCTGTCATGGAAAAAAGTACATAATTTCTGTCAAAATTTGCATGTATGGAGTTGAAAGAAGACAGGAGTAACAACATTTATTCTGTCATGTTCTCATTAAGTTCCACTGACACAGTGCAGCAAATTGAATCTGACATGAGGTGGTAGAAGCTGAGAAACACCAACTTTTTGACAACAAGTTAGGGGCCATGCCAAGTGCAAGGTAGACCCTGCCCTGGTGGGTAAGTGCCAACAGCTGCTCCTTGGACCCCTCTGCAGGTGGAAGGAGTGGGTGCTGAGCGCTCCCAGGAGCGGGTCTCTGCCCGTGTGCTTCTTGCACTCTTCCCGGCCCTGGCAGGCCCTGGCAGGTGACGGCTGTGCTGTTCCCAGGTCCCCCTGGGGTGGAGGGGGCAGGCGGGATGCCCCCTGGGGTGATGGGGGCAGGCTGGATGCCCCCTGGGGCGATGGGGGGCAGGCTGGATGCCCCCTGGGGTGATGGGGGCAGGCGGGATGCCCCCTGGGGTGATGGGGGCAGGCTGGATGTCCCCTGGGGTGATGGGGGGCAGGCGGGATGCCCCTTGGGATGATGGGGGGCAGGTGGGATGCCTGCGGCCTGTGAGGCCTGAGGTCTGGTGCTGGTCTTCAGGAAGAGCTGCAGGGCAGGGACATCTCAGATGCTCTGCCGCCAAGGGGAACTGGAGGCTTGCATGGGCTGGGCTCCTTTCTCCCTTCTCTCAAGGGTGCCAGGCAGGGCAGGGCAAGCGGTGCATTCCCTTGAGCCCCCAGAGTGGGTCATGTGGTACTGAGGCAGCTTGTAGCGGAGCTGTGGGCACCCCCACCTTGCAGCCCAGCAATCCTTGGTAATCCTAAACATGGAGGACCTGGAGAGCTTTGTGTGTGTGTGTGTGTGTGTGTGTGATATAACAGAAATTGTACATCTGTTAATTCATGAAGAGGAACAATAGTAAGTCAGTTATATATGTGTGTATATATATATATATATTTTTTTTTTTTTTTGTGTGCAATTTTTTTATTATTATTAATTTCATTGCATAATGTGACACATTTGTTTTTATGCACTGGAATTCCCCCCACCCCTCCCCAAACCCTCCCCCCACCCCCACGGTGGATTACTCCACCTTGTTGCATTTCCATAGTTCAAATTCAGTTGACATTCTTATATTTTTAAGGCTTACTTGTTTTTACTGGAAAGTCAGAGCTACACAGAGAAAGGGAAAGACAGGGAGATCTTCCATCTGTGATTTGGGGAGTGACTCCCCCAGTAGCTGCAGCAGTCAGAGTTGGGCCAGTCAGCCTGGGAGCCAGCGTCTCCTATGCGCGGTAGGGACTGTGAGCAGGGAGCCAGATCAAAAGGATGTGTTCATACAGGATGCTAACACCAACAGGGAGCAGATTAGCATGTTATACCACCACATTGGCCCCAATAAATCAGTTACATTTTAACAGGGTGCTATTTTTAATACAAAAATAACTTTGCAAAATATTAGTGAGAGGCATTTTTCATTGGTGTTCATTTTTGTGAAAGACGGGCTGGATTCTTGTCTGCTTTGGTGTTTAGGCCGCTGTGATGTGTTGTGGTGAGAGCGTGTGACGGACAGCCACGCAGAGCTGTGACTGCAGGCAGTGTGTTGTTCTAAAGCCTGCCCAGGCAGCGCTGGATGCACTCCCATGCTGTCACAGCAGACCCTCCCCTGAGTTCTGCAAGAGTGCAGTCGCCAGGCACCTGCCACAGTGCTCCTGGCGCTGGAGCTTTGTGTCATTGCTGTCTGTCCGTCTTGTGTTTCCAATGATTTTTGTAGTACAAGATTGGGTAGAAAATACTTGCTGAGTTCCACGGATCTTCCCTGTGTTGATAAATTTCCTTATGTAGTCTCAGATATGTGTCATTTGTTAATATCTCCACGGGTGGTCAGAGCAGTCTTAAGGGTTTGGGGACCTGCACGTTTTCCACCGTTACTGTTTTTATTTGAAGGCACGGACTTCTCATTGGCAACAGCTCTGAGTTTTCCTCGGAGGGGCCTCAGCTCGAATTTTTGAGAACACACTGCTGGGTTCTCAGGTCCTGGTCCCCAGGCTCTGTCTACTGAAGGGGCAGAGAGTGCCCTGTGGAGCGCGCCTGACCGAGCGGGGGGCCTGGAGTGGAGTCAGAGGAGAGCTTTTTATTGCTTCACTGAGGTGACAGAGCTAGAGAGAGAGAAGGATGGGCAGGCAGAGACAAAGAGGGAGAAGCAGAAAGAGAAGGGTCTTCCATCCATTTGCTGGTTCATTCTCCTATGGCCACAGTGGCCAGGGCAAGGCCGATAGTCCTTCGCAAGAACCCAGGGGCCTGAGGCGTCATCCGTTGTCCACAGCCTCCCAAGTGCACTAGCAGAAAGCTGGATTGGAAGTAGAGCAGCCAAGACTCCCAGCCAACACATAGTATGGGTTGCCAGCAAGCAGTGACTTACTTACCCCATTGTGCCACACCACCAGCCCGAAAAGAATTCTTTTTTTTTTTTTAAGATTTATTTGAGGGCCCGGTATGGTAGCCTAGTGGCTAAAGTCCTTACCTTGCATGCGCTGGGATGCTATATGGGCACTGGTTCTAATCCCAGCAGTCCCACTTCCCATCCAGCTCCCTGTTTGTGGCCTGGGAAAGCAGTTGAGGATGGCCTTGAGGCCCTGCACCCGCAAGGGAGACCCAGAGGAAGCTCCTGGCTCCTAGCTTCAGATCAGTGCAGCTGTGGCTGTTGCGGCCACTTGGGGAGTGAATCAGCAGATGGAAGATCTCTGTCTGTCCTCTTCATATATCTGACTTTCCAATTAAAAAAAAAGTTTTAAAAAAGATTTATTTGAAAGAGCTATAGAGAGGAAAAGACAGAGAAAAATTTGCCAGGTGCCAGTCACTTCCTAGGAGGTTATAGTGAAGCCAGGAGCTTCGTTAGGGTATCCGCGGTAGGGGCAGGGGCCCACGTACATGGGCCATCTTCTGTGGCTTCCCCAGAACATACTGGAAAGGAGTTGGATCACGAAGAAGTAGAGCAGCAGGGACTTAAGCTGATACCCACATGGGAAGCCAGCGTCACAGGTGGCGGCTCTTCCTGCCCCGCCACATGTCAGCCCCACGAATCTTAAGTGAAACTAGTATTTTAAAAATTGAGAGTGTGTGGCAGAGTGCAGCTCAGTCGTGGTGAGTACCAGGTGATCCTCCAGCCTCCATCCATGCCAGGCTCTCTTCTGGTGCACTGTCCATGCAGGGGGCAAGGCCTGGAGCAGTCCCAAGGCACCCCCCTCAGGGGACCTGCGTGGGTCTGAGAAATGACAGAATGTTATGTGCAATCAGCCAAGCAAGACTCGAGATTTTCAGAAGTAAGTTCACTTGAACTTGGAGCGTACTTTGAGGGCTATCCATCCGCAGCCCAAGAGAGCACTTGCACTTGCACAGGAGGATTTGCTGCGTCCTGGGTCTGTCCTCCTCATTGCAGTCTTGTAGGAGACACGCTGTGGACCTCCCTAAGGTTAGGTGCCAAGCCCAGGCCAGTGACAGTCTATCCACAGGAGAGCACTTGTCAGTTCAATGATGTCACAGGAAGAACTGGCTGCCTTCTGGGTTGACAGCCTCTCGTAAGTGCTTGGCATCATGGTACATGAGGTTAAACTGCTACCAGCGATGTCAGTATCACACGGGAGTGCCAGTTTGAGTCCTGGCCGCTTCACTTCCGGTCCAGCTCCCTGCTCATGGTCCTGGGACCAGCAGGAGGACCAGCACCCCAGGAGGAGACCCAGGTTGGTGGAGTTCCAGGCTCCTGGCTTTGGCTCCCAGCGCCAGCATTTGCTGCCATTTAGAGAATAAGCAGATGCAAGATCTCTCCCTGCGTCTGTGCGTGTTTCTGTCTCTCCTTCTCCATAATGAGAGGAAAGCCACTAGGAAGGCCCGTTCATTCAGGAATACACCGAGTCTTTATCCCTGCAGGAATAAGATTCCAAGAAGATGGCTCTTGTGTTCTTGAGTGACCTTTGTCCTCCCTGCCGGGGTACTGTTTGGATCTGGAGTTTTCAGACCAAACATCCTTATTTGAGTAATCCATCGCTAGACATTGTGTTGTGTACAAACCGCAGTTAATAGAAGATTCACTCTCTACCATGTATTGTGGCAGCCATGTGTGGTTAGTTTTCAGTGGACTTATTTTATCCCCATGGTGGACAGGGTCCCCGCGTCTCCAAGATGGACAAGGTTCCCAGGGCCATGTTGTAGGACCAGAGTGCAGGAACTGAGTCCACCTGGCGTGGGAGCATCCAGTGGAGCACAGGAGGTGCTGGGGTCAGAGGTGGCTCACCGTGACCTTGAGCAGGCCGCCACCCTATGGAGCCAGCTTTCCCTGCTGCCTCCCCTTTGTTTGCTGCCCAAGGTGCATGAGTGACGGCCTTTGAAGGCAAGAGGATGCTGACGGGCACAGGAAAGAGTGAGGGCCCTGCCACCGGGCCACCAGACTGCTGGGCTTGGGTGTGCCCTTGTGCAAGAGGTTCATTTCTGTGTGCCTTAGAGTGGTGGGTATCAGGGTCATGCTGCCTGCTCCCCACCTCCCTCTGCAGGCGTCAGTGGGATCTCAGGAGACCCGAAGTCCTATGGAGTCAGTACCACAGGGGATTTTCCTGCACATGCCAGCCTCAGACTTGCAGCACAGGGCTTCTTGAAGCGGGTAGGACCTCATCTTCCCTTGGGAATGAAACTGAAGGAGGCCTGTGATGCATGGCCCATGGGACCCCTGGTGTGGGTTACCGGCTTCTTAGGGAGCAAATGGGCTGTGAGCTGGGCTGTTGGGCCTCTGCTCTCACAAGTCTTGGGACAAGAAGTCTCTTGTGTTCTGTTGGCACAACTCTACTTAAAGCATTCCTTGATGAAGCAGGTGGGGTGTGGGGTGCGAGGCAGCCAAGACGCCCCCTTCCATGGCCAAGGTTGTTCTCTTTCTGTTCTGTTATTTGGGGTGTGTTTCTTGAACAGACCCAGGGTTGTGGTCTCCTCCTTGCCTCGCTGTCCTTTAAGGCCTTCCCTGGGCGGTACCTTAGTGTTGGCACTCCGAGCCCCAGGCTGTGACCTCGCAGTGGAGAAGATGCTGGGTATCTCGGGGCTTCCACACCGAGGCTTCTGGAAGCTTTCCTGAGGCTCTGAGGCAGGATGCCCAGGAGCAGCTTCCTGACCACAGAGCAAGCATGACGAATGGTATGGATAACAAGCTCTGACCCTCCTAATGGAATATTTTCTTTCTCAGTGATGTTACAGCCTTTCGATTATGATCCCAATGAGAAAAGTAAGCACAAGTTTATGGTTCAGTCTATGTTTGCGCCAACTGACACTTCTGACATGGAAGCAGTAGTAAGTACTGAACGCTTCTTACTTTTTTCCAGTAATAACCGTAACAAAACCCAATTAGGAACAGAATTGTGGGTGCATGCATATCAAAGTGTGCGGAACTGTTTAAGGGGAGCAGTATTTGCAAGACTTGGCCCTCCCCTGCAGCTAACAGCATTTTCCTCTGTGTCAGTATGGAATACTCTTCTCCCAGACTCCTGAGCTGAGCGCCTCAGCAGTCGCTTGCCATCGTGGGTTGTGCCTTGTGTGGGTGGGATGCCATGGTGGCCTGGTGGGCCCCTCTTGCCTCAGGCTGTCCTGGCTTCTCCTGCTGGGCCTTCGTCCCTGCCCGCCCACACCCCCGCCCCTGCTCCTCACTCCCCAGTCCCCAACCCTACTTCCCACTCCCTTGGTTAAGTACATTTCACTTTTGTCTTCATTTTTGGTAAAATTAAGATGACCTCCTTTTTTTTTTTTTTTTTTTTTTTTTACAAAATGAGTAGATGATATTGTATTTTTGATGCTTCTGGAAAAAGGTAATAGTGGAAGTTGTCCCTCAAGTCAGCTTTGACAAAGCTGCCTGGTTCCACACTGTGACGGAGGATCAAGGCTGCAGACAGGCTGTGTAGCATGGGACGGCGCCCCGGGGGCTGCTGGGAGGGACACTCTTGTCGTCTGCTGTGCTTTGCTCTGAGCTACAGCCAATGGCTTGTCGCATGCAGAGCCATCTCCCTGGCCCTGGGTCACCACCCAGCGTCCCGAGTCCTGAAGAGCATGTTAGGCCGTCTTTGTTGGTGTTTGACTCTTGGGCAGAAATCAAAGGGCAAGTCGGGGGTTTGTGGTGCCAGGCCATCCGCCCTGCTAACTGTGTGATGAAGGTGGCAGAGGAGAGCCGTTTCTGAGACACACTGAGTACGCATGTCTGGCTGCGAAGCTGACATGGCCTTCTTCCTTTGTGGCCAGGCGCAGGTGTCATGCACTCAGGAGGTAAACTGAGGCTGAGATGACAGTGCATGTGGTCATGATGGCGGAGTGCTGCCTGCGGCCGGTGGCCTGGGTGGACGTCTGTTTTGTCCGAGTGAGCTGCAGGCCGAGAGCTCGTGCTGTGTGCTCCACGTGCTAGTGGGATTTTTGTAACAGTTCCAGACAGTTATTTTTTGCACAAAGTGTACATTGTACAAAATTCTAGAACTATGCAAATGAGCATGAACTAAAAGTGATTCATAATTTCCTATTTGACCATGGTGAAAGAGAATTGTCTAGTCCTTTGTCTTTATTGTCAAATGTTTTTATTGTGCGGTGGCCGCTGTCTCCTGGAGTGGCGTTTGCTGCCACTGAGCTGCCTTTGCTGCTTTGCCTTCACAGACTGTCTCTTCTTCTCCTTTGCAAAATGGCAGAGAGGAACACATGCACACTCACAGGCACACAAAGATGTCTTCCATCCACTGGTTCATGGCCCACGTGCCCTCAATAGCCAGGGCTGGTCCAGGCTGAAAGCAGGAGCCAGGAGCTCTGTCTGTGTCCCGCGTGTGGGTGACCGTGGCCTAGGTCTGTGTCCCCCGTGTGGGTGACCGTGCCTTCCTAGGTCTGTGTTCCTAATGCGGGTGACCGTGTCTTCCTAGGTCTGTGTGCCCCATGTGGGTGACCGTGCCTTGCTAGGTCTGTGTCCCTAATGTGGGTGACTGTGCCTTCCTAGGTCTGTGTCCCCCATGTGGGTGACCATGCCTTCCTAGGTCTGTGTCCCCCGTGTGGGTGACCATGCCTTCCTAGGTCTGTGTCCCCCGTGTGGGTGACCGTGCCTTCCTAGGTGTGTGTCCCCCATGTGGGTGACCGTGCCTTCCTAGATACGTTGGCAGGAAGCTGTGTCAGAAGAAGAGGAGCTAGCACTCGGGCTAGCCTTCTGGTGTGGGCTTTGAGGGTCCTAAGCCGTCTTCACCGTACCGCAGCCTGGCACCAGTCAGGAGGTATCTGTGGTGTGGAGCCCGTTGACTGTAGCAGGCGGGCATCGTGGCATTTTAGACCGACCTGCCTCTGTGCGAGAGCAGCCCCTCTTGTAGCCCGGAACAGTTTTCCTCTGAAGAGCGTTGGTGAGCATTAGTACCTGCTCGGTCAGTGCACAGTCAGCACTGTCCACTTAGGGCCAAGTGGCCTTTGCTTGCTCGCTTCCAGGAGAGTTCCCTGTCTGGCCCTGTCTGTTTCTCCCAGCCTTGAAGCTGGTGAGCGCTCAGCCCAGTTGACACTGCTGCCTAGGATGCCCGAGTTTCAGACCCTCTAGTGGTGTCCTTACCATGAAAGTTAGACTCAGTCGTTTTGGGCAACAGTGTCCTCGGGATTCCCCGTAGCCCCTGGAGAGGCCTCCCCTGCCAGCTGTCCCCTCTCTGATGGTGTGGTCTGGTCACTGGCCTGGACAGGCTGTGACTGCCAGCTCGCCAGTGTCCGAGTGTGTTTGCCCCTGTGACTAATTGGTGATCAATATGGAGCCCATGTGGCTGTCGTGCTGGCCAGCAGTCTGTCACCTGGTGACTTAGCATCCAGCGCTGACCCTCCCCTGTTAGTGCTTGGACACATGCACAGAGGAACAAGCTGATGGTGTGTGATGCCCTTAGCCCACACCCTCCCGGAGCCCAGGGCCCTGCAGCATCTGCTGAGTGGCAGCATGCGTCTGGGGAATGGGTCTGTTGGCACCTGCCCGCCACTCCTGGGCCTGACAGGCAGCTCGTCCCTGGTTGGGAGTCTTGGCACTTGTGTTGCTCTTGCTGCCTCCTGCATGACTTCAAGGAGGACGTGCACTTGGGGTTAGGGGGATTCTGCCCCCCTTTTCTGTATCACAGTCTTGCACTTGTACTGGTCTGCAGCTCTCGGAACACCCCAGAAGCCCCATCTTCCTCCTGCAAGGGGCAGTGAGCCAGGACACATCCCACCCCTCAGGCACAGCCACGGTGGTGGAGACCGCTCCTGGGTGTTTGGCCCAGGGCTCCCGAGCCGCCTGCAGCCACCTGCGCTGTGCTCTTGGTGAGGGCTGTGCGCCTGAACTACAGTGGCTTTTCTTGGGGAGCACCAGTGTTAACTGCGGCTGCCCAGACACCATGCCGTGGTTACCCCTGCCCAGTGTGCTGCCTCCCAGGGCCAGCAGCGGGGGCACAGTCAGGTGGCAGACCGCCAGGGTGATGGAACACATCGATGTTGGGCGAGTCCTGTCATGTGAAAGACGCTGAAATCTCAGTGGATGCAAGTTCTTTATTTGACATACATTAGGGCTTTCTCATTAAGAGTATTTTCCTGAAATTGTCAGAGAAAAAAATTACTCTTCCAGCAGCTTTATAATATCCTGATTATTAAATTTAAATTGTTTTAGTGGAAGGAGGCAAAACCGGAAGACCTTATGGATTCAAAACTTAGATGTGTGTTTGAATTGCCGGCAGAAAATGATAAACCAGTAAGTATGTTTATAGTTGACGGTAATTGAATATTGCAAGCTGATACTGATTTGCATACCATCTCCCGCAAAACCAAGATCCAGGTTGGCAAATTATTTTCCTCCTCTAATGTGTGAAGAAAACAAATGAGCTGCAGGCGGCCTTTCCGGACGCAGCCTGGGGAGCTGTGCACTGCAACATCCTGCTGAGATGGTTTTTCCCCTGAAGAGTGCAACCTGTTGTCTGGCTGTCGCCATGTTGCAAGGCCCTGAGTGCTCCTTTGGCTTGGCAGAGAGGTGGCTGTCAGGCAGTGGCTGAGACCCCAATGGGGTGGTTTCCCTTTGGCCATGGTGCTTGGCTCCTAGGCTGTGTAGTTCGGAAGACTCCAGGCCTGTCCCTCAGGGCCCCCTCTCCGAGCCCTGGCTCCTCTCCATTGGTGTGGGTTCCCGACCTCTGTCCCAGCTTCCTTGGGGTGTCCTGAACACCTCTCTGCCCTCTGCTTGCTGAATCCCAGTGGCTCCCCACCCCGGGACAGCCAGGGATGACTGGAGATCCTGCTGTCTGTGTGCAGACCGGGCACGCCTCCCCGTACTCCCCCAACAGACCCCTCCTGAGCAAGCTCAGTGGGCTCAACAGGGGGCGCCCCACCCAGAAGGGCAGTCAGGGCTGGTGTGTGTCTGCTGCAGACTTGAGTGCCAGACTCCAGGCTGTGTCCCCTTCTCGGCAGTCTCCAAGTTTGGGGCTGTTGACTAAGCGCGCCTCTGTATGGCCTCCTCCAGTGCCGCCCCCACAGCCCCAGTCTGCTGTTCGGGGGGATTCAACGCCACTGCAGCCACGGCCTTTTCTCTCTCCGTGAACTGTCGGTCTCAGCCGGATTCTGAGATTTGGCCCTGTCCATGATTTCTAGGGCCCCGTTGCTGTCGATTATTAAGTCACTAGATACAGTGATCCATTTTGGAAATAAATGTGACAGTTTACAGTGTGGCTGAAGCATTGCTACGGGTATTGTTTGCTGAGAACTACTTTACTTTGCATAAAAATGTCCTTTATTATCTGGTTGGTGACACTTGGGCTTTCATTTATTTCTGAACAGCATGATGTAGAAATAAATAAAATTATACCCGCTACTGCGTCAAAGACAGAGACTCCGACAGTGTCTAAGTCGCTGCCTTCTGCTCTGGACGACACGGAAGTGAAGAAGGTGATGGAAGAGTGTAAGAGGCTGCAGGGCCAAGTGCAGAGGCTGCAGGAAGAGAACAAGCAGCTCAGAGTCACCAAGGTAACGGGCGTGGCCTGTCCCTGCCTCCCCAGGGGCTGGGGGCGTGGCTGGGGCGTGGCTGGGGCGCGGCTGTGGGGTTTGCCCACCTGACTCGCAGGGAGGCGTTGCCAAACTTCTGTCATGTTCTCTAAAGGATCTCCATCCCTCCCCGACCCTCGCCATTAAGGACCGCTGTCCTTGAACAGAAATTTCTTAACTGTTTCAAACTCCATTGGAGTGAATTGAAAATAGAATTTGAGACTAATCCTGAGTCACAGGTGGACATCTGGCCTGGACTCTGCTGCTGTTGGAAATTTGAGAAGGGGAGAGAGGGAGCAGAGAGAGAGTGAGCGAGCCCCGGTCCACTGGTTCACTGCCCAGATGCCCAAGACAGAAGGTGCATGGTGGGAACTTGATGCTTGGACCCCTGTGGCCTCCAGGGACCTGGAATCAGGAGCTGGAGCTGGGCTTGAACCTGGTGCTTGGGGGCATGCTCTCTCACACTGGCGGTCCCTGCCACCAGCCCCAGTGCCTACACCTGTGACCTCTTGCCCCTTGGGTGTGATTTCAAGTTTTCCCAAGCAGCAGTGGCTCGTCGAAACAGCAACCTGGCGACGTGGTTGGCCGCGGGGTGTTCCCGCAGTAGCCAGGAGCTGACGGTGTGGAAGGAGACCCGGCTTGCTCCTGTTGCGGCAGGGACAAGGCCTGTGGTGCTCGGAAGTGGCGCTCGGGCAGTGTACGCCTGGCCTGCTCACATTCAGCACTCCTCGGGCTTTGATTTGAAATGCCTCGAAGACGCTTCCAGCTTCAGAGGCTTGAGTCCGCCTTGACACAGGATTAGAGAGAATATTCGGAACATCTGATTGTGGGCACTTGGGTGCCAGCTTAACTCTTTAGGCCTGCCTGTTCTCCTAATCTTGATTGTGCCACCCAAGCATGTAATAGGTTTTCAGTCTTTGGCGACCATAGCACCAGGCACCAGGATAGATTGCCTCTTCCCTCTTGGTTATTCCGACAGTGAAGTGGACGGAAGAGGCCTGGCAGAGTGTGGGAATTGGCATTCAGGCCGTCCTGATTGGCCCCTCTGGTGACTTCTTTCTGTGTGGAGTAAATTAGGAAGTCGGCACTTCACTTTTTGGCTGAGTAGCTTCTTCCTGAGTCTGTTTCTCTCGGGAAGCAGCTCTGTATCATTTCAAGTGATAAATAGGTAGAAATAGCTCCTACATAAGCCCAGCACAGCAAACGATGCATTTTGCTGCGCCTATTTTTTTAAGTTAATCAAATGCCGCCAGTCATTTATCACTGTGCAGTGATGCCAGCCAAGCACCACAAGCCGAGTGTCTGTAAAATATTACCGGACCGTTCTGGACGCCAGAAGAGCCTTGGTCCTGCCAGACCCTGACTGCTTCTTCTGCGCTGGCTGCTTCCTTCGTTCGGGCCAGCGGAATTACTGAGGCTGCACTGTGTGCCCCGGGGGGCTTCGTGCGCATAGCCCCTGCCCTTGAACAGTAACCACTCAGTGTGATAGATGGTTCCTCAGCAGGAACAGCAAGCTGCAAAGAAGGCTGATTCTGTGGGCACATCTGCCTGCGGACTTGGGCCATGGGACAGCAAGTGGGGGCGTGACTGCAGAGCCTGGAGGATGTGGCGGACACACTGGACCCTCAGCATGGCCCGCTGCTTCTCCAGCAACACCGGGCAGTGGATGGGAGTGGACAGCCAGTGCACAGAGACTAGCTGGGGCCCCATGTCCTTGTGCTTAGAGGAAAGGATGTGCCGCTCTTAGAAGTCCACACGCTAGGAGGGAAGTGTCTGGCTTTGGCAGAGGTCCACATATAAAGTAGGATGATGAAGGGTTACGTTTTGGAAGCTCAGTCTTCTGTGCCCCACAGACCCCGGGACCTGGCCCCCAGCTCTGCCCACGGGTTTCTGTGCCCCACAGACCCTGAGACCTGGCCCCCAGCTCTGCCCACAGCTCTGTATCATGTTCTTCCGGGGCTTCTGCTGCTCACAGCTGTACTTTCAGAAATCGGTGGTCAGGGGAGCCAGGGCCAGAGATGGGTGATGTGGCCAGCCAGGTGGGCAGATGGCACCAGGACATTCAAGGCCCAGCGGAGCCCTGTCCATGGTGCCCTGCCCGCTCTGTGTCCAAACGCAGTGTCTGGCAGTACTGTGTAGGACAGATGGAGGGAGGAGGGGCCTGGGTGGTGTTTTTCTCAGCGCCCCCACCCAGGTCCTTGCCATGAGCCTCAGTGGGTTCATTTGCGCAGTGAGGTGTCCCGTGACTCGGCTGCGCTGTGCACGTAGCGTGGCTCACAGCCCTGGCCAACGCGTGTTTGTTCCCACAGGAAGAAGACGGGCTCCGCCTGAGGAAGACGGTGCCAAGCCACAGCCCAATTTCAGCCTTGGCCGCAGCCGGGAAGGAGGAAGGCCTGAGCACCCGGCTCCTGGCACTGGTGGTCTTGTTCTTCATCGTCGGTGTGATTATAGGGAAGATTGCCTTGTAGGGGCAGCATGCCAAGGGGGGCAGATTGGATTAACGGATCCACCATATAATGGGATTGAAATTTATCATAACCCTGTGTAAAAAGAAATTAACGTATGATGACGTCTCACAGGTCTTGCCTTTAAATTATCCCTCCCCCACATACGCATACACACACGCACACGTGAGCACACACACAAGTAGAACACACTAAACTGTCTTTTAGAAAGTTGCAAACATGTAGTAGATGATTGGGAGTCAGATGATCTTCATTTACAGTGAGGGAAACCGTGACAAATGCCACACTGTAATGTCCTTGCACCTGCTGCTAGGCCTTGCTCTGTGTCGCTGGATTACCGCCCTGACGACTCTGTTTCTTGCCCGCTGGTGCCTGCCGCCCTCTCCTCCCCCGCCCAGGGGCTGGAGTCCCGCAGCCGGAGTGCGGCCCTCTGCGCCTGGGAGAGCTCCCCGCTGCCTGCCTGGGGTGTCCATCACATCGCCCGTCTGTTGGAACTCTCCATCCCTGGGACTGAGACAAGGTCTCTGCGGTGGCAGCATGGGACGTCCCGGAGCCAACGGGGCCTGTGCTGAGCAACCCCACACTCAGAAAGACAGCCATGCTTCGTTCTCTCCAAGGGACCAAGCTGAATTACTGTGGGTTCACGCAGTGAAACAGAACTGTTACCCAGAGATGTTTAATGCAGATTTAACTTATTTAGTGTATTTCATCTCATGCTTTCATTTTGTCACGAGAGCACAGTTAGTGCCATGGCCTGGAGGCTACCCGTGCTCCAGGCACCGGGTTGTGAAGCCAGTTGGGCCACGGCAGGCAGTGGGCACTATTGTCACAAGGTGCCCGGCGCTTATCACAACAGCTGCAGGTGGGCTCTCCATGTCCCCAAGAGGCCTGGTTGGAGCAGTGACAGCTCTGCGTCGCCCCTTGCACATGGTCCTGTGCTGTCAGGGCTGGGTTAGGTTGGGCAGGGCCAGCAGAGGGGGAGGCGAGTCGGGAGAGCACGATTGTGTTTGGTGACGCCATGGGAGACCCATCCAGTTCTGTTCAACTCTAGCATCTTGGAAAAAAAAATAAATAAAACCGCAACATGAAGAGTGCTTTGTCACTTTGTCACATAGCTCTGCGGGGAGAACGATGGCCCGCTCGTCATCAAGGTTGTTTACAAATGAGTCCTGCCGCTGAGGGATGTGCGTCAGACCACCTCGCGCACCCAGCGGCTCCAGGACGTCGGCGGCTGCGCGGTTGAAGGAGACGCGGCCTTCAGCGTCCAGGGCAGCTCCAGTGGCTATGCACACCTCGGGTCCTCAGAGGTCATGACAAACGCTGAGCAGGGGCCTCATGGATTTAAAAAATAATGTCACACCAAAGCACATGTCTCTGTTGATCCCATTTCTCCAGGAGCTCCTGGTGTTCCCTTGTACGTGTGTGCATGTGTGTACTCCTGGTCGGCCTCCACTGAGGCCGTGGAGATGAAGCTGCTGGCGGTCTCTGGTGCCTGTCTCCTGGCCCTTCGGATCAGGGGCCGTGCGGGGCTGCTGCCAGCCGTGGGCTGGGACCCCAGCACAGGCGTGGGTTGAGAGGCCCAGTTCATCTACAGCCAGACAGCAGCCAGTCACACGGCTGTGCTGGCAGCTTGGGCTCGGGGCCTGTGGCGGGGCTGTCATTGGGCAGCTTGCTATCTTTGTGTCTTGGTAAAAACAGGTTTCCATAAGCCACAGGTGCTGGCATCCAGCGTGGGGCAGACCAATTGCCGGGAGCACCCATGGCTCCGATTGTACCAGCACACGGGGAGGCTGTTCTGGTCAGGCAAGCAAGCAAAAGGAGCTGTGAGTGTAGGTGCGGCAGCAAATCCGTCTGTAGCCTGCAGTCCCACCCGGAAGGACCCCTGATGGCAGTGAGTAGGCAGCCGCAGGCCCTGGCACTGGAGCACAGCCTGCCGTGTGTTTGCTAAAACAGCTGTAGGGCTGCAGCTGCAGAGCTGCAAAGGTGGTCGGACCTGAGGCTTTGCAGGTGATTGCATGTTGGCTACACAGCTAGCAGGAGGTGCTCCGCTTCTGGGAGGACGGAGACCTCCAGAATTCTCAGCTGACAGTGTTGAAGCCCACAGCTGTCCCCTCCTAAGTCAGCCTCTGCATTCGGGACCTGGAGAACACACAGGTTGGTTGGTCTGTTTTAAATTTATTGAAATTTAAGCGTCAGATGAGAGGGAGACACAGCTGGAGTGAGAGAGCTATCCCCCGTCTGCTGACTTATCCAAGCGACTGCGCCATTTTGAGGCCACAAACTCCATCTGGGTCCCCTGTGAGTGCCGGGCCAAGACAGCTGGGCCATCTTGTGCTGCCTTTGCAGGAGCAGCAACAGGGAGTGGGATTAGAAGCAGAGCCAAGGCCTGGAACTGGTGCTTGTGTGGGATGCCGGCACCACAGGCAGCAGCCTGCTTTGCTACACCACCTGGTGTGTCCAAGTGGGACTCTGTGACAGAGTGGAGGCAGGAAGGGGCGCTGCTGGGTGGCGGTGGGAGAGCAAGCCATGCTCTGATGTGCCGGAGGGACCTGTCGGAGGGGTGTACCTGCTCCCGTTTGCAGGAGTCGCAGCCTGCAGGGCACACACTCACATGCTGGTGGTTGTGGGATGAAAGAAAGAAAAACGAGCATGGGGCAAGGAAGAGATGATCACGGCCTTGTCCAGGTTGTCCGCTCTGCCCCAGGAGGTCGGAGGCAGACTATCAGGAACAAGCAGGAAAGCGGGGCCGAGGCCCTGGCAGCTCATGGCCGCTGCCCCCGGCAGCTCTGCCTGCTCTGGGCTCCTCGGCTGCCGCGCCAGCCCGGTGCCTGCCAGTGCATAAGATAAGAACAGTCAAAAATCCTGTCCATTCTTACTGATGGATTTTTTTTAAGGATTTATCTATTTTTATTGGAAGGTCAGATTTGCAGAGAGAAGGAGAGACAAAAAGATCTTATGTCTGCTGGTTCACACTCGAGATGGCCACGATGGTCAGAACTGAGCTGACTCAAAGCCAGGAACCAGGAGCTTCTTTGGGTCTCCCAAGCGGGTGCAGGGTCCCAAGGCCTTGGATTATGCTCTACTGCTTTCCCAGGCCACAAGCAGGGAGTTGGAAGGAAGTGTAGCAACCAGGACACAAATCGGCACCCACATTGGATCTGGGCAAATGCAAAGCAAGGATTTAACCACTAGGCTACTGCACTGGGCCCATTTAGATTGAGTTTTTAAATGGATAATTTAAGCTCCCTTGGAACAAAGCAAAATACCTCCTCAAGACAGCAGGTTGCATTATTTGCAGGTGTAAGGATCCCGCTGCAACTTTCCTCTCCTCCTTGTTTGCATGTCTTCCCTGTCTGGTCTGCTAAACCGCTGGCACCAGCAGTAATAAATGCTGATAAAATCAAATGGATTTCTACCAGTGGACAGTTTATGCCTAGAGAAATGGCTTATACCTACATAACACAGAAGGGGGAAAATGAAGAACCTGCAGTGATCCGTGAAAACCGAAATGCTTTCAAACAAATCCCAGAAACGACATCACTATGGAAAGACATCAGTGGCTGGCTTGTGGGCTGTGTCGAGTCCGTCAGGACTGGATGTGGCGAGAGCTCAGCACGAAGTAGCCTTTAAATTAACCTGGAAACAAGCTGTGTGTATGCGGGCATGCATGCGTGCCCACCCGTGTGTGTATGCGGGCATGCATGCGTGCCCACCGTGTGTGTATGCGGGCATGCATGCGTGCCCACCCGTGTGTGTATGCGGGCATGCATGCGTGGCCACCCGTGTGTGTATGCGGGCATGCATGCGTGCCCACCCGTGTGTGTATGTGAGCATGTATGTGTGCCCACCTGTGAGTATGTGTGAGCATGCATGTGTGCCCACCCATGTGTGTATGTGAGCATGTATGTGTGCCCACCTGTGAGTATGTGTGAGCATGCATGTGTGCCCACCCGTGTGTATGCGGGCATGCATGCATGCCCATCTGTGTGTGTATGCGGGCATGCATGCGTGGCCACCCGTGTGTGTATGCGGGCATGCATGCGTACCCACCTGTGAGTGTGTGTGCACACTGTGTAGGAGCAGTTCGATGGTTCTCACTGGTGCCTGAGCTTTTGCATGCAGGGATCTCTGTAAGACTTCAAATATGCAGCCAAGTATCTTGCCCTCTGTTGTGCTCAGCTCCTGGAACCATCCCACCCTGGGGATATTTCTGCCTGGTCTGTGAGATCTTGGTTGAAAAGGAGGAGAGCTGGGGGTTTTCTGTCCTCCACAACACTTGAGTAACATTCCCCCTGCAGAGCCTTGGGCGTAACTCTGGAGGGCAGCTGGCTTCCTGCTCCCCGGCCTCTCCTACTGACCTGCTGGGATTAGTGGAAGGTGTCTGGTCCCAGGGGCCTGCCTCAGCTAAGCTGGGGGCCATCATTGCCGAGGGTATGTGCTTCCAAAGATGAGCAGAAACAGCTGTTTCCTGAGTGCCTGGGAGAGGGTAGATGGCTGGCAGAGTTGGCACTCTCCAGGAGTGGGATGGCAGAGGTGAGCTCTCCGGGGTCTTCACCCCATCCCCCTGTAAGGACGCTACCCTCGGGCTCTGTCCATTCTGACTGGATTGTTTCCCCTTTGTCATACTGAGCTGCTGCCCCACCTTGTTCCCAGCTCATCCCAGCTGTGGTTCTCTGGGCTCAGTCCCTGGGGCGCTGAGGACCCTGCGCTGCTGTAAGGCCAACTCCATTGGGACAGATGGACACTGCCATCCGGGCCCTGAGAATGCACTGGGCGCTCAACTGCTTGGCCCCCTGGGTGGGCTCCCCGTGCTTGGCTGCTTAGCCCACGATAATAGCACACACTTCCTGCACAGCAGACACAGTGCCCATGGTGAAGAAGTGCGTGCTGTCCATTCCCTCCTTGCCCGCACGTCTGCCCAGCACGTGCATTGGGGCTCGGGGCAGGAAGCTGTCTCAGCTCGGGGATGCTGGAGGACTTTGGTGGGCAGCTTTGCATAGCTTGTAAATTTAAATGTGAACACAAGCAGTTCATTAAAATGGGCCTCACAGAAGCGGCCTGCTGAGGCTTGGGAGATGACAGCATGGCTGGTGTTGCAGGCCTCTCACTGAATTAGTGCCGGGTTGCTGTGGGAAGTGGCCCTGCAACCCTGACTGGGGCATCAGCCGAGAACCCAGCTGGGGCTGCATCTGCAGGGAGATGAATGTGCTCCCGCCCAGCCTCGAGCCCGTCAGCCGCACACAGAACCAGGCTGCCTTTGGCCACCTGTGTGCAGCTGTGGCCGCCGCACTCAGAGAGGACTCTTTAACTCATTTTCATTTCAGAGGCATTTTGAAAAATTTGAAAGACATGCACACACATAAACAGGGATAATAGTGTAGGTGGATGAATGGATGAATTTGATTATTTCAGGTTTTTCTCCTTAATGGAATTAATTCATTAGGAAATGTGTACATCAAATCCACAGGAAAAGGAAGGAAAAGCCAGCAACAAAGTATAGTGGTTATCTAACTTGCCGTAAATATTTGCCATTATGATACCTTGGAATGTTGCCACCATATGGACTGCTGCCGAGAGTGGCTTTTGCTGATGTTTATTTTAAGCCAGCAGGCATCGTCCCATAACAGGGCCTTGTGCTGACCGCCTCATCCCGCCACGGGGCCCACGACCACGCGGAGTCCTCCGGCCAATGCACGCGGGTACCTAAGCTTGCTTGTTGCCCCCGGCTCTCCGTTTTGAGGTTCTGCTGAGCCCCGCAGCCCGCCAGGGGGCTGTGCCGCGAGAGCCGCCTTGTGTTCCTCTTGAAGATCTGAAGGGACCCCCAGTGTCGTCCCAGTTGCTTTCTGTCTGCCTTGCAGGAAGCACACACTACGAGACACCAAACGCGCAGCTCGTCTAGGGCTTGGGGTGGCAGGGAGGCCGGGCATCTGGTGGCTGGGAAGCTGATAAATGGGCATGCGTGTTTCAAGGGTTGGCTCACCGGTTTTCCCTGTTTCCATAAACAGGCCCGGTTCCCCGAACCGGCCTTCTGTGCTCCCGCGTCTCTTGTTTTTAAACTAAATTCCACTTTTATGTGAATTCATGAAGCATGTGGGTTTGTTCCCCTCACTCAATGTTGTGTATGGACTTGAAGGTCAAACCATACTGCGTGTGTGGTGCCCTGTGTGCCAGAATTGCTTTTTTCTTAACTTCCTATCTCCCTCGTCTACGTGGGAGTAGCTATCTGCTCGGACCACACCGCTCCTTGAGCTCCCACGCCGAGGGGACGCAACAGGGCGCGGGCTCCTCCTCTGCTGGCATGTGGAACTTGGCTTAAGAACGCGGAGTGATCCGTGTGAATGTCCCCGTCCCCTCGCCTGTCCCCTGCGTTTGACGATTTCCCGCCACACCTGTGGCCGCCCTGCTTTACAGCTTCCCTGAGTGGGCAGCGGGTGCACCGGGCGTGCGGTAGGGGTTCATTCTGACCCCGGTGGACGTCAGCGTGGTGGGCGTTGAAGATTTTAAGAGGTCTCTTAGATAATGCCTTAGTTCTCATCATCTTTTAATTGTGTTTCCTGTTTTGACCTGGAATTCACCGAAGAAATTGGTGCAGGAAAAGTTTCTTTGTCGTCGTGCATGCTAGTTATCTGATGCACAGTAAATTCCTGGTTTTATGGCTGATTTTACGCTTCCTGGAGGGAAGGAGGCATGTCTGCTGTGCCTGGTGAGTTGTCACGCACTCCCTGCCTGCCTCTTGACCCTGCCAAGGCGTGAACTCCTGCACCAGCTGCCTCCATGTTCTGCCCGGTAAAGTCCGCCTGTGTTTAAAAGGATGCATCAGTGTAAAGTTATCTTGAATGGACTATTTAAGAGCATTTAGATATGCTTTGGAGGATGCCCTGGGGCACACCGCTTTTCAGCACTTCTTGGGAAAGAGAGATGTGTGGAAATGAAACATCCCAACTGTTTGGAACCCAAAGGGAGTCCGAAGAGGAGGCTTAGGCCAGTGTCCTCATTTTACTGATGAGGAAGCTTGTCCCGAGGGCGTGGGCACAGGTCACCTCTCTGCTGGGGTGTTCCTGTTTCTAGGGGTGGGGGTGGCACTTGCCATTGTTTTCCAAAGGAACCCGTCTGTCCCCATTCCCGGCAACCCTCCATGGGCAGTCACGTCTGGATCAGAAAGGTGTGGGTGGGGATCCTATTTTTAAGTCATGATTGACAGTGCTCCATCTTACAATGGTACCTTGTTAAAAAACCCATGTAAACAATTCTGATTTCTTTTCCTGGAAGAAATCAGACAAATGGTAACCTTTCTTCCCAGAGATGAATCATGCATGGTGAACAGTGTAGTCGGTTTTTCTCCAACCCAAGCCCGTGGGTGCCCCTAGACACCTGGAATGTTCCATTTTTGTGGGCTGCTGATCTTTGCACACAAGTGTGTTTTCCCATCCACGCTGGCAGCAGGCACTGCCTGCCCCATCGCACTGTGGGTCTCTCAGCGTGGCTGATGGCCTGTTCAGGATGGCTGTCTGACTGCCCTTGGCCTGGCAACCACATTTTAGCATTTCTGGTCTTGATGTGGCAAGTGAAGCCACAGCCAGAAGCCCTGTGGAAGAGCAGGCACCTTGCAGGCTCAGTTCCTAGGTGGAAACACAGAGAACGAAGGGTTGCTTGGTGGGTTTCACGTTGTTTTCCAGAGAGAAGATCCTGGTTCTGAGCCCCAGCCAGCCACCTTGCCTCTGTCCTGATCAGCACGTTGCTCACCTGAACAGCAGGCAGAGTATCATCATGTGTGGGGCCAAACAGCCGCTCACATGTGTCAAGGCCATGTGAAAACTCAGGGAGCCCCCAAGTGACCTGAGGCAGAGGACTGACCACAGTGCAACAGGACCCAAGGCTCAAGGGTGTCCAGCTGAGCATGGAGATTGGAGTCACAATGTTGTGCTAAGGAGAAGATGGCTTGCAGTCAGGGTTATACAACATGGACTGAACTGGGAGAAATAACCTTGGCAGAAGGCTGCTGCTGTGGTCCTTGAGCCAACACCCTCTTTGCTGGGCTCGTCCAGCTTAGCTGATGTTACTGTTGCATTCCAGGGCAGCGGGGATGCGTTTTCTTGTTGGCCATGAAGCTCACAGACCCAAGCAAAGAAGGGACACATCTCAGCATCCCAGCCTGGAAGGTGGTGATGATGTCAAGCATTCAAATGTAGAATCAGGGAATGAGACGTCCATCACAGGATTAGCTTGGGACATCTGCTTCCTGCGCTGGAGTGCCTGGATTCAAGTCCATTTTTGGCTCCAGTCGCCTGTTAATGGGCAGCCCAGGAGGCAGTAGGTGGTGGTTCTCTGGTTCCTGTCGCCAGCCTGTGTGGCGTTCCAGATTCCTGGCCCCTGGCTATTGTGTTTGAAAAGTGTTGCCTGGGACTTGTCTGTCTGTCTTCCAGAAGAGGAACCAGCCGGAGGTGTGGCATGGAACTGTCATGGAGCAGTGGGGCTTGGGTTGGCCACCGTCCCGGGGGAGGGTACTGGAGGCAGATCTGCTGCTGAGAGCTTGCTTGGTCTGTCAGAAGGCAGCCCCCGAGAGTGCAAAACTGGGCAAATTCAAACCTGGTGGGGACTTTCTGGAAAATAGCCTCCATGTGAAGCAAACAGCAAAGAGGTAGACGGGGTGGAAGGAGGCCTTGGAAGCCCAGTGGAGAGCCAGGCTCTGTGCTAATCGCTTCGTCCCCAGGCCAGGCTCTGTTCTAACCACTTTGTCCCCACCTCCACAGGGACTTCAGATCAGAGGGAACCTGTGCCCTGTGTAGGAAGGAAGGGACCCAGGCAGTCACGATTTGGGAGGACATCCCCTTCCTGCCCACTGCTTCCTCCTGTTTCCCAAACACCCTCACCCTAGTGGGAGTCAGGGTCTGGCCAGCTGTGCTGGCTCCCTAGGCAGTGGACGCCCTGGAGACAATGCATGCCTCCTGCCAAGTCCTGCTCTGGCCAAGGGGGAGAGTGATGGGCTTTGCGACAGTGGTGTCTGTTTATGGGATGATCTCACTTACCAGGCCCAATCGGGCTGCCCTTGCCCTGGGTCCCCGGCACCCGTACTGGCGGCTGTTGGCACCTGTAGGTCGCTGCTTGGTACAGTGCTTTCACATGCGGTTCGTGTTTCACTTCTGGGAGTTTCTGGTTGCTTTTCTCTGAGAAAGACAAGGATTCCACCACAGTAGCACCCACCCCTTCCCAGCCACGGGCTGGTTCCCTTGTCACCGTGGCAAGGCCCTCTGGCACCTCTTGGCATGCCCAGAGCCATAAGGATGCTGCTGACAACTGGGCTTTCCCTGGAGTCTTCACCTGGTGGCTTGTCTCCAGACCCTGCCAGCAGTGGAGACCTCCTCCACACTCACATGCTGCGGGCAGTCTATGCCTGCAGAACCATTTCTGGAGCTGCTCCCTGACCTGACCACTGGCCATGTCTACTGCCAGCTTTCATCCCAATTAGCCGGGCCCCTCACCACCATCCTCACAGCCACACTTCCCTTTGCTGCCTTCTGGGTTGGATTCTCCCTATTCCTGTTTCTCTGGCCTCCTGCCTACTAGCTCGTGGGGGATCAGGTGACCTGCTACGTCCCCTAGCAGGTCTCCAAGGAAGGAGGTGGTGGGGTACCACTTGCTACGAGCTCTTGGGGGATCGGGGTGAGGCTATGTCCCCTAGCAGGTCTCCAAGGAAGGAGGTGGTGAGGTTCCTGTAAGCACCCTAGCCTGGATGTGCTAGAATGAGTGAGCACTAAAATAACAGCTCAAGGGAATCCTTGGACCTCAGGCTTCCCTGAAAGCTTAACTGGACAAGGACTCACAGTTGTCTCCCTGAGTATCTGCAGGTGCCTTGGCATGGGCTTCTCTGCAAGGAAATCTAGTGGTCTGCCTGGCAGTTTGTACCGGGCCACGTCTGTCGGGGAGACATGAGGACCAAGAGGCCAGGCAGTGTGGCAGTTTAACCTGTAGGGCTTGCTCTGCTGTGGCATGATCCCATGGCCTGGGTCGTCCTCAGGCTGCAGGTCCCTGGGTGAAACCTCTCAGTTCCCATGGAGGGTAGAAAGAATCTGGGCGTGGTGCTCCAGGGCTTGCCGATTCCTCTTTGGGGTCTCTGTTCTCCTTTTCCACTTACCTGTGAGCGTCTGTGGCTTTGGTGATATGCTGTTAGCTTCTTGGGGCTTCAAAAAGAGGCAGAGGAAAACTGTCCACTATCACCGGGGTGGTCCCAGAGGGTGGGAGAGCTCAACTGCCCAGCACCAGGGCCACCCTGACCCCACTGCACTCACTAACTGCATGTATGGCTCCCCTGGGGCAAGCAGGCACAGTGGGTTTCAGCATCATAATTTTAACCCACATCTTACCCAGTTCCACCCACCCCACTGAGGACTCAAAAAAAATGTAGGAGTGAGAGTAGCTTTGTGAATAAGCCCTGGAGAATGCACAGGGTGAGGGTGACCCGGGAGGCTTGTCTGCACAGAGCTGGCTGTTTTCCACTGTTCCCCACAAGGTGCATTCACAGCTTCCTCCTGCAGCCGTCTTTCTCCCTAGATGGGACTGGCTCTGAGGGGCAGCAGGCAGACAGGGGCTCCAAAACTGACCCCCACACCCTGCACAGCATGAGCTCCCAGGCCCCTTACCCCCACCCCGACACCAACACACACAGTGGGCTCCCCTGTAGGGGCAGCAGTTGGCTTCCAGCCCCCAGGCCCTGGCTGTGCCCCCCCCTCCAGGAAGTCTTCAAAATGCCCAATGGGTATTGAGAGCAGGTGGGTATTACCTTGGTGCTCAAAGTCAGCCTCCAGTGAGGACTGCCCACTAGAGGGGCCTCTGGAGTGAGGGGCACAAACAGGAAAGGGTGCCCTGATCAGGAGGACCAGAGGCCCCCAGCCAACAAGAAAGTGACCTCCCTTGGCACTGCCATTGGGTGGGCGTGCAGGCTGGGCCAGGGCAAAAGCCCCAGGAGGGATGGAGCGTGGCAAACAGTAGCAGGGAGCTACTGGGGCACAGCAGCGATGAGGGTCTGCTCCCAGGGCTGTCTCCATGATGGTAGCAAGCCACTTACTCCCACGCTCATGTCCACTTGCCTTGGGGGCTTAATGTGGCTTCTGGCTATGCCCAGGGTGATCCCTGTGACTGCAGACATGCCCCCAACCCACCCTGCCACTGGACCCACACACTCACACACCTTGCATGTGTGTCAGGAGCTCTAGCCCCATGCACCTGAGTCATGGCTCCTGGCAGAGGACGGCAGGCCAGGTCCACATCACCATCACCAAGCTGCGGTCCCCGAGTCCCATGCTGGCCCGAGCACCGCCGGGAAATTCAACACAGTCTCTTTTAAAAAGGCAAAGAAATAGCTTCTTTGGATAACCAGCATCTGTTAGTTAATGGGCCTCTGAGAGCTGTACACAATTTAAACTTTTTATTAAAAAAAAAAAAAGAAAGAAAGAAAGAAAGAAAGAAAGAAAAAAGAAAGAAAGGAAGAATAGCTCATTTGCTCTCCCGGGGGTTGTGCCATGAAATAATCAGCTGCACGGCCTCCCCTCTTGGCAAACGTGACCAAACATGCAGTGGAGGACATTAGTTCCGTTGTGTTGTGTCTTGCACCAGGGCTGGGGACTGGCCTGCCTCTCGGCAGACACACACTCCCTCTCTCCCTCCCCCGCTTTCCTTCTGTCCCTCCTGCCTAGATCACGAACTGGAGGGTCAGGAGCCATTGCGGGCCTGGGGCCTGGCTGTCCGGCCACCTGGGCCGTGGCCCCTGAGATGACTCCTGAGGACAGCAGCACCATTTCTGCCACCTTGTCCCTTCTCCGCAGCCAAGCCCAACCAGGGGCTGGGGACCAGCAAGCTTGTCTCCAAGCCTGCAAAACCTGCCCCTCAAAAAAAAAAAAAAAAAAAACCTGCCCCTCAGTCCTGATGCTGCACCAGTGGGTTCCCCACCCCGCCCCAGGAGCCCAGATCCTACACGCACCTCCTGGGTCATCAGGTGCAAGAAGGCCACGTGGCCCTACCCGGCCATGCTGAGGGACGTTCACCAGACATAGCGGATACCTGTTCACAGGCGTGCAGCTCGTGGCAGAGGCGGGTGGGGGATAGCCTGCCTGGCTGTGCTGGAAGAGGCAGGGAGCGTGGGCCCCTCCTCCTGGTGGAGCTGAGCAGCAGCGTTGGGGATGGGGGAGAGGGAGGGTGGTGGGGGGCTTTCGAGGAGGGATCCTTTGTTCTGAGACCTGAACACTGAGAAAGAATCAAGTATCCAAAGGTCAAGAGGTAGGAGCTGGGGGCGGGTGGTGGTGGTGGAGGTGGTCAAAGACCTTGGGGCAAGGACTGCATAGCCTGACCTGCACCTGCTGCCCTGGCCGTGGGCAGATGGGCTGACCTCAGTGGGTGGCGGCAAGCCCACCGGAAGCCAGCAGAACCACGCTGAAGCTTCCGTCCGTTGCTCTGTGCGCTTGTCACACACTCTCTGGAAGACACTCCCTACTCTCTTTTTCCCCAATAAAATCATAATCCCCTTGGTTGACTTTAATAATCAGCAGAGAACCACTTTTCAGGGTGTTTAATTTTATTAAAAGATTTGGATTTGATGTTAAACTTTGGCGAGGTGGCTCCAGGCCTGGATAAGGAGGCTCACGCAGCTGCAGACACACCCACGACACCACTGTCCTGCCGGCCTGGCACCCTGAGACTGCAGCCTGGACTGGGTAAGTGTGCCAGAATCATGAGGAGCTGCCCGAGCTCTACATGAGTATTAACTTGGTGGGGGGTGTTTTGAAGGAAGAATGGGCAATCGGCAAGGGCTATGTCAGCTGGTGGAGCCCCGCGCGGCCTGGGGCGGCCTCGTGAGCCGGGGATTGTGACACCAGCACAAACAGGGCTGAGTCATCTCCGCACAGCCCGAGACCCCTGACTCCAGGGAGCCTCTCAACCCCCAGGGCGCTCAGCAGGTCCCTGGAGGACAGCCATGTGGGTCTGTTCTGCCAAGTGGGAGCTTCGCGGGGCTCCTGGGAGCCTAGGAACCCTGCTCCCATCCTGCACTGCTCCTGCAGGGCCCATCCTGGGGCACATAGCTCCGGGGGATGGGACCCCGCCCAGGGCCAATCCAGAGCACAGGGGTCAGTATTCATTATACCTTGGCCTCCCCCTGGACTCCAAGGGCAGTCCCTTCCCTTGCTGCCCAGGTGGCGTGGGCAGCTCACGGCCTGACTGGGAGCACCACAGGCAGACATAGGCAGATGCCATGCTAGGGACCAGAGATGGGGCGTAGGAGGCAGGAGGCCACAAAGGAGCATGTCTAATTACCTCATAGCCACACCAGGAACTGCCACACTGCATCAGCCTGCCACGCCGTGCGGGTCTGCCACACCGCATCAGCCTGCCACGCCGTGCGGGTCTGCCACACCGCATCAGCCTGCCACGCCGTGCGGGCCTGCCACACTGCATCAGCCTGCCACGCCAAGCGGGCCTGCCGTGCTACGGGGGCCTGCCACATCGCATGGGCCTGCCACATTGCACAAGCTGGCCACACCACATAGGCTTGCCACGCTACACGGGCCTGCCCCACTGCGTAGGCCTGCCATGCTGTATAGTCCACAGCAAGCATGTGCTGAAGAATGAGGGAGGAAGGCATGGACACGTGGGGCTGCAGAGGGCGTGTCCTTGCTTGTGCCCAGCTTGCTTGGTCCTGAAACCCCCACACTGAAATGTACCTTGTTCGCTCTCAGCTGTCCCCGCCCGTTGCTCTCTGAGGTGCTTCCTGAGTGCCAGGCGCTATGCCAGGTGTTGATCCCTGTGTGTGTAGTGCGTGTGTGGCCTCCTCAGGTTGAGGATGCTGCCAGGCTGGGAGCAGGGGGCGGGAGCTGAGCCCCAGGTCAGCAGAGAGCCTCCCGGCAGCCTGCCTCCACCCCGTAGGGTGGTCTCAGTCTTTAGGAACTCGGAGTGGGAGGTGCGCATCCTTTCCTGTCTCCCTTGGGCAGTGCCCAGGATCAGATGCCATCGGAGCAGTCTTGTTAGGGGCTGGTGCTGCGGTGTAGCGGACTCAGCACCTGTGACACCAGCACATCCCCAAGGACACCGACAGGTTTGCAAGACCCAGCTGCTCCGCTTCCCATCCAGCTCCCTGCTGAAGCTCCTGAGAAAAGCAGCCGCTGACCCAAGTGCTTGGACCCCTGGCTCCCACCTGGGACACCTGGAAGAGGCTCGGAGACCCTGGCCTTGACTGCTGTGGCCATCTGGGGAGTGATCCGTGGATGGAAGATCTCTCTACGTAACTCTGTCTTTCCCATAAGTAAACGGTCTTCGGTGCCTCACTGCTTAGAGTCTGTGCCCAGAAAAGGGCGGAGGGTTGGTTGGAAGATGTTCATCCCAGCGTTGTTTACTCCGGGCAAGCCACAGGTGCAGCCAGGCCTCCGCAGCCCCAGGCCTGAAGGGGCTTCCTCTGTCTTTGGCTTCCTTCACAGTTGTCCCTGCCACCTGAATTCTTGTGAGCTGGGTTTACAGCAAAGCATGTCAACAGGAAGCAGATGCCAACCCAAATTGTGTGGGAGTAGTCAGCCGGCATTTTGGACTGAAAAAGCTCGCTAGAGGCCAAAAAGGAAGCAGACTCGGTCTCTTTTCTCCCTCCAGGGGAGCTGCTGCCCAGAATTCATCCTAAACACCACTTGGCCGGAGGATCTAGCCAGTAGCCCCTGGCCCACACTTTGACCCCTCCTGGAGGAAATGTGGGTTTGTGGCTCTGAGTGCACAGGGGAGAGCTGGTTGGGAGATCAGTTCCAGTGGACGGGGGAAAAAGACAGAAAAAGAGAAGCCCAGAAGAGGCCTGCAGCTCGTGCTGGGTGGGAGAGAGCTGGGTCAGCAAGAAAATGACACACGATTGAGAAGATGTTTTTTTCTTCATTGGATTGCCACATTTTAGAAGCTCTTGTTAGTTATTTCTATAATGAGCCTACACTCCCCTGGATTTCCATAGTATAGGGCAACTCCATTGTTCTTGGTTCAGGGGCTTTTGACCCAAAGCTCTGGTAGGCACTTTGAAACGGCTGCAAACATGTTGGTGCTGGAAGGGGCAGGCTCGGTCACGGGCTCGTGGGGTGGGCGCAGTGCCAGCAGATGGGCGCCTGCTCTCGGGCGTTTTAACCCACATTCCAGCTGTGGCTTCAATGTGTGTTGATGGCGCTACATCAAAATAATCCTACTGGTGCCCTGTCATGCCCCCAACACACACACACACACACACAAATTAAGGCCATAGTCACAGTCCTCAGTAAAGAGGACACTGGGGCACTGGGGCACTGGGGCACTGGGGGCCTGTTGCTTAGTCTTCTAACCCCTGCTTTGCCAGGTATGTGGGTGGGGCAGGGAAGAGAAAAGACCCGGCCTTCTCAGGGCCTTGAAGGTGGTGCAGGTGAGCCGGCCAGCCATGTGGGCAGGAGATGTGCTTTCCAGCACCCTGCGGCAGACCCTGGGCCCCCACCGCCGCTCTCAACCAGCTGGGTCGGGCCAGCGGCACTTCACAGCGGGCGGCTTTCCCAGGTGCACCAGCAGGGAGCTGGGCAGGAAGCAGAGCTGCTGTTCCGAAAAGGGATGCAGAAGTGGCGCGGCTTCTGCAGCGGCACCACCGCGCCCAGGACTTGGTACTTGGACCCAGGACTTGGTACCACGCCCGCTCGCCATCACTGCTTGGAAATGAGGGTGAACAAAGACTTCAGATCCTTCATGTTTCCAAATCACAGACGAACTTCTGGAGCCCCAGGTGACTGCTTCCCTGCGTTGCCTTCCATTTCTGTCGGATGACGCTCACCTTGGGCTTTGGCCTCTGTGGTCCCAGGCCAGGGACCCGGGCCAGCAGTTACAGAGAATGTGGCGACCCTGCTTTGTCTCCCCGCATCGCTTTCTGCCATTGCCTTTTATTTAGGGCACGTGGCTTGGTTCTCCATTTCTAGGGTGACGGTATGGTTCCTTTCAAAATAATGATATCACACTGAAAATGTGTACAGCTGCGAATTATATCTCAATAAAGCTGTAAAGAATACATGAATTATATTTGAGTCAATAAAATCAAGTTGGTTTAAAAGAGAATTGCACGTGAAGCCCGGTAGGGCCATGGTTAGTTAACGTGGGGGAGGGGTGGACCCATTCCCTTCACCAAGGGTCTCAGTCTGCTCTCTCGGGAGGCTGTTGGGCACAGAACTTGGGGCCACTGTGTCTGGGCAACTTCCACGGCAGAGCCCAGCTCCTCACATGGGAGCTGCGGACACGGGTCAGAGCTGAGCTTGACCGAGACCCTGCAGCTGCTGTGGGCCCCAAGCTCAGGCTCCTGGCCCTTCCATCCATCTTCCAGCCACGTAAAGCTCCCCAGATGTGGGAGGTGACCAGTAGCTGTAAAGCTGCTTGTGACCACTGAGTGTGGGACATGACGACCTGCACACTTATTCGTGGACTTGAGTGCACAAACGAGCAGTGAGTGGGACACCGGGTGCAGCCCCAGGGTTTGGGGTTCACACAGCTATCAGGGCTGCTCTCACTTGGTGGCTCTGAGGGTGCAGAGTGAATCCAGTGCCAGCCACATTGTTCCACGTGAACCTGATGTGCTTGGCTGTGAGAGGCTTGGAGCCTAGGGGCCAGGGGCGGGGGAGGGCATCTGAGCTGGTCCATGGCCCAGAGTCACCTCCCAGACCACAGGGCCGGCTTGGACGCTTCTAGGAGCCAGTGCCACATGCCTCTTGGCACTTCCACCACCCAGTGCACTGTGAGATGCCAGGCTCGCTGGGTTCATGCACACGGCCCGGAAGTCCAGAAGTGCAGATCCGCAGAGCCGGTGGAAGCGACGTAGAGTCGGAGTGGCGGGGGTCGGCGCTGTGCACTGGGAAAACCAAGCGTGTTTCCCAGGGGAGCAGTGAAAGGGCTGGACGTGACATTGGCCTTGTTTCCTGAACGAAAGGCTTCATATTGAAAACAACAAAGGTGGGGGGACTTTGTTTTATTTTTTTTTAAACCATACCCTCCCTGAAGGCAATGAGCAGAGATGCCCCCCCAGTATATTTTGCCAAGAATTCTCCAAGAATGTGTTTCTACTAAGTGTGCCTTAGTTTGTTTTCCTTCTATGTTTAAGAAAGATTTATTTATTTTGATTTGAAAAGGGGGGTTTACAGAGAGAGAAGGGGAGACAGAGAGAAAGAGAGGGATCTTTCAGCCCTGGCTCACTCCCCAAATGGCTGCAAGTCTGAAGCCAGGAGCCAGGAGCTGCTTCTGGGTCTCCCACACGGGTGCAGGGACTCAAGCGCATGACTCATTCTAGGCTGCTTCCCAAGCCATTAACAGGGAGCTGGATTGTACGCAGAACCAGCGCAGGCAGAGGTGTAGGCTGCTGGGCCTTGAGGAACTGCAGTGTGTTCGAACAGAAGCACAAAATCAAAGAGTACTCCGCACAGCCGCGCAAAGCGGCTCCCGGTTCTCTGGCAGCTCCGAGTGGGGCCTTGCGGCCCAGGGGAGCCCGGGACGCCACCAGCTAGCTGGACACCACTCCCGGTATTGTCTCAATTGCAGCTTTCAGAATGGACTTTGATTTTCTTTACTGTTCATTTTTCTTCCCCTCTCCCCCTCCCCCCCCGAAAGGCTTAACAGAAGCAAAGGCACATGGCAGTGTGGTGGGGTCACATGCCTGCTGGTGAGACGGAGCCGGGCAGACAGGTGGTGGCGTGGCTGGGTTTATGTAACTCCGTGGGGACCCGATAGCTGAGTTAAACACAAGGGCCACATTCATTTTTCTCATCCATGGATTTTATTCCTGTCATTCGTTATTTACTGTTTACCCACTAATTAAAAATTATGCTGCTAATGCACCCATGAGGACTGGCACTTTTGAAATTAGATTGCATCGTTCAAGTTACCTGCGGAATTAAATCTGGAATTCCCAGTGGCTCAGCCCAGGCGATCGACACTTGCCCTCCCCAGCCCACTGTGTTGCCAGGAGTCAGGAGCCCCCGGAACCCCTGGGGTCAGACTTGCTGATCCCCTCCTGCGGGTGACCCCAGGGCTAGGCCTGCTCTGTGGCACGATCCCCAGGACCCACGGACACCCCCTGCACTTGCCCTGAGACTCAGGGCACTGTGGGCACCCCCTGTGCAGACGCTGGGATGCACAGGGCCACAGGGGCTTGTGGTCAGGCCTCCTCTGAGACATCCCTTCGCCAGCTGAGAATACGCCTTCGGTTAAGAGACACTTAACATCAAATTTGCCATGTTACCTATGTTCAAGTGCTCGATCCGGGGGCATTTAGCAAGTGCAGCGCACTGGGCACCCCAGTGTGTAATTCTGACACTTGGGGTCACTGCTCACACCCTTCCTCTCAGACCCTCTGCAGCTGTCTGCAGGGTCCTCTCAGGCCATTTCCTTGAGGTGGACCTTAGCTGCCCTACTTTTCACCGCAGGACCACAGGGCCAATGGGGTTATGCCCATTTCTCAGATGAGCATGGGAGGCCTGAGCAGGTTTGTCTTGCAGGCTACCATTCTGCATTACTTTCAAGAGTGACATGAAAGGCAGGTCTGGCTCAGAGAGGAAGGAGGCGTAAGGGGCGGGGCTTTGGCCCTTGAGCCAGCTCACCTGGCACCTTCCTCCGCGGGCAGAGAAGCAGCAGCATCCTCCCCACCCCTAATTGGCTTGTTCCGAGGCTCCCGCGGCCCTGCTGGCGCAGGGGAGGTGGCGAGATTTGAGGTGTGAGCGCTGGCTGTCCGTGTCCCAGCGCTGATGCATTGATTTCAGAGGGTGCTAAAAAGCAGGCGCTGCTGCCCTGGGCTTCCGCAACCTCTTTTTACAGATGACGAGGTTTTACAAGAGCTTGATCTGAAGTTCACTTTTAAAAAACATTTATTGATTTGAAAGGTAGAGTGACACAGAGAGGGAGGTTCGGACAGAATGTTCCGTCGGCTAGTTTGCCCCCCAGTGACCCTCATGGCTGGGTCTGGCCCGAGCCACAGCCAGAAGCCTGGAACTCCATCTGGGTGGCAGGGACTCAAGTACAGGGCTGTTCCCTGCTGCTCTCCCTGGTGTGGTAGCAGGGAGCCGGATCGGGAGCTGGAGCAGCATGGAGAAGCTGGGGTTGGGACTGGCTTTCTCACACAGGACAGGGATCACCACGACAGTGGCTTGACTCCTAAGCTTGAATTTTGAATGTTGACTCATCTCTTTTGTGAGCGGAATTTAGTAAGAAACTAAGTGACTCCTGTGTGTGTGTGCGCGTGGGGAAAGGGGGTCTGGAGCAGGTTGGTGGCCCGTGCAGGAGAGAGGCGCAAAGCCGCTCCAGGCCACCTTCAAAAGGCACAGGGGAGTGGGGGTCCCTCTGAGGCTTGATGAGGTACCCCAGAAAGCACAGTCTGAAAGCCAGGTGACCTCAGGGCCTTGCTCCCTGCCGCCTCCAGACCCCTGTGTCCCCGGGCTCATGGCCATCTCGCTGCCACCACTGCCCTTGTCTTGCTGTCACTGTGCCTCCCTGAGTCCCTCCCTCTCTGTAAAAGCACCCATCACTGTATGAAAGCCCGCCCCATCAGACAGGCACCCTTGTCACTGAACAACGTCCAGGACGGACCCTAGGCCCAGAAAGGCCACACGAGTGAACTTGGGATGGACGCTCAGGAGCCAAGGCCGTCTGAAGCTGCACCGCTCCTCCCCGGCTCCCAGCCTGCACACCTCCAGTTCCTTCACCAAGCAGCTGTTGGATCTCTGCTGCCACGGACTCTGGGTGTTTAAGAATGTCTGTGCCCGTGGAGAGAAGGCTCGCTGTGGAAGGTCCTCTAAGCTTCTGGACAAACGTTTGCACAGCGGCAACACCTTTTAGTCTCCTCCCACTTTCTTTCCTGAGGCCTCCTCAGCTTCCGCCTGTGCCCACCACGTAGCCACGGAGCCTGCGAGCCTCCCTGCGGCTGTTCTGGGGGGTGAGCTGGCAAGCCATGGCTGGCCCCTGGTGTTCACCACGACCCTTCCTCTGGCCCTGGGCTGTGTCTTCTTCATCGGGGTCTTGGCAGAATCAGCATTTCCTGACCATGTCCGGCAATTACTTCTCTGCCCAGGCAGTTCTGGAAAGCCCTCCAGCTCCTCATTTAGCATGGTAGGGAGACGGTTGTCCAACAGAACTGAGCCACGTGCACTCTTGCCCTGTCTCCATTCATGGCCCTGTGTGGTCCCAAATATGACTCAGGACCTTGTCTCATAGGACTGGCACGTCTCTTTCCATTGGAGACCGTGAGCCTGGCACCTGAGGAAGAGCCAGCACCTCAGAGGGGGTGCCATCATTCAGGGCTTACCTACTGTAAACTTCTCTCTGGGGTCACTAATGAGCTTGTGAGATTACACATGGCTTTTGGAATGCCTTGCTTGTCATCCATGCCCCTCTAACTTGACAGCCTTCCAGGGACCATCGAGGCCATTTCTGTGACTGCGATGTTTCCCGCTTGGCCATTCTCTGGTTCCATCACTCACTGGCCTGTGCCATAGAGAAGGGCTGTCCCGTCTGCTGCATTCATCTGTTGAGTCAGCTGTCCCCTCCCCCGGCACCAGTTCCTGATGTTGATTTTGTGGGTGACAGTTGGCTACGATGGTTGCTCCTGTGTGCAGCGTGTCCCTGCTCTGTAAGTCAGGAGCTTCCGTTTGTGTCCCGTGAGTTTTCCGTATGTTCTCCTTTCCCAGCCCAGGGAACTTCCCAGGCTCATTTTGTATTTTCTCAGCCCCAGACCTGGAGTCAGCTGGTTCTTCAAGGAGCTTTAATTGTTTTATTGGAAAAAACAGTGCTTGGAAACCAAGACCTTGACACAGGTGGACGCACTGCTTCTGGAGTGCCACTCCTGGGGTGCCACTCCTGGGGTACCACTCCAGGCGCTTCAGTTTTCCTATCCAGCCCCCTCATCGTTTTCTCTCCCCTCCCTCTTTTTGCCTTCCCACGAGCATGCCAGCACCGCTGCTCATGGTCCTTAGCTCTTGTGCATGGCTGACTTTCCAACATGCTGCCCACGTCCTGGTTGATACCCAACACATACTTTCTATGTAAAGTCATAGAAACTTCTTAGAAAAACACCTTCACATACGAAGTGTTCAGGCCATGGAAGCTATAATTCTGCTTCCTCCTGAATGAACTCGTGACCCGCATTCTGGAACACTGTGCATGTGACACTTCCCCTGTGCCCCAGGACCTAGTGGTGAGGGTCAGGCTTGAGGTGGCAGGGCAGAAAGAAAAGATTGGCTGGGGTTGCTAAGAATCTAACTGGGACAGCCGGGCAGGCAGACAGGAGGGAGGCTCAAGGATGAGTGCCCTATCGTGTCCGGGGCTTAGGCGGGCCGGGTCGGCTCTGAGACCCAAAGGCAGATGCTCTGCTTACCCTGGAAACCTGTCCCTAAGAAACCAGCTCCTCCTTGGTTCCACAGCGTGTCCCTGCAGGACTCGAACCAGAACTATAAGCCACAGCTTGACTATAAGGTGCCCAAGGCCTCCTGGCAGCCCCACATCACAGCTGACCCTGGAGAAATTCAGTTGAACAAAGTATTTATGCAGCCCCAATAGGCTGCTTCCATGTGTAATATACGCAGAATGTGTGAATGAGATACTTCATCGGCTTCTGTCTTCCATTTCAGCCCAGATTTCGTGCTTTGTCCTGTAGTTTCCCACCCAGCAGAGCCATATCCACAGCAGCAGGGAGCGGGGTCCCGTGTTGCTGTCCTGAGGTTCTTGAGGAGCCCCCCGGTCTAGCCTGGCAGCCTCAACCTACAGGTTCTTCATCTGAATCCCTGAGAAGGTGTTGGGGAGGGGGTAGCTCCAACAGGTGCAGCAAATCATGAAGACAGGAAAGAAGCTGGACCCTAAGGCCCCAGAGCCCCCACCTCCCCGAGGGTGGCTGTGCTCACGCTGCCCACAGACATCTCAGAACTCTGTCGTCCAATGCCAGGGTCTCTGGTGCGGGAAGGGATGCAACCCTTGCCATCGCGGGAAACTTGGCAGTGTGTACCAGGAAGAGTGCCCATGAACCCCATTTCCCCTTCCAGCCCCAAGGCCTTTAGGCCTTTGGACAACTGTGCCCTCAATGCCGACAGCCCAGGGACTCCAGAGGGACAGGGGACCTCGTAGTGCGCGTTCTGAGATGTGAGGTCACAACGTCGTTGTTGGAGGGTGCCGGCTGGCCTGGGTTTGTCCTGTTACTGGCCTCCCACACAGGGAAGCAGGGCTGCCAGGAGAGGCTGGGGCCCCTGGGGGCGATGCTGGTGTTCACCACTCAGGCTCCGTGGCTCCAGGCGCCCAGAACTCATATTGGAAGCCTTCCGTGAAGGGGCACAACCAGCTACCAATGATCCCTCCCCTGGCCACATCTGGGCATCTTTCCTGCTAAGAGGAAACTGTGGGGAACTGGACAGGCTCCCCACAAAGCGTGTGGGGAGACCGGCTCTGGCTCCCCACACTGGTCTCATTGGTCAGGGCTTTCTGTCCATCTAGGAATAATTGTGTGTGCATGTATGCACTCTGGGACCCAGGATGGTGGATCCCCCAAGATGGAGAAGGGGTACATGCAGCTCTGACCCGGCTGGTACCACACAGACAGGTGTGGTGGCCAGGCGGGCACTGCTCCCATCCAACCCGGCTATCCTGGGTCCTGGATGAGGCCTGGTTGGCCTGGCCTTTGGTGCCTGTATCCCTGGACACGCATGTCTATTTAGACGCCCATTGTGTCCCCTAAATTTGGTCAAGGCTGAAGCCTGGCTTCTCCACCCATCACTTTGAGCAGACGGCAGAGAGCTGGGGGATCGCCCAGGGATCCCGAATGTGCCGAAGCTTCTGGGGTCTCTCTGAAGGTGTGAGGCCTTGCCATGGGATGAGGATGGTGATCGGTATAAAGGTCTCCTGTTGGTCTGAGCCATCCTTAGCCTTTGTGACCATGGCCAGAAGCATCCAGGATTCTACAGAACAGGAACGTAGGAACGTGGCGGGATGGACCCGAAGATTCGCCACACTCCACGGGAAAGAAGAGTGGCTCTGGGCACTCTGGCACCAACGCCCACAGGCCCAGAGACTGGCCCATAGGGAGGGATCTTGTGGTGGCCTCTGGGGGAATTCCATTGTTTTAGAGATCCCAGGAACTGGCTTTCCACCACACCTTCCACAGAACGATCAAGAACCTTCTGATTTCCCAGAAATACTTGGACTTGGAGGAAAGAAAGATGGAGGATGGTGGCCTCCAGGAAGTGTTCTCTGGAGCAGAGAACTACCCCAAGCTCCTAGGGGTAACCAGGAGCCACCCCGGTGTTGGGGCAAGCACACCGCTTACCAGGCTGTTCTTGGAAGTCCCCACAAGGGGGCCCTCTTGAGCTTTGGTTGGGGCGATTGGGAGCCTTGGGTGAAGCCAGGCACCACCTCCTACAGCTTGGGACCGAACCCCAAGACCCCTGGGCTCCCCCACATCTCATCCTGGGGGGAGACGGAGGCCATGGAAGGCCGGCCGTGGGTCCCAAGCTACCTTCCCTGGGGAAGATCTTTGTGTCTACTGGAGAGGGGATACCGCTGGGTTCAAGGACAAGGGTACCGAAGACACCTGACCAGGGCCTCCTTTGTGGGACGCACAGAACTCGCTCCAGTGGGAGTCCTAGGGACATGGCGTGCGGGAGGCTCTGGGACCAGGAGACTGGGCATCCCGCGGGTTCCTGGGCCTTCCCCAGAGACGCACCCATCGCGGGAACAAGCCTGGCTGTGACAGGTGAATAGAGACCTCACACGCAAAAAAAAGCGTGTGATTTAGTACATCAATTTTTTTTGCATTGTGTTGAGATGAAAGTTCACGGTCCCTTCCATACATTCAAAATAAGGAATTTCCCCAGAGAGCAGTTTGGTGGGAAAACTTACATCATGTTTCGAGAAAACCCATTTTGTTAGGAGTTACCAGATTTTTATTTCACGGGAAATGGGAATATTTAATTATGGCATTATTTTACCATCTAGAAGACGGATGTGCTCTCAGTGGTGTTTCGGGGAGAAGTCCGACCCCATTTCTGAATTACCATACAAATGGAATCCCAATGTCTCAGGCTAGACACAGGGGAGGGTGTGGGCTCCCCGAATGTTAAAGAAACAGACTTGTCACTGTTGTGTCCCCTTGCGACCCAGGGTGCACCGTGCTGCCATCCAGGGTTCAAGGACAGACCAGAGCGTGGGGTGTTGGGGGACCACAGAGATCCATCTTGGGGTCACCACCATGATGAGGCTCTTAGCACACCCGTGGGCTGGGCCTCCAGACTGAAAAGTGGAGCCTTAAAAGGGAGAGCCCACCCGTGTCCCTGGTTGCTTGCTCTCTCAACTTGAAGACGGACAGACTTTGTTCAAGACCAGGGCTGGGCAGTGTGACTCTCAGGCTTCTCGCCACTGTACCTGTGCTCTCTGCCTGGTATTCATTGAGCACCTACTGTATACCTGGCCAGGCAGCTGCAAGGAGACTTCTTCCTGGGCTTCGACCCCCAAGATGTCCCACCTGCCATGGGTGAATTCACCCAGGAAGGAGAGACTGCCCAGGGTCCCTCGAGAGGTCCCATGGATGACGGCGGAGCCTGTGTGGGTAGCAGAGAAGTATGAACAGTGGAGCCTGGGAGAAGGATGCCATTCATTAGTCCCTGCGGCGTGGGGGGCAGGAAAGGGGGTGTCGCAGGTGCCACCCGGAGTGGCAGCAGCTGTAAGGACGCCCAGCGGGCTTTCGAGTGTTCTCTGGGCAGGAGCAGGGGATGAGAGCAGGGGCACGCCCTGGAAAGTCGCTCCTTCCAGAGGACACCGGGCCCCCCGGGGCGCACTGCCTGGGTCCCAGTGGGCTGGCCATTCCGGTTTGGTTAGCTTTATGTCTATTTTGATTCAAGTCGATACGTGACGCGCAAAGTCTGCGTTGCTGTTACGGTGAGGCGGAGGCTGCAGGGATAGATCAGTTTTAAAAATAAGTGAAGTGAAAATGAGCTTGCTGCCGCGGGGAGGAGTGTGGACTTGCCACCAGGGCAGATGAGCTCAGAGGTAGGGGACTGCGCTCGGCAGGGGTTCCTGCTTGGGATGCAAGGATGCAGGTGAGCCACAGTGAGTGGGACCTGTGGGGACCCAATTCTAGGCCTGCTGTCCCTGCGAGAGGCACCTGGGGAGGGCGTGGGGCTGCGGTCAGGTCCCTGCCCCAGGGCCCTCGCAGGCAAGCACCATGGCAGGTGGCGAAGTTGGCTAGCTGGAGGCAGAGAGAGAGCAGAGGCGGAGGGTCCTGCAGGCACTGGGGACCAGGATCACAGGTGCAACCCTGGCCACACAGAAGCTGTGAGCATCGACGCAGCCCAGGCCTTGCACGGTGGGTGTTGAACAGGCACAGAAAGGATGACAAGCCAGAGAGGACCATGGAAGGCAGACTGTGCTTAATGGCTTAACAATGATCTGTGTTAGTTCTTTTATGTCATACATGGGGGGAAATCATAAACTACAGAGAAGGGTGCAGGCGATTTAAAAACCCACCACAGCCACTTGGTCCTGTGGGACCAGCTCACCTGCTGCTCCTCCCTTGCCTGCAGGCCCCAAAGACAGGGGCAGGCACAGCTCAGACACCGGGACCCCTGAGACTGCCACAAAATCCTGCCAGTGGAAGGTTGAATTAATGAATGCTTCTTTCTGGGTTGTTTATCGTTTTATATATATATACATATAACCAAAATGGCACCATCCTATACGTGTTATTTGAATCTATGGTTTTGACTTAATAGATTCGAGAGGTCTTTCTGGAAGGTGGCTGTGTTTAAGACCAGAGGGATGGATGCGCGTGTATGTGCGTTCTGCTGGGGAGCAAGCAGAGGTGAGGCGGTGCTGGCAGCGGGGCATGCAGCACGCAAGGGGAGCAGGAGGAGCAGGTGCGCCCATCAAGAGGCGTCCATTAAGAGCAGGCGGGGCTCTTCAAACACGAGCAGCGGACGGCTTGCAGGGGAATTTGCCGCATATGGGGAAGGTGTGAGATGGAGGGTGTACGTCTCCGTCTGCCCTGAAGCCCGGGCCCGGCTCCGAGGGAGTCATTTTAGCACTTTCTTGTGCATTCTCCCAGAAAATGACTTCACGCTGATCTCAGCATTTAAATGCATATGTTTTTTATTTGGCTATTAGCATTTTTTTATGAATGCAATCTTTTTATACACGTTGTTCTGCATTTTGCTTTTTATACTCAGATTATTGAAGATATTTTGTTTTCCGTCTCGGAATTTTCTCTGCGCGGAAAAGCTGAGCGGGTGGACTCCGCTACACGTGTGAATCTTAATTCAGTGACCATCCTCCCTGGGTGGTCGCTTTGATTGGGGGCAGGCTTTTCTTGGTTTACTGTTCACAAAGATCATACGTCGTACGTGTCTGCTGGAGAAGTTCCTAACAGATGAACAGTACGTGCAGCGAATGCTCTAACTTTTCCTCCAGCTACCACACGGGAGGGCTGAGTCCTCATACCTTTGGCCACGCTAAGTATTATTAGATATTAATAGTGATGTTTTTGTTCTGCAAATGCAACGAACAGCACAGAAGAGAAATGATAAGGACTGTTTTACTGAATGGCTTGTGATGAGCCACACGCACCTGTGCCTGCCACTTGCCTATTAAGTAAGAGGTGTGAGCCGGCCAGCGGCTGCTTCGTGCGCCGGACACACACCTGCAGCCGCCATTACTCTGGTCCAAGCTGCCACCCTTTCTGGCTTACGTGACTTAGTATGGCCCCGGCTGTCTCCCTGACATCCACTCTGGCTCCAAGAATTCATTCTTCATGGAACAGCAAGCATGCTGTTTAAGAAAGTGGAAACCAGTGTCCTGCTTCTGCCAGGCACGGTTACCCCAGAGGATCCCCCCTACCACCCCAAAGGGCTCCTGCAGTGGGCCTGAGAGTCGATCTCATTTAACAGGAAAGTCTCTGAGCTCCCTGGCTCCCAAGGTGGGCTGAAGTGAGACCTGCGGGACATTCCCTGCTGTCGCCCAAAGGGAAACAACTCCAGCCTTGCTTTGGTAAGAGGTTGGGGGGTCCCCAGTGGCCAGAACCCCTGGCTCAAAGGGAGGAGGGAGGCGCATATATGATCATGTCATGAGGAAAGCACTGTCGTTGCCAACTCCTTGGTTTTGACCCATGAGACTCCAACAGATGACAACTTCTTGGTGAAAGATGAACAAGCATGTGTGCGAGCAGCCCTCCCAAGCAGCCAGGGTCAGCAGAGACAACGTTCTTGAACGCACAAACATCTGCCAGGGCAATTATCTATCACAGACCACAGAATAATGCTTGTGCAATGCATAAGGAGACAGAACAGGAATTTCAAAAGAAGCAGTGTGAGCCTTTTAAATCAGTTCAAGTTGATTTTAAAAAAAATAACCAATACATCCATAAATAATAAAATAAAATTGAATTTTTGAAATAAAAACTTTGTGGATAGGCCAGGGAGCAGATTAGACACAATTGAAAGAGAGATTAATGAAGTGGAAAATAGATGGAAAGAAATGACTCCTAATTAAGGAAAGAATGAGTATTGAAAAGAAAGAGAAAGAGGCAGGGAGACACAGGAGCTATGATACAGCCTAACGAAAGAAGGGACAGACACAGCAGAAGCAATAAGTGAAGGACATCACCGAGGTTTCCAGAACTGACAGCAACAGTGTACCACCAGTCCAGGAAGCACAGTAGAACTAAAGAAGAAATCAGCACCAGGCCCTTGCAGAGCACCAGACAAGAGCAAGCAGACAGCAGCAACACGCCTGGATTGTGCACCTGCTGAGTCTCTTCCAACAGCTAGGGTTCAAAAACAGCTTTGCAGATAAACAAGGCTGACGGCGTGTGCACGTCTGTATGTAGGGATCTCCTGAACAAAGCCACTGGTGAAGAATGTTCTGATCTTTAAGACCGAATGGTGAGACAAGAATTTAAAATCTAATTTTTAAGAGAGGAAATACAGATCCAGTGCTGAGGCATAGTTGTCTAAACTGCTGGCAGTGCCAGTGTCCCATAGGGGCCAGTTCGTGTCCAGCTGCTCCAGTTCTAATCCAGCTCCCTGCCTGTGGCCTGGGAAAGCAGTCGAGGACGGCCCAAAGCCTTGGGACCCTGCACCCGTGTGGGAGACCCAGAGGAAGCTCCTGGCTCCTGACTTCGGATCAGCTCAGCTCTAGCCATTGTGGCCATGTGGGGAGTGAGCCAGGGGATGGGAGATTCTCTCTGTCTCTTTCTGTTTCTCCTTCTCTCTGTAACTCTGCCTTTCAAACAAAAATACAGTAAATCTTTTTTAAAAAGGGAAGTAGAATAATAATTTCTGATTTTGTGGAATTAAAAAAAAGAAGAATTTGAGGGAAACAAGAGCAGGAAATGTAAGCAAGGAGAGATGAGGCCAGCTGTCAAGACCCCTCCTGCTCGCACAGAGGCAGACACACGAGGAAAACACATTTTTGTTTCTGAGTGTGTGCACGACAACAGTCCGTTTTACAGTCTAATAAAAAGGAGGATGTTGAAATCAAAGCAAACAAGCGAACAAAAACAAAATTCCTTGCACTAATCAGGAAAAAAAATCAGGGTAGCCCTGAGAAAATAGAAATGCTATAGCCAGAGGAGCGCCATAAGGATAAGCAGAACAAAGCCGAGCCCTGGAACACTATGAAGTTAAAAAGGCAGGAAGCAAGGCAAAGGGCATTAAAAAGCACAATTTGTGGAAAATAAGAGACGAGTAAAAACAAGTCTCCATCAACATGGCGGCTTTGCACGCCGACCCAGAGCTGTGCAAATGTGACTGAAAGGGCACAGCTGTGTGACAGGCAGCTAGCACACTCGGAGAGCAGAGAAGGTGGCAGGAGGGAGCTGCAACGCCGGCCCGGTGCTGCAGGAAAGGGGACCAGATTACTGTGTGACATCAGACAAAGGTGCCGCCCCACGAGCAGCACTGTCAGGGAAACCAGTGGCCACTCCTTCCGTAGCAGGTCCAATCTGCCGAGAAGGCAGGATGGTGAAACATGGAAGACAGACAGACCCACCAGCACTGGGGATTGAAAGGCCTTGTTTTACACAGCTCTGTGGATTTGGCTCAAATGCAATCTCTAACACAATTTGAATAAGTTATTTTCCTTTTATTTGAAAGCAAGGGAGAGACAGGGGAAGCTCTGCTATCCATTGACTCACTCCTCAAGTAGTGGAAATGGTTGGGGTGAGCCAGGCGGAAGCCAGGAGCCTGAAGCTGAGGCCGGGTCTCCCACGTGAGTGGCTGGGAGTCCAGGCCTGGAGCTGCCATGCTCTGCTTCCCAGGGTGTGTCCTAGAGGGAGCTGGATGGGAACTGGGCCCGAACGGGAACCGTGTGCACTCACAGGGGATGTGGGCCTACCAAGTGACATCTTAACTGCTCTCCCAAACTCCCGCCCTCCACAAGAGGTTTCAGCACAACTATATCCAATAATTTGCTGGTCTAGCGGAGAAAAAGGACTCATGCAAATGAGCAAAAACCCAGCAAAGGAATTTAATTCACTTTGTCAGCGTGTGTTTATGAGTGTTTTTTTTCCCAGTATACACAAAGACATGCTACCGTACTAACAGGGAGAGAGTGCCCATTTCTTCAAACGCACACACGCAGCATGTAGAAACGCTGCCCCGACCAGGTCCTATGTCTTAACAAGTTCAAAGAACTGTTGTCCCAGAGGCAACTTTCTGACTGCAGTGAAAGCAAACTAGAGACCGATAAGAAAAACATTTTAAAAAATTCTTTGTGTTTGGAAATTAAAAGCACTCCTCAAGCATTAGTGAAAAGATGAAACGGTTGGAACGAAACAATACAGATCACAGAACCAAGCGCAGGCGAACCCAGCACGCCTGAGGCGTGTGAGCTGCAGACAGAGCGAGGCCGCCGGGCAGTGCCAGCCCCTCCCGCCAGGCCTCCGAGCTTCTGTTGCAGAACGCAAGGTCTGAAGATGTGTCATCCGAGCTGAGGTGTCAAGAAAGAGAGGTCGGTGGGGTCCACACAGAAGAGACAGAAATCAAAGCTACTGAGAGAAATTGAACATGGTCCCAGTGGGTTCTCTGTGCTTCCTGGTTCAACCTGGAAGAACCAAAGGGCGGGGAAGCCAGGTGCGTGGGGAGCGGGGGGATGGAAAGGACCCAACTACAGATCTTGCCAGTGTTTTCCTGGAGGGAGCAACTAGGCCCAGCGTAAGCATCTATATCTTGAACAGTTCAATTTGGTTCAAGAAACTGAGTGGTTGTTTGAAGTCCCACCCCACAAAACGCAGCAGTAGCACGAGCAAAGCAGAACAGAAACTGCCAAGCAGGGCGTGTTTTACCGCCGAGTTCTGCCAGGCTGTACAGAGACACTTCCATTTCCAGAAACCCTTGCAAAGACTCTCCGGGAGCCCCTGTCTCTAGGGGGCAGCTCTGGGCCTTGTGGGGGCTGCAGTTTGTTGAAGTAAGGGGCCATCCTATGAGTGCGTGTCCACCAGAGGTCACACATGACAGCTGTCACACAGCGCCCACAGCAGCCAGGCTGGGACAGCAGCGCCCGCGGCTGCCCCACGCCTGTGTCTTACTGCCCGCCCTCGCTTTCGCAGCCTTGGCCTCTTCCTGTGCTGTGGGCCGGATATTTCCACTTTCTACGGCGGGGGGAGAAAAGCCTTGTGGCCCATCTCCTGCCTCCATTTATGGAAAATGTATTTTTTTAGCATTTAAAAGTTTGTTTTCAGTTTTATAACTCATTTTGAAGTTATTATTTATTATTTTTTATTGGAAAGTCAGATTTACAGAGAGAAGGAGAGACAGAAAGATCTTCTGTGTGTTGGCTCATTCCCCAAATGGCTGCAACAGCTGGAGCTGAGTCAATCTGAAGCCAGGAGCCAGGAGCTTCTTCTGGGTCTCCCATGTGGGTGCAGGGCCCCAAGGCTTTGGGCCGTCCTCGACTGCTTTTCCAGGCCACAAGCAGGGAGCTAGATGGGAAGTGGGGCTGCCGGGACACGAACCAGCGCCATATGGGATGCTTCTCTTACCGGTGGCAACTTTACTTGTTATGCCACAGTGCTAGGAACTGTTCATGTCAAACAAGCCTAGGATTGTCACTAACTTTTGGGAAACATTTCTCAGTGAGCATGGACCAGCTTCCGGCCTGCTACAGTCCACGCCTTGCCTCTCCAGGACTGCCCTGTGATTCTATTGATGGGCTGTACTCTGGTGGAGGGTGGGGAAGGGTTCAGGGAGGAGCGAGAGCCCCCATCCCCACCCCCTGGGGCAGCCAGTCCCACCCTGATCCCCCACTGAGCAGAGACCAAAGGGGAAGAGAGACTGCAGCTTAATTGAAAACATTCAGAGGAAAACACAGTTGAAAGATAAGCTGCTTTGGGTGTAGTGTTGCAGGAACACAGGGCCGCGAGCCTCCTGAAGGCCCAGTGTGTTAGGGCTTCACCGTTTGCATCAGTCTCCTTCCACACAGCACACTGCTAGGCTTTGGCAGCTGTGCCCTCTCCAGGACCCTTGAAGGGAGGCCCGAAGGCTTTGGAGGATAGTGCCTGGGGAGGAGCGGGAGAGACAAGAGGAGGGAGAGGGGGGAGAGGGGGAGAGAGGGGAGAGGGGGGAGGCTTCTGTGAAAGTCCTAAACATTATGTCTGAGCCGGGTCCATCTTCAGAACGCAATCATAGTTAGCGTTAGGAAAATCTAAAAACACCATTCGCCTCCTTCACAGATTCAAAGATCTACTCACCAGTGCAGCCAAAGCATTTAACAAAGCTCTCTGCGGATTCACAGCAAAAGACCCCTCATCAAAAGGGAGATAGTTTGATATGTCCTTATGCTGATGGAGGGCATTGCCCCACGTCCCGACAATAAATGTTATTTCTTGGAGGTTAAACACTTCGCTCTGGAATAAGGCAAGGATGCCACCAGCACAATGGACACCAATTACTTTCAATGTTTTCTGAAGATGCTATCAGGAAAATAAGAAAAAGCAACCAAATGGATCACGAAGGGAGAAGCAAAATTATTCCAATTTGTAGCTGATACGATTGTCCTGAAAAAACTCCACGTAACAGTGTTCAGGCGCAAGTCTGGATAAAAGAAGCCAGCGTGTCCAGATTAGCGGCGTGCCGTCACTGTGGAAAACGGCGAGGTGGAAAGGGGACCTTTCACAGCCATGACAAAAGACCTAAGACACACAGGAATTCGCTTCATAGAAATATGCAAGATGTATTTAGAGGAGCTGATAAAAATCTGCTGAAAGATATTAAAGAAGAGAAAACCTAGTAAATGAAGTGGGATACAGTCACCCACAGGACATATCAGATGTTTGTTCACTGCAGACACATCCGTAGACATACAGGACTCCAGGCAAAGTCCCAAGAAGTCCTTGTATTTTCTATTTTTAAGGCTGGATCTTGACAAGGCAGTTATAAAATTTATATGAAAGAGCAAAGGTGTCAGGAATTGAAAAACAAAGATACATGGGGGTATAATATCAGAGATGAAGATTTATTAAAAACTAGAATGATTGCGCCACTGTGTATGCTCCACATGGGAGGACGCATCGTCCCACAGAACGGAGCCCACGGGTGGCTATTTGCATTGGCAGATCAGACACCCGTTAGCAGGGGGTGGCACACTCAGTGGCTGGTTCAGGTGGCAGCTCCGCGTCCACTTCTTGCTGGAGCAGCCCTGGGAGGCAGCAGTGGCGGCTGCAGTAGCTGGCCTCCCGCTGCCCACACGGGAGACCTGGCGTGTGTTTCCTGCTCTCGGCTCCAGCCCCTGGCGTGGCCCTGGCCAAGGTGGGTGTCTAACGAGTAAAGCAGTGGGTGGGGGCTCTCCCCATCCATGTCTCTCCGGTAAATCAACCTTTTCCCCCAAAACAGCTGCAGAGCCCAGGCCGTCGGCTTGCTCTGTGATGCACATGCTGCTGAGAGAGGGCGGGTGTGGGTTAGGCCTGTGGGAATGACAGGCAGACAGGCCGACTTCTCACACACACCATGCTCACAGAGTGTGGGGGAAAGGCTCCGGCAGTGGAGCTTTCTGGGGAGAATGGAGCAAGCCTTGGGGACCACTACAGAGGGGAGGATTTCCTCAGCAGAAAATGCAGAAAGCACCCCAAGACACGCCGAGGAATGTGACCACGTGGCAGCAGGCCATGGCTGCTGCTTTGAAGATGCTGTGTGGAGGGGCAAGAGGTAAAGCCACACTTCTCGGAGAAGGCATCCATTATAAACGCACAGTCACGCCCCAGGCAGAGAAAAAGCCAGAAGGCCTCCAGACTGTAAGAAAAAGGCAAGCTGTGCAGGAGAGAAGTGGCTTTGGGCCCCAAGGGGGGTCAGAGAAGAGGCGGCCAGGACAGCACATGAGGACGTGTGGAGACGTGAGAGCTGAGTGGCAGCCAGGGCCATGCAAACCAGGAACCATGCCCAACGGGGGCAATGTCTCACGCTCATTAGATTAGCCAGGTGCGCGGGTTCCCAGAATAGCAGGTGCAGGTGAGGGTGGGTGGGAACGTGGGTGACAGTGTGTGTGCTGGGGCGGCTTGGTCAGCCCCCGTGACAGGTGCTGCAGCAAGACAGAAGCCGTTTACATCTGTGGTGACTGATGGTCAGAAATGTATCTTCTGGCGTGGTCCATCACATACACACTTACACACATGGGCATGCACACAAGGCATGTGATGGGAGTGGAAGCTTCCAGAAGCAAATTGTCCCTCTCCGTGAGACGGCCACTCACAGGCGCTCTGTGTCCCTGGCGAGACACGCCGGCCGGGCCCTTGCCACAGAGATTTCACCATGCATTCAGAAACCACGCTTCAGATGTGGTCACTGGCGCTCATGTGCATCCAGTGACAAGTCTGGAAGGTTCTGAACAGCCTTGCTTAGGACAGCAGGAGCTGGACTCAGATACAACATCGGTAGATGGAAGGATTGCAGAGCAGCTGGCAGCACCTCCCAGCAAGGCCCGCACCCAGCCCCAGCCCTGCTGCTTGCTCAAGCACAAAAGGAAACTCACAGGAACCTGCAAGGTCCCTGCGGTCAGGAATGCGAACAGCTCAGGGCGTGGAATGCACCCACACCCTATAAAAACACAGCCAGGAACGGATGCACCAAAAATGAGTATGAGGCTGGACAAAGGGCCAGGAACCATGGTGGCCCTCGGGGCTTTTGCTCAGGGCACTAGGCTTTGCAAGTTCTCAAACATGACAAGCATTTCCGTGGCTCGTGCTCCGCCCAAAAGCTCGACCTGCAGAAGCCAGCCTTGCCCTGTGACATTCCTCTCTCTCACCGTTTTCTCCCTGCACCCCGCCCCAAGCCTCTGAGCCACCGCTGGGTGGGGGTCCTGGCCTGTTGCATAGCACCCTGCTCGGCAGGCCAGCTCTCCCATCAGCGGGAGCCTCTTCATGCCTCTGTCTCAAGGTGGGGTCCCTGAAGTGAAGAGTGGAGGCTGGGCACCACCCTCCTACTCTAACCACAGGGAGTATAGCTCAGGGCAGCTGTGAGCCAGACTGGGGGTACCCCATCTCACTCAGCTGACTTTGTGCCAACCCCCTGCTGCACGTGCCAGGGTCACACACAACAGAGAAGAGCCACAGACCAGCCACAGGCTCTGCAGGGTCCCTAGTCCGTAAAGCAATGATGGCCATGAGGGCAGAAAGTGAGTGAGAGCAGTGCAGGGCGCTGCCAAGGGCGGGGCTCAGGCCTGGGACATCAGGCCTGTGGTTAGACGAGGCTCGAGGCCCTGAAGGCAAGTGTGGATGTGCATGGGTCCTCTGCTCACATCTTCCCACACTTAAGCGTAACCCCGGGCAGGTGCCTGGTGCCGTGGTAGAGTCAGCACCTGCAGTGCCTGCAGCCTGCCTGGAGTGTCTATCTGGCCCCTGTCCTGGCTCAGCTGCTGGCCCAGCTTCCTGCTGATGGGTGCCCTGGGAGACTCATGTGGATTCCTGCCACCCACACGGGAAACCTGGTATGAGGTGCAGCCGCCTGGCTTCATCCTGGCCCGGTCCTGGCTGTGCAGGCAACTGGGAACTGCTGAAACAGTAGCTGGAAGCTCTGTGTCTCTCTTTCAAATAAATAAAAACAAAAGCACCCGGAGTGGACTCCTCTCTCGTACCTACCTTGGCCAGCCCTTCCTGGCCCAGCAGCCCCCAGTCACGGTCTGCGCCTTTTTCTAGATCTCTATGGAAGAGACACACATGTGTCGGGGGAGTGAGGGAGGGTATACAGGCTGCTTCTAAAATAAAATTTAAATCCCTGTTATAGTAAAAAAGACTGGCTAATGAAAATTATGTTTCAAAATAAGCTGAGGCTTAATGTGGCGTTCTTTGTCTCATTTGTAATGGAAAAGCCCCCCCCCCTTTAAATACATTATTAACAGGCCTTACAATACAAACCCCATTTTCCAATTCAATAGCACACGAGGTCAGCCAAGCCAAGACAATGTAAACCAGCTTCCAGAGTTCGTGCTCAATAATGAAATTTGCTCAGAGGGGCAGCATGATGATGAGAGCCGCCGTGCAGGCTGGCGGTGGCTGTGCAGAGCTGTCCCTCTCCGCTGAGAACCTCTCGGCTAACTGGGAGCCCGTCAGAGCCACCGGGATGCGGCGGCCAGTGCCACTCACCCTGATTAGCAAGGCTAGACTTTCTCAAAGAAAGGGAAAAAGGGCGGCGTGGGGGTTTAATATCTCCGGCTTTCCTCTTCTTTTTGAAAAGACTCATTTATTTCAAAACCAGAGTTACGGAGAGAGGGGAGAGACAGAGTGCTTAGTGTCACTGGTTCAGCTTTCCACATGGTCACAATGGCTAGCGCTGGGCCAGGCCAGCAGGAACCAGGAGCTCCGTCCGGGTCTCCCAAGCCCGTGGCGGAGGCCTCTAGGCCATTAGTAGAGAGCTGGATGTGAAGCAGAGCAGCCGGGACTTGAACCAGTGCCCACCTGGCAGACAGGTGGCACCAAGCTGGCACCCAGATGACAAAACCAGACTCCATGGCGTTCCAGGGAAAGGCGTGAGGAAAGTTTCTCCCAGACATGTGAGGGCAGCGGCCACATCGACGTCACGCACCTGGCTGCGCTCAGGCCCTACTGGGACAGACGACTTCCGAAAACGCGCAGCAGTCTTCCTGCCACTGCGTTCTTCAGGCTAGAGGACATGTGGATCCCCCTTACGGTGAGCTGGGGCACCGTCCATCACCGTCCATAACCATCCATCTATTTGGGCACCACCCACTCTTTCTTCGTGCACCGCACCCAACCCGTAGCGAGTCCTCAGAACGTCACAGAGCAAACCCTCACTTCATCTTCCTGGCAGAGAGAGCGAGACAAGTGTATTGTCCATTTGGTAGATGGACAAGCTGAGGACCTTGTCAAGGCAATTTGGGGAGTGAACCAACAGATGGAGGATATCTACCCCTCTGTCTGAAAGTCTGCCTTTCAAATACAAATAAATAAATCTTTATATATAAAATAGACTTGAATCCTTGAATGAAGAAACATTCCCATTCTTGAGTAAAAGCTACACCATGTTATTTAAAGACATAGTATAATATGGCTCATTCATACAGGCAGCCCTAAAATTAGAGCCTGGAGAAGAAAAAGAAAGAAGCTTATATTTAGCAGAGAAGAAAGCTTGGTCCCCACTTACAAACAGGGTGCAACACGGCTAGTGCCAGCAAGTCTGCCCCCGCAGGTGCAGGGCGCTAACCGCTGTCCCCTAGCTCCTCTGGGCGGTCATCAGTGCTGATGGCCATGAACCTGACTCTGCGGGCACCCCAGCTTTCCTGACGGCGGCTAGCGCTCATCGCCATCAGAGGTCCAGATGCACACTTCTCTGAGCTTACCCAGGTCGGTGTTTTCTGTCCCTCAGAGCTCGGAGTGGGGAGGAGTATAGCCTTCTCCACAACAGTGTAGGATGCTCTGTGGGGCAGAGGCTGGCTGCAAGAGAAGCCACAGGGCACATGGTGGGTCGCAGGAAGGCCCAGGTGAGCTGGCCATGGTGGGCTCTTAAGGAGCCGGTGGGAGTTTGGTCAGAACTCACAGGCCGGATAGCAGCCTTCAGCTTTAGACCAGCTGGGAACCACAGCCAGCCCATGAGCGCCCTTGCTAAGGCAGCTGGTGCCTTGCCAGAGGGGCTGACCCTTACTGGCCGTGGGCGGGCATGGCCGTGAGACGCCACCTCGTCCCCTTCGGCTGTTGATTCCATGTGGAGGCCCGGCGGAGGCCGGTTTGCACACTGACAAGAAGGGTGGACAGAGCTAACCAGCCAAGCTCTTGGGCAAACTTGACAGAAACTGTATCTGAAGCTACAGAAGGCTTCCTTGGGAGGGTGTGGGTGCCCACTGAACCCAGCGTGCTCTGGGGACCTGGCAGATGGCATTGGCTGTGTTTTTCTCCAGGGCCTCCCCGGGGGCAGGGGCACACTCACCATACTTGACCTTTGTGTCCCATTGTCCCATGTATAGGACACCTTTAAAGACAAACTGAGCAATAAATATGTCAGTATGGTAAATTGGGGAGAAGTTTTTTGGCTTTGAAATATTCATAATATTGGAAACTTGGGACTACATGAGGTTCGGAGTCAAGATCCTGGACCCAGCCAGAGACCCACCCTCCAGGCAGGAGGGAGCAAGGCACCTGGCATGACAAGTGCTCCAGTCCAGGAACCACAGAGCATTCTGCTGCCAAAGAGAAAGAGGGCGAATGCTTCCTCCACCTGCTGCTTCACTCCCCAAATGGCCACAGTGGCCAAAGCTGGGCCAGGCCGAAGCCAGGAGTCAGGACGTGGATGCAGGGACCCAGGGCCTTGGGCCATCCTCTGCTGCTTTCCCAAGCCACAGCAGGGAGCTAGATGGGATTTGAACTGGAGCCCCTGTGGGATGACTGCACCCCAAAGAGGGTGCGTAGCTTGGTCCCAAGGCTGGAACACACGGAATCTTGTATGCTGGCCCTGTTCTAAGAGCTGAATGAGCTCTTCAGAGCATGGGCTGTGTGCCCAGCACTGGGCAGCTACATGGGTCACATCCATCTCACCCCCAGGAGGTGAAGGGTAGAGGACAGAGAGGGCCAGGGCACGGAGCCAACATGCACGGAGCCGCTGGCATTCCGTCCCTGCTAGTGGAGTCGCAGGGCACAGCCACTTGTGCGGTCTTAACAGATGGACAATTAGGATTCTTCTCTGTTCAACAACTCGCAGATTAACATCTAATTGGAGGTTTTAAAAAGCAGGCCTCGTTGGCATGCCTGTGGCTCCCCTTCTTGCCATCTTCTTCATCAAGACATGGCCCAGGTGCTGGGAGCGGATCAGCCTTGGCCTTATACCCTCTTCCTCTATGCAGGCAGCTGGGCAGAAAGTTCTGACAGTTGGTGGGAGAAGAGCTTTCACGGGGGAACGGGGCCTGTAGCTTGGTGGCCCCTGGATCCCAGTCACAGAGCTGGTGGCTGGCAACTTGAACACACAGTCCCACCTTGCCCTTCTATACGTTTGGGCGGGGTGGAAGCAAGTAAGCTTTGAACACAGTGGCTGTGTGCTGCTTAGGGTGCCTGTGTCTTTGGGGAGTGTCTGGTCTGGATCTTGGCTCCTGGGTTTCTGAGCCAGGTTCCTGTTGGGCACCCTGGCAGGTGATGGTTCCCAGTCCTGATGGGATTTGGGCTACTGGTTTTGGCCCAGTCCAGCCTTGTCTGTTGCAGGTATGTGGGGAAGTGAACCAGCAGATGAAAGATCTCTGTTTCTCTCCCAAATGAAATGAAAATAATACAGATTTTAAACTAATTAGAACAGGGTTCAAAGCATAGAAATCTTGCAAAGATTTCATGAGGTGACATAGTGTCACAGTGCAGGGCATGAGCCGCCCCCTCCCTCTCTCTCCCCCTCTCTCTCTCTCAGATGGGGTGGTTTACATGGGACTCCCCAGCCGCCAACCCCACCCCTTGCCCCGCTCTCAGGCCACGCACAGCCTTGCGCACGTGTCAGTGGAGTAGACTGCAAGAGAAGAGGAGCAGCCAACGGTCTCCCAGGACATCTGTGCCAATGACCGCGGGAGCTGGAACGGGGCGGTGCTCACAAGAGACGCTGCGTCTCTGCTAGCCATCTCAGCACGCACTGGGTCCACGGTTGTCCCGAATGGTCCGGGCAAGAGCTGTCCAGCTGGCGCCTTCCCTGTGTCCTGCCTGCTTGGACAGAGTCCTTCGAAATCCAGCTGGGAAGCTAATGCTGGCAGCTCTGGTCATGCACGCAGAGCACCCAGAGCCAGTCAGGGGCCTGCCATGTTAACTCCCCAAACACAAACAACTGCCTCTCAGGCCAGCTTCTGCTTGCAACTTCTCTAGAGTCCCTAGCCCAGCTTCATCGACCTCAAGTTCAAGATGAGTTTTCAAAAAAGATTTATTTTATGTATTTGAAAGGCAATGGCAGAGGGAGAGAAATTCCTGCTGGTTCCCTCGCCAAATGACTGCAGCCCCGGGAACATGGGCAGGCTGGGCCGGGGAGCAGGAGCTGCAGCTGAGTCTCCCACGTGGGCCGGGAGCAGGAGCTGCAGCTGAGTCTCCCACGCGGGCCGGGAGCAGGAGCTGCAGCTGAGTCTCCCACGCAGGTGGCAGGATTGTCTTTTACTGCATGCCCAGGAGCACTAGCAGGAAGCTGGATCAAAAGCGGAGTCGCAGGGGCTCGCACTGGCACTCCTGTATGGAATGCACGCGCTGCGGGAAGCACCTTAACCCGTAGTGCCATAATGCTGCCTTCCCAGCCCCTCCTCCCTTCCCCTGCATTCTGGGCTGTCCATTTTCACTGCCCAGACTGGATTTGGGGTGGATCACCACAACTTGAAACTTTAATCCTGGACTCCTTCTGGCTTAGAGCTTTCATTAGCATCATTAACAGCCGAGATGCTGCACACATATTTCTTCACGTGGGGCTTCTCCCTGGTCTGCTGTCCAGATGGTTTTGAAATTGAGGAAGCTGCCCTGTTTGCCTTGAGCTGGTTATTTTGAATTCAGAGATTGCAGCCTCAGTCAAAAGATAAGCAAAACAGCTGGCTATGCGAGCAGCAGCTGTGACTTGCCAACTGGCCGAAGGAGGCTTCCGTTGACAATGTTATTTGTTTGAAGTCTCTAATGCGATTACCAATCTGGCTGCGTGTGACTTTCAGATGAGCAGGGCTCAGTTCATTTTCTCCTGAGCCTCTGTGTGGGGTTTGATGGAGCTCCTTTCCCAGGACTAGTTTCTTGCAAACGAGCCTGTGATTTGGTCCCCACCTTTTCGGTGACAACTTGCCATCTCAGGGTGTATGGGTGGAGCCCAAAGTGGGACTGAGACGAATGAAAATACGCAGCGTGGGGGGCGGGGAGTGGCGTCGGGAGCCAAAGAAGCTGCAGCCTTTCATTTGCTCTCCATCTGCATCAAGTCAGGTTTGATGATTTCTATGAGGCAGAAGTGGCTGAGAGTCTGTTCCAGACACAGGTGGCATCAGGGCCGAGGATGGTTCTGGGAGTGGGAACGGCTGCCCAGAGGCCATTTCCAGCACAAGCCTAAGCATCCAACCAACCCTGGGGATCTGAGTCAAGGTTCACGCACCAGGCTCCCAGCAGGGTGATCCCAGCTGGGGCCATTTCACTTCCATGAGGGGCTTGCAATGTCTGGCAACATGCCCGGTGGTCCTGCAAGTAGCTGAAGGGTGAGCCTGTTCTATTTCCTTTCACAAAAGCAAGAGGACCTTGTCAGCCGGGGAGGTGGCCAGTGGTAAAAAGCACTTTTGGAAAAAAAAAATGTTCCATGGCACAAGGTGCCCGACTTGAAACCAGGAGGTGCTGAGGCAGCTCCGGGGGAGCAGATACCCTCCAGAGTGCAAGGGGCGGGCCCAAGGTCCTGTGAAGAAGTTGCCAGGGTCCTGGGTACACGTGGCCTTCACAGGTGCACCCCGGCTGATGGCTCCACACTCCAAATGCAACAGGTCCAAAGAAGTGGAGACGATTGTGCAGGCTCAGCCACCCCTGCTGGCTGTTCCCCTCAGCCTCTGAAGTACCGCTCCCCCAAATCTTCACAGGGGGCCACGAGGTTCCCCCAAGACTCTAGCCTGGGCCAATGCTGAGCAGCATGCCCCCCGTGCTGCCTCACGCCCCTGTCAGGTGTTCCCGGAAAGCAGGAAGCAGATGCAGAGAGGCTCTGCCAAGCCCCGCCAGGTCCTGGGACCCTTGGTGTTCGGATTTAGGCCTTCCAGACGCTCGTGGGAAGGGACCAGCAGCGTGGATGCAGGGTGCAGGGGTGCAGTGAGGCGGCTGAGCCACGGAGCCCAAACACCCACGGCCACATGCTGTTGGTGCTTCTCTCAGTCGTAGTACCCCGACACAGCAGGCAGCCAACCAGGGCGCCCCCTCTCAGCTCCTCCTCCTGCCACAGCCCTCAGCTCCCAGGTAAGCGAGTCAATCTAGAGTCGCCATGCCTGGACAAGCAAGACTCCTGGGACGGTGGAGGAGGGCATGCATAGGACACCCCCAGCCAGCATCGGCTTCCGGTGGGGGTCGCAGGTGAGCCGTAAGGACAGGTGTGGGGCACCTGGAAGGACGCATGTTTCTTAGTGTTGCATAATGAGAAAGCACAGCTCAGGTGGGAGAAGCCTCCCTGGTATGTGCTGAGCATCTGGGTACTGGCCCTAAGCTGTGGGCGGGGCTGGCACCGTGTGTCCCCACCCCATGTCCCTGTACCAAGCAACACAGAGCAGGGGCGACAGAGAGAATAGGAGGGAGTGAGAAAAGGGACCGGCATGCCTCACATGGCAGGTGAGCTCCAGGGCTTCCCCTGGGCCAGGTGAATGGGCAGAGACGACGGGGAACATGGCAGAGGCGAGCGAGGCGAGCGCTGGCTTATGGGCTTCGAACAAGTCTTCACGTTTGACCAGAAGCAAATCACACGTTGTGCTGCCCAGACCTTGAACTTTACCATAGGAAGAGTGACACCTGCTTGGTTCCTGTCCTCGCCTTTCTGTCTCATGTCCAATCAAAGCCCAGGGCAGGCCAGGGCCTTCACCCCCCATGCTCCCATACCTGCCTCCTCGTCCTCGTCCCTGTTGGAAACACCCTGGGGAGATCAGATCACCCCTGAAGGTCTCTCTATGAAACAAATGCTTCCTCTGCTTGCCGTCGGGGGTGTCTGATGGAAGAAGGGGTGCCCTGGACAGAGCAGGTGGGCCTCTCTGGGTGAGCATGCCCACAGGACCTCACAGCGGCCTGCATCAGGCAGGGAGAGCCACCGGTCAGCAGGTAACAGACACTCTGTTCCCGTGCCTGCCCTTTGCGCCAATGCATCCGACCCTAACAGGTGCCTGAGGCCTGGCACGGTCCACGGTGAGTCAGCTGATCGCTTGAAGGAGCACAGGGGAGCAGAGGGCTCGAATGAGAAGAGCTGACTGCTTGGAAATCTTTATGCTTCTGTCGAGCAGGTCTGCAGGGCGAGCGCTGCAGGAGGCAAGCTGGACTCCAAGGGGACAGGCCCAGGACTTGGCCTGGAACAGGTACAAGGTGGGCCTTGAAGAGGGTGCCTCCTTGCACTTTGATACCCCCCTAACTTTCCTCCAGGTCTTGGCCTTTCAACTCCCTTTAAAACTGTACAATCTGGACAGTGCTAGGCCCGATGGGGGCCTGACCCGAGGCTCCTCAGCCTGATGCTATGCTGCCCGAGTTACCTTGTCTTACCTATTTGCATCTTGGGCTGCCTGAACTGGCTTGCTTCTGTCTGTCCGTTTTCCTGGAGAAGTGAGAACAGCGTCTAGGGTGTAGTCTTCTGTTGATGCCAAAAACTGGAAGGAGCTACCTACTCCCGTGGGAGAAGGAAGGCTTGGCTATTGGGTGGGGCTTGTGTCTTGGGGTTGCGACTCATGGGGAGTGTGGCTTTGGGCAACCTCTCTGAGCCTTGTGTTGCTGGTTAGAAAAGTGAGATTCCCCGGATGTGGGGCTTGGGCTTGGGGGAGGGGCCGTAGAGGCGGTGCTGGGGTCCCCCAGGTTGCAGTCCCTCACGTGCCTAAGACTCCCCAATGGCCTAGAGGTGCAGGCTGCTGGAGCCGGGAGGGCTGCTGCTGTCACCAATGTTACTGTTTCCAGGTGCTCCCGTGGGGTCCCCTCTGAGCATGTTCCTGGCCCGGCCCAGCAGCTCCCAGGCAGCCGGTCTGTGGGCAAGTAGGTCAACATGGAGAGGTCTAGAAGGTACATGCCTTGGGGCAGGAGCCAAGGGCTCATTCTTGGAAGGCTGCCACTTGCTCTTCACATGCAAGCGTGCTTGGGGTTGCCTCCCACAGTCTCCTGCTCAGGCCTTTCAGGAGCCAGAGGAAGGAAGCGGGTGTGGAGAGGGGATAGCTTGTAAAACCAGAAGAAAGATAAGATTGAGGAGAGTTCCTTGCCACCAGCATGCCAGGACCTTGGAATCTGGGCGCAGCTCTCTGCAGCTGTGCTCTGACACCTCGTAAACAGTGGCGGAGGCAGGCTCTGCCTCCCTGGGCCTGGCCGTGGGGGCCGTGGCGTGGCAGCGCACTCGCACGGTGCTGGCGGATGTTCCAGGAGGCTTGGGTCCCTGAGCAGCAGTGTGGGGACAGATTCCACCCTCGTGCACTCACAAATGCTTGCAGAAGGACGCCAGGGCAGGGCCTCCATCTTTCCATGCCCATTGACCCCCTGGCTACCAGCTGGGTGGTGAGGATAGGCACACATTGAGGACATTGTCCCAGGGAAACAGAAAGTTCTGGAAGGTGGGTATTATTTGTGTGGTAACATTTACTGCTGTTTTAGAACATCAAAATATGTTCTTAATAAATTTTTCCCCAGAAAGATGATTTCTTTGAAAGGCGGAGCTACCGAGGGAGGAGAGACAGAGACCTTCCCTTCGCTAGTTCACTCCCTAATGGCTGCAAAGACCGGAGCTAAGCTGATCCATAGCCAGGAGCCAGGAGCTTCTTCTGGGCCTCCCATGTGGGTGCAGGGGCCCAAGGACCTGGGTGGTTCTATGTTGTTTCCTGAGGGGCATTAGGAGGGAGCTGGCTTTTGAGTAGAACAGCTAGGACTCATTACACCACAGTGCCAGCCCTGCCCCCCAAGTATGGATTTTAAAAAGCATGAAGGTTATTATGTCTCTTTTATAGTTGGCCCTCTTATACCATTTGGAAAACATAAAACAGAAAGAAGGCTGAAGCCACGCATAGCTGTGGGACTCAGAGTACACTTGGACACATACCACACACACAGATCTCTGAGCAAGGTGGCATGAATGCCCAAGTCGCCCTGTCCACTCTGCTCTGTGCTCACCTTCTGGGCTCACGTCTCAGCTTTCAGAAGTGGC